>NC_079359.1:1514022-1868044 GCF_029582105.1 Oenanthe melanoleuca
GGGATGTTTGGGCTGCTCCACGCGCAGGGAGGGCTGGGCTGTGTGAGCCGTGGCTGTTGGGATGTACTGCATCCATCCTCGGCACAAACCCAGCGCCCGGGCGGGATCAGAGCCCACTAGATGGCAGCTGAGATCGGGATCCCGCAGGGTCCCTGCGATTCCTGCTCCAGCGCAGCCCCTGCAAACAGGAACGAGCTAAAGGCCATTTCATCGCTCCTCTGCACAGGAAGGCCAAGTCAGACCCACTCATGGCTCAGTGACAAATCTAAACTGGCGTGTTTTATGTGTATTTCACACCCAAGATCCAGCACCTTCCACCCCCTGGGGCAGGCTGTGCCCCAGTAGGAAAGGTTTCTGCCTCCCACCCACAGCAGACCCCTCTGTGGTATAAATGCCTCATTTTCGGTGCACAAGGCCAAGGACATTCACAGGGAGCCTGGGACTCCCTCAGGAGCTGCTGGGGACACTGAACAACTCCTTCCAGTGCCCTGTTTTCTTTCCTAGGGCACTTGGCAAGACAAAAAAAAAAGGCACTTTTGTTCCCAACAGGGAAGAGGAAGAAGAAGAACAAAGGCAGCTTCCTGTTGGACACAGTGGGAGATGCTTTAGAAGCTGAACCGACCCCAGAGCTCAAAGGAAAAAGGAGGATTTATGCAATGGGGAGGTTGCATTTCCCCTGGAACTGCTGGGACCCCTCGGGATGCTCCAGGCACCATCCCCAGCCTGGCCCAGCCCAGCTGCTGTGCCCAGGGGTCACTGCTGGGAGCCCCCCGCCCCAGAGACCCCCCCGGGGTGCTGTGGGACCCTGCAGCCCCTGTCACTCACACAGGACTGGTTGAGCTGCAGGCAGATGGCCCCGGTGTCCCGCTCGCCTCTGGCTCCGTGGCACCCGATGGCAGGGAGGGCAGGCTGCAAGGAGAGCACACGGGTGTGTCAGCGCCCTGCTGGGGCCTTGGGGACCCCCCAGCCCCCCGTGCTCACCTCGGGGCTGTGCCTGGCTGTCTGCAGGGCTGTGGTGGCAGCTGGGCCCGCGGGGAGCTGCGGGGTGGCCGCAGAGCTGGTCCCGGCCACCGTGGCACCCGAGCTGCTTGCCCTGTCCCTGGGCTCTGTCCCTGGGGGGCTCTGGGTTGGGGAGACCCCCGGGCTCCCGTGTGGCTCCAGGGGGGTGCCTGGCAGCGTTGTGGGGGCCAGGCTGGGCTGGGGGCTCGTCCCCAGCTGCCCAAGGAGCTCTGAGGATGCCGAGTCGGTGGCCACGGGCTTGGCTGTGGCTTCAGCTTGGAGGAAATGCAAAGAGAAGGACACAGGAGAAAGCTTTAAATGCTGTCAGCGTGGCTGAAGCACAATATTGATTTGTCACAGCAGCCCCAGGAGTCATTGGCTCTCTAGGAACCCTCTAGCCCTGTCCTGCTGCTATTGTCACACACACCCCATGCCTGGGGACAATGGGCTCCTGCCCAGCCACCCCCCAGCTCCTCCTCACCCCGAGGCTCCAGAGATCCCAAACTGCACCAGGGAAAGGCTCCCTGCATCCTCTCATCCCTCAGATCCCTTCAGTGCCTGAGCTGGGCCTCCCATTGTGAAATCCCACATTGGTTTGTGTTGAAGGGACTTAAAAATCATCCCAGCCCTGCCATGGCAGGGACACCTCCCCCTGTCCCAGTGCTCCAGCCCCAGTGTCCAGCCTGGCCTTGGGCACTGCCAGGGATCCAGGGGCAGCCACAGCTGCTCTGGGCACCTGTGCCAGCCCTGCCCACCCTTACAGGAACAATTCCTTCCAAAAATCTAATTTAAATCTCCCCCTTGTCCTCACCTTCCAACACGTGTGAGATAAACATTACTGAGCTTTTTGTTTTGACCAGGATGGGGCTGAGCTACCTGGGCTGCGTGTCCCAGGTGGGATTTTTTTGGATGGAATTAAAGCTTTTGATCATACTCAACCTCTCTTTTTTTTTTTTTTTTTTTTTTTCTGAGAGCACAAACCATGCCTTAATAAATCACAACAAATGCACTTCATAAATCTAATGATCAACACAGAATCTACCAGGAATCACAGAGGGAACAAGGGGAGAGGTTACCAGAGGCTGTTTTGGTGCTGCTGGTGTCTCCTGTGGCTGTGCTGGCAGTGCTGGCAGTGCTGGCAGTGCTGGCAGTGCCACTGCTGCTGTCCCTCGCTGTCCCCGCCGTGGCTGTCGGTGTGGGGGTGTCTGTGGTGCCCTCAGCAGCACAGCCTGAGGAAACAGGAGCTCTTAGGGGCTGCTGAACCCCCAGCCCAGCCCTGACCCCCTGGGGAAAAGCAGGAAGGTGTTGGGAAGGATGAACCAGGAAAACCTTACAAATATGAATGTTTAGATTCTGAGAATATGGAAAACATGAACGAGATTGAAATGAAAGCCACTTTTGAGATACCAAACCTCAGTTACTGAATAACTTAAAGACAATAGGATGGCCAGCTGAAAGTAATCCCCTCTTGATAGAACAGTGTCTTCTGCTGGAGAGCAGCTCCAAAGGTCAGAGAAGACTTGCCAGGGTCCAAAGAGAAGTTTTTAGAGTTTAAAGTACAACACACTATGGTAATGTAAGGATTCTTATAGGCTGTATATAAATGCTGTAGAATTTGTGTCTTGTGTTAGATTGGTTAGTGGAAATTAGAATACTCAACATAGAAGAAGATTTATTGTATTGTAAACAGAAAAATCACTCTCTTACTGCTACCACCCCTCTCTTACCTTACCCTCTCACCCCCTCACCCTCTTATTCTCTTACTTCTTTCTCTTCCCCCCATTCTCTCTCTGTCCTACCCTGGGCTGTGGCTGGCAGCTCTTAGCAGGACTCTGTGCACCCACACCCTTACAATAAACTGCAGCTTTAACACCAGCACATACAGAGTGCTGAGCTTGTCCCTGAGGACCATCCACCCCGACACAAAGACTCCCAAATTTGCTTTTCCTGCCCCAAAATGGCAGGAAGCCTCGGGAGAGGCTCAGGGGTGAAAGTTTTCACCTGGGTGAGCAGCAGACTCTGGTGCAGCCCTTGCAGGGGCTCCAGGGCTCCCAGGAGGAGAAGGACAGGCTCGTTCCCACCCTCACCCCGCTCTGCACAAAGCTGGATTTCAGAGTTTGGGTTTATAATCCTGGGAGGGAAGAATCAAGCCTTGGAAGAGATCACTTGTGTGCCTCAGGATAGATAAGCTGGATTTGCAGTTGCAGGCACAATCTCAAAGTAAATAGAAACATTCCCACTGGCTTGGGATCAGCCCTGACTCATGAGTGAAAACATCTTTGGAGGTAAAGCAGAATGTTTGGAGAGTGGTTTGTTGCTCTAACTTAAAGTTTATATATTGCTTCCTGCTGTGTTGCAGAGATGACACTTCCAGCTTTTCCTTCAGAAATGTGAGTGTGAGTCAGTGAAAATGCATTTCTCCTCATTCTTTAACCTCCTCTCTCCCTAAGATCCATTCCCACTTTTAACAAACAGCTCCAGTCTCTACCCCAGGGCTCTTGGTGTTTAAGATTCTTATCCAGGCACTAAAGAGAAAATCATACAGAATGTGTTGTTTCATTTGTAGTTCTGCCCAGGGGACTCCCAGCTCCAAGAAAAGTTACTTCATCCTCCCAAACCACCCTGAGAGACGGAGCAGCTCTGGCAGGTCCCGAGCAGCCGCCGGCGCGGGGCAGGATCTGCTGCCAGGGGAGCAGCACCGGGCACTGGGGCTGGCACTGGGCACTGGGCACTGGGAGGGGCTGGCAGGAGCTGCTCTGAGTCACCAGGGCAGGACCTGGCTGGGTGAGCTCCTCAGAGCCTGGAGGGTTTGTGGGGAGCACAGCCCGGGGGCACCGGGGCTCGTGTTGGTTGTGGCAGGGGCAGAGCTGCTCTGCTGCTCCTGCTGTGGGAACACGGGAAATCTGGGGCCCAGACTGGTCCTGTGGGGCTGCCCATCCTGATCCATCCCATCCCATCCCATCCCATCCCATCCCATCCCATCCCATCCCATCCCATCCCATCCCATCCCATCCCATCCCATCCCATCCCATCCCATCCCATCCCATCCCATCCCATCCCATCCCATCCCATCCCGCAGCTGCTCTGGGGGGGCCCTGCTGAGGGCTCAGTGCAGGTGTCTGGAGCTGGAATTCAGGTTCTGGCACAGCTTCCATTTCAGGGGGGAGAAGTTCCTTCTTCTCCAAGACAATCCAGTTCCAGCTGGTTAAGTCACCGAGTTTTCCTGATGACTTTTAGCAAATCAAAAGCAGGAGGTGCGACCGCGTGCCCAGAGAAACGAGCAGCACAAACCAGAGCCAGGCTTTACGCACAACTCCGTGTTTCTGTGGCCATGTGCAGGAAATTTTACATCACCAGAACAATGCAGAGCCTGGGCTTGACCTCCCTGAGTGCCACAGCCACCCAAGCACCTTTGAACTCTTCCAGATGTTTGTAAAGCACCCCAGGTATTTCTAATCGAAGCCTGGATATTGGAATGGAAGCCTGGCTGTAGCTCAGTGTGATTTGGGAGAGGAGCTGTCACTTTGCATTTCTTTTCCTTGCCTTTCTTGGAGCATGTGCAGGAGCTTTTCCACAAAACATGGATGAGTTTTTTTTGTTTTTTTGAAAACTTTGGGCTCATGAGATAAATAATCATCCAGATGTGGGCTGGATAATCCACGTGGTGCTCAGCTAAAGAGAGTTATTTATTGCACCATACATTTTTAATGGCTTCATTAAACTTTGTCAATTTGTTAGGATTGAGGGTTTAGAGTTTAAGCCAAGCTATTTATTAACCTGGGAGAAATCTTCACCTGGCAATGCAAGCACGTGCAGGAGCAAAACTATGCAGAGATGGGAAAGAAAATTGCACTTCACAGCACCCATTGTGTTCACCCACCTAGGTTTTAAAAAGGAAATGATTTTTTTGAGATATTTTAATAATGGGGCTTAGGAAGGATCTTAGTTTGAATAAAGAAAAGGCAGCAATAGAAATGTCAAACTTGCTCCAAGAGTCATCCCTGAGCACTAAGCCAGAGCCACAGAAAAGCTCTGCAGTGGCAGAGGTTCAGGAAAGAGGAGGAAGGTTTCCATCCCTGGATCCCAATCCTGCACCCACAGCAAACAAAACTGAGGGAGGTGAATCCCTCTGGGACCTGCACCTGAGCTGCCCCTGGCTCAGATCTCCTGGTTAACCTCTGGCTCAGCACCTGGCTCGTTGGGCACCTGGCCCAGGGCAGCTCCTCCAGCCCTGCCTTTAACAGAGTTTATTCCCAGGCTCCACGAGCCCTCCAGAGCTCCAGGGGCTACAGCAAAGGGAGGCCCTGAGCTGGCACAAGGGCACTGCTGGAACCAGGAATGCTGAACAGGAGGGTGTGGAACCAGGACTGCAGAACAAGAGGGTGAGGAACCATGGGATGTAGGAGAGGAGGGTAGAATGACCATGGGATGTAGGAGAGAAGGGTGTGGAACCATGAGATGCAGCAGAGGAGGGTATGGAACTGTGGGATGCAGGAGAGGAGAGTAAAGAGACCATGAGATGCAGGAGAGCAGCCCTGGAGCCATGGGATGCAGAGCCCTGGAGCCATGGGATGCAGAGCCCTGGAGCCATGGGATGCAGAGCCCTGGAGCTGTGGGATGCAGCCCTGGAGCTGTGGGATACAGAGCCCTGGAGCTGTGGGATGCAGTGCCCTGGGGCTGTGGGATGCAGAGCCCTGGAGCTGTGGGATGCAGAGCCCTGGAGCTGTGGGATACAGAACCCTGGGGCTGTGGGATACAGAACCCTGGGGCTGTGGGATGCAGCCCTGGAGCTGTGGGATGCAGAGCTCTGGAGCTGTGGGATGCAGAGCCCTGGATACAGAGCCCTGGAGCTGTGGGATGCATAGCCCTGGATGCAGAGCCCTGGAGCTGTGGGATCAGAGCCCTGGACAGAGCCCTGGAGCTGCGGGATGCTGCCCTGGGGCTGGAGCCAGCCCCCCTCCCCGCAGCAGCCCCTCCAAGGGCTCCAGCCGGCATTACTCATGCCTTTCCAGCTCCACAGCTCTCAGCCATGTGGCAGGAATTCAAGCGGGTGGAGCCCTCTTCCCTCTGGAAATATCTGATAAAAAATCCCTTCCCTCCCCCTTTTCCTTCGCCCAGACAGGATGTGGGTGTGGGGCCGGGCTGGGGGGCTGGGGGAGCCCCCCGAGCTGCCACACCAAAGCCCAGCTGCTGCTCTGAGCCTTTCCTTGGGACTGGGGCCTCTCAGGCAGCTCGGGAGCCCAGCACCTTCCCAGCGTTGAGATTTCTCCTGGCTGGAGCAGCAGCCTCTAAAGGATGTTAAACTCGAGCAGCTGGAAGTTTTAAAATCTTTTTTTTTTTTCCTTTCCTGATATTCAGAACTTTCCTAAGTGTTGCAAAAGGAGTGGAGGGAAGAAAGGATGTGTGAAAACAGCAAGAAAAGAGATTTTTCTAAAAATCAAATTTGGCAGCGATGAATGAAAAATATATAAAAAAGAAAGATGAAAGGTTAAGTGAAAGAAGCAAAGCGGTTTTATTAGGTACAAATACACCCACACTCCCTTTTCCATGTGCTCTGGGACAAGCACAAGCTCTCTGTGGGCTTTATCCTTCCCCAGTTTTCCTACACGAGCTGCTCACAGCATCCTGCAGGAGCCTGGCAGGGTCTGGAGCAGCAGGCAGAGGCCACAGGGAGCATTGCCAGGGCTTTGCTGCCCTCGAGGTTGGGTTTCCCAGGGGATTTGGGGTTGGACCAGGCTGCTCCTGGCTCTGCATCCCAAACTCCATCCTCCCCAAACTCCATCCTCCCCAAACTCCAAACTCCCCAAACTCCATCCTCCCCAAACTCCATCCTCCCCAAACTCCAAACTCCCCAAACTCCATCCTCCCCAAACTCCAAACTCCCCAAACTCCATCCTCCCCAAACTCCAAACTCCCCAAACTCCATCCTCACCAAACTCCATCCTCCCCACACTCCAAACTCCCCAAACTCCAAACTCCCCAAACTCCAATCTCCCCAAACTCCCCCCACTCCAAACTCCCCAAACTCCATCCTCCCCAAACCCCCAAACTCCATCCTTCCCAAACTCCATCCTCACCAAACTCCATCCTCCCCACACTCCAAACTCCCCAAACTCCAAACTCCCCAAACTCCATCCTCCCCACACTCCAAACTCCTCAAACTTCATCCTCCCCAAACTCCAAACTCCCCAAACTCCATCCTCCCCAAACTCCAATCTCCCCAAACTCCATCCTCCCCAAACTCCAAACTCCCCAAACTCCAAACTCCCCAAACTCCATCCTCCCCACACTCCAAACTCCTCAAACTTCATCCTCCCCAAACTCCAAACTCCCCAAACTCCATCCTCCCCAAACTCCAAACTCCCCAAACTCCAAACTCCCCAAACTCCATCCTCCCCAAACTCCAAACTCCCCAAACTCCAAACTCCCCAAACTCCAAACTCCCCAAACTCCAAACTCCCCAAACTCCATCCTCCCCAAACTCCAAACTCCCCAAACTCCAAACTCCCCAAACTCCATCCTCCCCACACTCCAAACTCCTCAAACTTCATCCTCCCCAAACTCCACCCTCCCCAAACTCCAAACTCCCCACACTCCATCCTTCCCAAACTCCAAACTCCCCAAACTCCCCAAACTCCATCCTCCCCACACCAGGTCCACACACAACTTTTGTAGGACTCCTGCCCCTGTCCCAGAGTGGCACAAATGGATTTTTCCCTATAAAACACGTGGCTTTAGCTGAAGGTGTCCTGGGAGCAGGAGGAACCCGCTGCTCCCACCCTCAGCAGCTGCCAGGAGCAGCTCGAGCCCAAACCCACAGATCTGGCATTTCCATGGGAGCTGCACAACTGGAGCCTTTGATGGATTCTCTGGGACTTCCCACAGAGCTGAGGAACAAGCAGAGCCCCCAGGATGAGCTGTTTGATTTTCCCCAGCAGCTACACCAAGGAGAAATCAACCTCCTGCCCTTTCCAGCCAGGAATGTCCTGCAGGAATGATGGGCATGGGCTGTGCAAGGACATTTTGCAGCATTAAAGCCCCTGCAGCCCAGTGGCTTTGTTCTTCCAAAATCCACTTTTTGTCACTTTTCCATCACTTTTGTTTTGTACAAGGAACTCAAGGTTTGGAACTCGAGGTTTGTCTCACACTTCTGTCTCACATCCTTGCTCAGCCTCATAGTCCCAAATGTCATTTTTCTCAACTAAAATTGTTTTTTTTTTTTTTTTTTTTTGTAGTTGCTGTAAAATTAACAGAGGCTGGAGGGACAGCCAGCAGCTCAGGTGAGCAATTTACCTGGGCAGCCAGGGGAACATGAAAGGAGCTCTGTGAAACAGGAGAACAAAACCCAATGAATTCCTGCAAATACATCTCGTCGCTCACATTTGTGTGAGTAAGAAAAAATTACATTTGAGGAGACACCCGCAGGCTCCTGGCTCCTGTCCCAGCACACCAGGCAACACACAGAGTGCTGCTTCACTTTTTTAGTCCTCTTTTATTACCTCATGGCTGTTGGGTTTGGGACAAAAATGATAATATTTCCCTACACCATAACCCTTTAAAAAGAAAATCTCGATGCTGTTATTCATTGCTTCACATGATGAATATTTGAAGAGCTGCAATAGGAGATTTTAATATTTATGGGGACTCATTTGATTTTCAGCAAATGTTTAGTTCCAACCACAAAACAAAAGCGTGGCTCATTTACACCAGCTCAGGCTGAGACACAACTCGAGCTGTGGCTGCACTTGCTGCTGCACTCCCCTCCCCTCGTGTTTTCCAGGGTTTTGGGGGGGGGTTTGATCCCCATTCCTGCCCCTTGCAGAGCAGCAGGGAGTCTCCCCCCAGTGCTGTGGGATGCTGGTGCAAACGCTGCTCTGTGAAATGTCACCACAAGGTTTTTTGGGTGGGATTGATCCCCAGACTCCTGGAGGAGCCTCTTCCCCCCGAGCTGCTGCTGCCAGGGGGTTTGGGGTGTCGGTACTCACCAGCCAGCTCCAGCAGGCAGACAGTGATGCAGAGGAGCTGCCTCCACTCCATGGCTGTGAGAATTCCCAAAATCAGCGTTCCCAGCGCCGGGCTCCTCAGTCCTGCAGCAGCTCTGAGCTCATGCAGCTTGGTTGGAGTTCAAGCCTTTGAGATCACTCACTGGTGGGGTGGGTTTCTCTTCAGGGGTTGTGCTTGTGGCTCAGGACTGCGAGGTGGAGTTTCTCCGCTTTGATTTCCCAGTTTTATATAGTTCATGGCAACCTCACTATCACTTAGGTAATTTTCTCCTCCCCACTTTCCTGCCAGCAGCTTCAAAACAAACAAAAGATCAGCCCTCTCCCCAGCAAAGGATCCCAAAGGCTCGCTGGGATTAACTCTTTCCTGAGAGCTGCTGCTTTCCTGTCCAAGGGACAGCCTGATCCAGCTGGATGCAGGGACTGCAGCCGAGCCTCCAGCTGGGCTTCCCTCAGAGAAAGCAAACCCAGCCCGAGGACAGCAGGGATGTGGCAAGCCCCAGGTCCAGCCCAGCAAGTCCTGAGTGCAGTCCCAGCACCGTGGAAAACAGGGGAATGCTGAAAATGGGCTTCAGAATCAGGAATTTTCTCAGCAAATTAAGCAAGGAACTCAAGGGTGTGAAATCACTGCTGACCTGAAGAGAAGGAACTCCACCAGCTCCACTAAATCAAACAGGGAGCACAAATGGGATGGGTTAGAGAAGGTCTGGGGCAGAGAAAAACCCACAGGCAAAAACTTTGGCATTAAACCTGGAGCAGGGCAGAAGAGCAGGAACTCCCCTGAGCTGGGGAGGAATTCTTTGTGGGAGCCTGAGAGCAGCACAGAACTCTGGCTGCAGTTTTATTGCCTGAGCCTCACCAATGGGAAACTTGGCTCCCTGGTTTTCAGTGGGACACACATGGGACAGCTCAGGAAGGGCAGCATGAGGGATGCTCCGTGCCCTCACACAGAAATGTGCATCCCTGGATGGTCCAGGCCAGGCTGGATGGGATTTGGAGCACCTGGGATAGTGAAAGCTGTCCCTGCCCAAGGCAGGGGGTGGAATGAGAGGATCCTTAACATCCCTTCCAACCCCAGCCAGTCTTGGAGTCAAATTTTGGCCTTTGGGTTTAAAAAAAATAAGAGATGAACACTTGGGAAACTCAACTCCAGTTCAGTCTTAATTCCATCTTTCCTTTTACAGCTGGATGATGAGGTGACTAAAGGAGTCATTGGGAACAGGAAATCAAAAAATGAGGTGGACAGGAAAAAAAGCTGTGGAAAGAAGGATGAGGAAGCTCTTACTCAATGTATTATCTTTGTGGGGATGCTCCTGTAACACTTCTACAGTCACAGAATCACAGAAACTGGTTTGGGTTTTAAGGGACCTAAAATCTCATTCCAACCCCCTGCCCTGGGCAGGAATGGCCATCATTTGGTACAGCCAGAAAAGGATTAAAAAACACACAAAAAAAAGGACAGGATGGTGTTCCTACAAAGAAATCCTCAAATAGTATTTCCACATTTATTGTAGGACAAAATTCCAGTAGCTCTTGCTTTTAGCATAGTAGAGGAGTTGGATGAGATGATGTTTAAATGTCCCTTCCAACTCAAAGCATTCTGTGATTCTGTGGCAGGAAAATGATTCTTGGAAGGAAACATCTGTAGCTCAGCAAAGGGCTCCAACATCTATATAAAGATTTCTATTATGTTCAGTAATCCATTACTGACTGACAGAGACACACAGCTCTATTGAAAGCCAAAATATCCTGGTAAAATATGGTCTAAAACCTGAGTGTGGGCACAGCCCCGCTGACTCCAACAGCCCCCACCAAGAATTTTCCCTTTTTCCCTTTTTCCCTTTTTTCTCTTTTTTCCCTTTTTTCCCTTTCTTCCTCCCTCAAACACACACACACACACTGGGAAGCGCCTGCCTCAGTGTGTAACCAGGTTTTACATTGCATATCAGCCCAGAAAATGAATTCAGAGATGAAATGTGAAAGGCAGAGTGAGACAAGAGTCTTATTTAAATAACAGATATGGTTTTGTCTTTGAAAGTGAGAATTTGGGTTGAATAGCATGACTGAAAATCAGAGTGATAGATCCACAGAGTAGTTTGGGTTGGAAAGGACATTAAAGAGCATTCCCTCCCAGCCCAGGCTGCTCCTGGATGAAAGAAACCACCAGGATCATCCTGGTTTGGCTGCTGGGTTTGTTTCACCTCTCAAAACCAGACCAGAAATAGAGAGCTGGACTAAAAATAGGCCAGGCTGGGTCTGGCAGGCACCGTGCACGGGAAGCTGGTGGGTTTGGTTTCCAGTGGAAGCTGGTTTGGATTGGAAGGACATTCCCTGTGTCAGGGATGTGAGATTTCATTCCTGTTTATGCACTGCCCGTGTCAGACCGTCCCACAGAAATCCTTTTGGGAGAGACGCTCAGCCAAGCACAGGGAAATCCAACATTTCCTCAAAAGAAGAGCCACAAACCCACGAAATAAGTGACTTATTAAGATTATTCTTTAACTGAAGGCACTGTCCTCGGAGGATTGCTGTGGACAGATTGAGGGATCTTCCATCCATCCATCCATCCATCCATCCATCCATCCATCCATCCATCCATCCATCCCTCAGGTTTTTGAGCCTGGTGGTTCCTGTGGCACAGGAATTGCTGTGCTGGACACAGAGTGGTGGCATTGGGACCCTCCTTCCCCCAGAGCTGACAAAAACCTGACCCAGCCCAACAAGGAGCAGGCCAGGCTTTGTTGTTGATATCCTAAATATCCCAAATACCCAGCTGTGACCAGGCCCTGCAGTTATTTCTGTTTATTCCATGAGTGGGAGGCATCACCTTTTCTCATGGACACAACTCTGCTCAAACCTGTTTGAAGTGACTGGAGCGTGTTGTGAGCAAATCCTGCGGAATTATTCCCTTTCTCTCAGAGCCCCAACACATTTTTACAGCCAGAAATTGAGAGACCACAGTAAGGAACATGCCCTTGAATTATCTCCCAGCACTCAGCGTCAGCTGTATCAGGTTAACAACGCCTGAGCCAATTCCAACCCAACATTTACGGGATCAAGTGTCCAAATTTTGTGCAGCACAGCGATGAAGGCTCGCTCACACGGGCTGGGATTTTGTCCAAGAGTTTAAGGGTGATTTAATTTAATTGTAAATGATGCAATAGACATATGGCTGGGAAGCTATATGCCAGGAAACATGTTTTCTGTAAGTATTTTAGCAGGCAGATGGCACACAATGGTTTTGGTGCAGTCATTTCCTCACCTCTTAAAAGTTACTATTTCGGACAGATGAAATAATCCCATTCCCACCATCCTCCCAAGGCAGCAGCACTGCTGACCCAGAGGATGTGCAGCATTTGAGGGCTATTTCTGTGCAGAATCACATCAAATAAATCAGCCTTACAGCCACCTCCCCATTGCCATTCATGAGTTTCAAAGCTTTTTAATAACTTTCCCACTTAAACTGGAGCAGAGTAATAACTCTGCACAGCACTTCCAGAGGCACGTGGAGGCACTTGGAGCACAGCCACACCACGGGGAAACCCCAAAAGACACAAATTCTGCATCCCCACCCTCAGCCTGAGCATGCCCCATGCCCAGACAGAGCAAATTCTCCTTCTGGGAATGACAGCCCCTCTCCTACACCCAGCACCCTCAGCCCCAAAAACTGCTGATGGAGGAGGAGGGGATGCTGCAGGAGGAGACCCGGCTTTTGGGAATGGTGGGCAGCCAGAGCAGAGTAAAAAAAAATGGGATTTAATGAAGTTTGGGTTGTTTCTCCTAGGAAAATGCTGTTGGGATCACATCTGCTTTGGTGCAGCACCAAATCCTGCCCAGGGCTGAGCAAGGGCAGCTCCTGCTCCTGCAGGAGAGCACAAACTGCTCTGAGCAGGCAGCTCCTGGGGGATGGAGACATGGGGTTCAATTCCTGAGGGATGGAGACATGGGGTTCCATTCCTGAGGGATGGAATGGTGGGGTTCAATTCCTGAGGGATGAATTTATGGGGTTCCATTCCTGAGGGATGGAGACATGGGGTTCAATTTCTGAGGGATGCAGACATGGGGTTCAATTCCTGAGGGATGGAGACATGGGGTTCAATTCCTGAGGGATGAATTTATGGGGTTCAATTCCTGAGGGATGAATTTATGGGGTTCCATTCCTGAGGGATGAACTGATGGGATTCACCTACAAAAAGGGTAAATAGCCCCCCAGCTGCCCTGACACCACCATCCTTATTGAGATTTCCTTACAAACTTGTCCCCCATTTGTTTTACCGTGCTGGGATTTGCACAGTGCTGAAATTCTATTGTAACTCTCGGGGCAGGAAATGCTTCTTTCAGAAACTCCATCCCGAGCCTCCTGCCAGGGTATCCTTTGTGGGAAGGTGGCTCTGGAGAGGCTGGTGCCTCAATTTCTGCACCAGAGCATCCTGAAGAGCCCTGGGCACACTGCTGGGAGACTGGGAGCTGCTACAAGGTCTCCCTAAATCCCTTTTTTTTTTTTTTCCCTCCTTCAGTCATTCCCAGAACTTCAGTGAGAGCCCAAACCACAACTAGAGGTGGTTTTTGGATGAGTTTCAGGGCTGTTGGATTTTCTTGTTGCCTCCGCTGCCGCTCCTTTCTGTGCTGATGGGGAGATATCATCTCCACCTCCTTCTTCCCGTCTCAAATCCAGGAGGGATTCCTTCCCGGGACAACAAAGGGCTTTATTTAGCCCTGCTGCTGGGGTTTCCTGCTTGTGCTGCTCCAACTGTTTCCAGGTCACTCCAGCGGCTCCGTGCCCATCCTGTGCCAAAATTCCTTTTTTTTTTTTTTTATTTTTAATTAATTAATTAATTAATTAATTTATTTATTTATTTATTTATTTATTTATTTATTTATTTATTTATTTATTTTTGTGGGGTTTTTTTTCCCCCCATCCAAAGCATCCCCTCCTCGCCGGCTGCTGCGTTTTCCCCTTCTCGCTCCTGACTCGTTCCACCTCCAGGAGAACATTCCCGTGGGGAAGAATTCCATGGAAAAAAATCGCTGAAATGCGGTGATTCCCCGGCAGCCTGGCGCTTCAGGACGGATTGAAGAGCTGGGAACAGCCCGCAAAGCGCTGAGCACACAGGAGGCGCTAAATGAGCATCGCCCTGATGAGATTTGAACCAACAGAGTAAAAGTTTCAGGCATAAAACTCCTCAGAATCTCTCCAGCAGATGGTTTGCCTGGCTGGAGTCGTGTGTGCAATTCATATTTGCTTTATTATTTGAAGATATTGATTTTAGCAGAATGATCATACCCAGCAATTTGTTTTAATAGACCACTTTTATTAACAGTGTGTGAGACTTGCAGCAGCCATGCATCTTTCTTGGTTGGTTTTTTTTTTTTTTTAAGATTTTCAAAAGCTTTTTGGAGTAAAATATATGATCTGAAGAGCACAAGTCTGAGATTCTGAAGGGTTTTTTCAGCTGTTTCTCCTGGAGAAATGATTCTGCTGTAAGTGAATAGTAGCTGTGCAAGTGAGTGATAAATAGCAGGGCACAGTTAAATGCAGTTGGAAGGGTTGTGAAGAGGCAAGAATTTGCTCAAGTTAAAAAAACAGAATATATATATACACATACATATATATATATATGGGTTTTAATTTTAAAACCAATAATTTAATTGTTATCCTGCCTCTGAAACTGTCCAAGGCCAGGTTGGAAAGATTTGGAGCAACCTGAGAGAATGGAGATGTCCCTGCCCATGGCAGGAGTGGAACTGGAGGATTTTTAAAATACCTTCCAGCCCAAACCATCCTGGAATTTTATGATAATCCCCTGGGAAGAGTAAATAAGTGAATTACCACCTCTGCAGGGTGCAGCTGCCATCAGATGCACAAGTGATTTTAGGCAGCAGCTCTCAGGGTGTTGGGGTACCAAGATACCTTCAAAATCTGTTTTTTTAAATTTTTCTGGAAATTTCCCCATTAGTTTGAATGCACCAAAATGAGTTGAACATACCAGGAGCATGAAGGAGGAATGTGAGAGGGCAGAGAGGAGAGGACAGAGCTGGACCAGTCACATTCCTGTCCCCATCCATCAGAGCCCAGATTCTCATTAACCTGATTTCATTGATTGCTCTCCATTGCTGCCCCCTCCAAAATGTTGTAATAAACAGCAGCACCACGATAAAAATCATTACAGCATAAGTCTGGTAATTCAGAGAGGAGATTGGCTCCTCCATCCAGAGCTGCAGCTGCTAATTGCAATTTATTTCCCCGTTTTTGGATGTCACAGGAGCATGAGCAGGACTGGTGGCTGGGGCTCCCCATCCATGGCCAGTAGGGCAGCAAGGCCATCCTGTGGCTGCAGAATCCCAGGTGGATGAGATGTTTAATTTAAAATTTCATTCCAAATAAACACTGCTCACAATGCTGCTCATTCTGAGTGCAATTATGGGATTGTGGAATCGTTCAGGTTGGAAGAGTTTTGAGTCCAGCATTCCCCAGCACTGCCAATCCCACCCATGTCCCCAAGTGCCACATCCACACATCTTTTAAATCCCTCCAGGGATGGGGACTCCACCCTGGGTCACCTTTTCCAATTCTTGACCAACCTTTTGGTGAAAATACATTTCCTATTGGCTGCTTTTATGTGTTTAATTTATTGTCTTTACAAATATCCTTCAAATACAACCACCTGATGGGTTGCCTTGTTGATCCCAAGTTTCCACTTGCCAGAAGCCTGGCTGGCTCCTGCTGAGCATCCTCTCTGCCCAGGGAATTAGAGGAAAAAAAAAATAAAAAATCTCAGTTTCATTGCCTTTGTTTGCAGGGAAATCCCCCCTCCAGCTGTAATTCACGCAAAGGCAGCACAGCCTTAAAAAAACCCCAATTTTGGTGGTGTTTCTGAGAGAGAAACCAAAACTGTGATTAGAAATGAAAGGAGTGGCTCTGAGTAAAGAGCAGCTCAGTGCCAGGTGCTGCTGGAGCATCAGAGGAGATGAAACCCCTCAGTGGCAGCAATGAAAGCAGCTCAGGAGAGCAGGGCTCTGCTCTCCACCCTGGCAATTGCTGATAATAAAGTGCTGCTGTTTTCCACCTGGGCAATGAGCTCCCAGAGGGACCAGGCTCTTCATTTTTCAAAGGAGGATTTGTTCAAATGCAGGGATGGGAGCATCCTCGGTCATTACCCACTGCTGCTGCTCTGACCCACTGCTCTGGAGCTGCCAGGACCTGCCTCCCAAACCTCCTTTTGTCTGGGGTTTGAAGTCGTGTCCTTGCTCTTAGAGGGATAAATAAAAAAGAAATAGAAATCTAAGAGCCACTTCTTTGGTTGTCTCCTGAAGAGAAGGATGCAGCAGCAAAACTGTTTTAACTGCAGAGCCAGATGACCTGAAAAAATGACAGGGCTCTGCCAACAGCTACGAGCTGCCAGCTAAATTCAGACACCACTTATTTATTGATGTGTTTGTACAATAGGAGTGGCTGGGAAGGCTGCAGACTCCCAGGTACCTTCTGATGGCTCATAATAAGCGCAGACAACACAGACCCACGGTGAATAATAGAACAAAAAGCTCCCAGGATCACTGGGAATCAAAGTGCATAGGGAAGTAGATGGTATCCAGTGAAACCTCCTGGGAAGGGGAGAGAGGGGCAGCTCAGCAGGAGCTGGGACTCGCAGGGCAGTCACATCCAATAGGAGCATCCCACAGAATTACCCTCTCGAATCCCAGTGCTGGGTCACCCCACTAATCACAGAGCTGGTGGGAGGGTCTGACTGAAGGAGCACTGAGAGTGGGATTGGGTGGAATATTGGGAATAAATCCTGCCTTGTGAGGGTGGGGAGGCACAAGGTGCCACAGCTGTGCCCTGGCAGTGTCCAAGGCCAGGCTGGATGGGGTTTGGAGCAGCCTGGGGCAGAGGGAGGTGTCCCTGTCCCTGGAAGGTGTCCCTGCCATGGCCGGGGAGTGGGATGAGTTTTAACGTCCCTTCCCACCCAGGCCATTCTGTAATTCCATGATTCCATGATCCCATGAAAAGGGATCCAAATCATGGGCACCATCCCAAACTTTTCCTCTCAGTCCTGTAAAAAAAATATATTTATGAGATAGTAAAAAAATGCATTAGAAACGACTGAGGTTCAGAACTTCCTGCAGGAACAGCCAATGGCTCTGGGTGCTCCCAGAGCAGCTGGGAGGGTTTCAGACCCAGAAGGAACTTCCCAGGCACAGCCCCTCTGTCCCCTCCCTGCTCAGGTGGCCTCTTGGCGGCCACAGCAGGGTCAGAGTGGCTTTGGCCGGGCAGTGGGAGGGCTGAGGGAATTCACACGGGGAGTTTGGGGTGAGGGATGCTCTGAGCTGTTTTTTCCCACCTAAAAGGACTTTGGATCCTGTGGGACACAGCCCCAGCCCAGCTGTGATGTCTGATGGGAGGTGATGCTGCATCATTTAGAGAAAGCCCTGGGGTGGCAAAGGCCACAGGATCGATGTGGGCAGCTCAGGCTCCATCACTTACCAGGAGAGCTTCAGAGAGAGCCTTGGAAATGCAAACCCCATCCTGGGACCTCTCCTGGCCAGGCTCACATTAATTGTTACAGGTTTGCAGGTTTGTTTTTATGGAGGAAAGGAGGTTTGTTTGCTTTTTTCTCCCCCTGGAGTTTAACCATCATCTTTTCTCATTAGGAGAGAGGCAGGAGGTCAATAGAGGCTCCTGCCTGGGTGAGATTCCTCTGTAATTTGGAAGGGAAATTTCCAGAGCTGCAGTGCCCGGGGCACCTTGCACAGAGTGTTTGAGAGCAAACCTGGACCACACACCCCTTCCCCTGACCAGCTCCTTCATTAAACACAACAGCTCCAAAATTACCCAGGAATAAGGGATAATTGTGGCTCTGCTGCTGTCCTGGATCACCCTGCTGCCTCCGTGCTGCCCCAGCCGCTGCTTGTGGAATTTCATTGCCAAGCACAGGAACAAAGGACTAAAACCCTCCCCAGGCAGGGTTTGTCAGCCTGTCCTACCCAGAGCACAGGTCGAGAGCTGCCTCCCTCCCTCTGCTCCCTCCTCCTTGTCATCCTTCTTTCTGCTTTTTGATTCCCTTAATTATTTTGGAATCTGGAGAATAATCCTCCGTCAAATCCTGCAGAACAAATTGAACGTCAGGTTTCCAAACCCTCCCGATCAAGCAGATGGCATCACACGCCCGTGAGTCTCCTCCCGACTTCCAGAGCATCCAAGGGCTGACAGATTATCCATTAACGGGCAGATTAATCCTCAGCTGCACAAACAGGGGCAGGGAGAAGACAGGCTTTTGTCTGCGTGGCAGGGAAAAGGAGCAGGGCAGGAGAGGGGCAGCTCCAGCTGTGAGGAGCTTGTGGGCAGAGCCCTGGGCGAGGAGAGCAACGTGATCCAGCCCCCAGGGACCAGGAGAAGAAAAATAACTTTGTACTGGGAAAGGCAGGGCTGGTTATTTCAGTTTCTCATGACTTCTCTCCCCTTTCCAGCAGGGCCCCACCTTCCCACGGATCCTCTCCCCATTCTATTTCCCATTTGGCCATTTTGGCCAACTCTGTCCCACCAGCAGCCAGTGCTGCTTCACCGGCCACCCCACAGCCAAGTGGAGGATTTGGGGTGTTCTGTGAACAGGCAGGGCCCCCCCAGTGCAGCATCAATGCCATCCCCTCCCCTCCCTGCCACTGATTTGCTTGGCAGGTGTGAAATATTAATTGCCTCACATGGGAGCTTGGCTCACTGTCTGTCGCGTTTGACTGAAATATCATTCTCTGCTGCAAATATAATTACTGGGGGTCTGGATTTTAAAAATAGCCTCTCGCCTGTCTGTTAATTAGGAGCCACGCTTTGCTACACAAGGAGATATTTTGGTTAATTATAAAAGAGAAAAGGACAAATTTGTCACGTCTTTTGTTTTCGTTGCGCCGCGTCTCCCGGTGGCAGCGGAGGGGAGCTGGGATGGAGCTGCTCAGCCAGCACCAGCTGTCCCCCCCAAAACGGGGAGGGGGCTGGGGCTGCTGGGGTCTCACAGCTGAGGGGGTGCTGCTGCCTCCCCTCACCCCACAGGAGTTTAAACAAAGGGAGGAAAATTCAATCAAAAGACAGAGCTTCGCTCGAATCCTCCCCACGATTCCTCAGTCAAACCTGATTTATTCTTGTTGAACGTTCACAGTGCTGAGCTGGGGCACCAGGGCTGCAGCTCCAGCACCCAGCACAGCCCCTCCTGCCCATCCCTGGGCTGCCAGAGCTGGCACAGCCCCATCCTTCCCAAATTCAGAAATTCCATCTCCCCCAGACTGCCCACGCCACTCTTCACACCCATCCCTTGTTTCTTTCTTAAAAAGAGAGGGAAAAACAACAAAAAAAGCTGTTTCCAGTGAAAAGGAGGTGATGAGTTTGGGAATGGCAGGTGAAGGTGCTGACAAACCTCCCCTGGCTCTGTGTGTTAATTAATAATGTGTTAATAAACCTCCAGGAGATCAAGGGTCAATAGAGGTGCTGCACTCCTGCCAGCAGCAGCAGAGGGACAGGGAAGGGCCAGAAGTGGCTGTGCTGGCCATGGGACCCCATGGAATCCCCAATTCCTGGCTTGTGCCAGACACAAGACACCCTTCTGGTTAGGAAAACCCATCTGAACACATTTATTTCAATTATGGAAATAACCAGATCATCCCTTGGTTTTAGGAATGTGCCATGAGGGCACAGGGAGGATGAGGAGGAGCCAACAAACAGTGGGAATTTACAGAAATTATTCATGGTGCCAAGGATTCCTTCCTCTTTTCCTAAGTTTTAGCCCTGTGTGTGTAAAAGATCAGCAGCTCTGCTTTGCCCTAAAATGCACTGATAGACTGTTCCCTAATTATTTATGTAATTATCCAACATTTCAAAGAATCCATGATAACAGCTCAAATTGATGTATTAAACAAGCATAATAATTATTCCAACAATATTGAATGGCTGTTCTGTCAAATAATCATTTCATATAGATGAAGAAAGCGTTCAGAAATAGCACCATAATTCATGATGCTTCCAGATTAATGTCACAAAAGTTCCACATCCTCTTCCTGAAGACAGGCAGAACTTTCTGTATGGAAAATTAAATATGTATACACAGAGCATATATGAAGGTATCATACATCAAACCCAGTAAGAAACAATACAAAGAGAGGGGAAAAAACCCTTTTTTCAGCCTGGAATGGTTTTGCAAGGATTTCACTGCTTCAGACACTTCTGCAGGTATCAAAATAATCAGGAGTAGAAAATGTTGTCTCTAAAACAACAGCATGGAGAGCATCTTTTGGGTCCAAATTTCAACCCAAGCCTTCTCTGAACCCCAGTCCTCCCTCAGCAATAGGACTGGAAATAGTAATAGCAATAATAATAGTAATAATAATAGTTCCAAAAGGGCACAGGAAAATGCCATTAAATGAACTGCAAATCTGCACTTCCCTTCTCTCCCTGCTGATCCTTCAGGAGCACTCAAAAAAGTGACACAGATTTTATAACCTTGTGGTAAAGATTAAAAAATAAAGCCCAGGAAAAACCTCCCTGTGAATTATTGAAAGTGCAGCTCATTACAATGGGAGAAATGAACCTTTATTTTCAGTAAGTGACACAGGAGCAGGAAAATGTTGGGATAATGATGCTCAGGCAGAACTATTATTTTTTTGTGATGGAGAAGCATGAAGTTTATCACTCTGATTACTACCCTGATTGGGGTTTTTGTGTGCCCAGCTCAGAGATGAGTAAGTCAGAAGGGTTCTTGGAGCAGGAGCTCTCCCTGCTCAGAGCTGAGGTGCTCGGTGCTCCCTGAGGATGCTGCACCCTCACCCTGCACCCTCTGCCTAAAGCCCGAATTTCTCCCAGCCCCAACTCCTCGTTTCACAACAATCCCACACAAACACCGTGAGCTTGGACAAGAGCTCAGCATTTACACGTCCCACCCTTGGCCGTGTCCAAGCTGAGGGTGTGATGCTCTTGGTAATGATCAAAACCAGCTGCTGCAGCAGAGGGGGGAATTTGGGGGTCCTTTATTTTAGGAAAAAGAACAATAAAACCTGCACGGGCTGGATCTGAGAGCTGTGCTGAGCACACCTTCCAGGGGGATCCTTCCCGAGGAGCAGGCAGCTCTGGCACCCTCTGCTCCTGTTTTCCCTGGCACTCTTCTCCCCTGGCTCTGCTTTGGTGACATTTCCCCCAGAACCCGTGTCAGAGTGACGTGACAAAACTTCTATCAAGGGGAAATTTAAGCCTTAAGTGCCTTTAAAACGCTGGCATCAGTCACCAGGCTGTGCTGTCTCTCTCGGAATATTACACCCATTATGTGTAATTCTTTCTCCTCTTGGAGAAATATTAGCATGTACTTTTCTCCTCGTCAGTCATTTCTTTTGACCTTTGCATCATCAGCCGCCTTCAAGAGGGTCACATTTATTCTGAGCCTTCCTGAGCCTCCTGAACATCAGCACGGAGCCAGGTGGGAGCAGCATCCTTCTGCTTTCATCGGGAATGTTCCCTCCGGGGAATTCCAGGGGTTTCAGACTCCAGTCTAGGCTCCCATCACTCACCTGAGCAGAGCAGCCCACGGAGTTGTTAAAACGCGTTTTATCCCATTTATTTCATGGGTTTCTTTCTGTCACAGCACCAGCTGGTCCTGGCAGGGTCGTGGTTGTGCTCTGAGGGGCTCCCATCCCATCTGGAGTGGGGTCACATCTCCAAAATCCAGCCCCTGCTGGTCCTTGCAGAGTCATGGCTGTGTTCCTGTATTCTGAGGGGCTCCCATCCCATCTGGAGCGGGGTCACATCTCCAAAATCCAGCCCCTGCTGGTCCTTGCAGGGTCATGGCTGTGTTCCTGTATTCTGAGGGGCTCCCACCCCATCTGGAGCGGGGTCACATCTCCAAAATCCAGCCCCTGCTGGCCCTCATGGCCCAGCTCCTGCACTGCAGAGCATCAGGGCAACTCAAAGGGCTGATCCACAGCCCCTAAAGCATTTTGGGGTGAGAAACATCCCACTGGGTTCATAAGTTCTCACTTAATTTTATCCTTCATTTCCAAACGAGGCAAAACCCCTTAAAACTCTGAAGCAGAAAAACACAGAGCCTGGTCCCAGCCCCAGGGTGACATTCTGAGGATAAACTTCCAGATTTTAAAGCCAGTCCATTTACAACCCTCTGCATCTACACACAGATCAGGATTTTTACTTTTTTTTTTTTTTGTTTTGTTTACCATTTGCTGTGCTAGAAATGCGGGTCTGAGCTCCCAGCTGGGCTGGGAGGGCAGGACATCGCAGATCATTATTGCAAACCTTTGTCCTCCAGTTCATCTCCCGAGCTGGAGACAGGGCTGACGTCAGTGTCTGTGTGCCCGGGGTCAGCAGCACATTCGGGGCACGAACAGGCAAAACTCGAGCCAAACAATATCAGAAAGTGCTGTCATAAAGCAAACTGAGAGAAACCCGATAGAAATCCGGCGTCAGTCCCCACCCAGCGCAAATCCCTGTGATCCCTCCAAAGCCTGGCCAGCACTTCCCTCCCACCCCAGCCCACAGAGGCCACGGGAGCTGCTCCAGGAGCAGCTGGAAAAACAAACGCTGGGAAGCCACCAGATGGCAGCCGGAGCAGAGGGACGAGAGCATCCCGAGCATCCCGAGCATCCCGAGCACCTCGAGCACCTCCTGCATCCTGAGCACCTCCTGCATCCTGAGCATCTCCTGCACCTCCTGCATCCTGAGCACCTCCTGCATCCTGAGCACCTCCTGCATCCTGAGCATCTCCTGCATCCCGAGCATCTCCTGCATCCCGAGCATCTCCTGCACCTCTGCATCCTGAGCATCTCCTGCATCCCGAGCATCTCCTGCACCTCCTGCATCCTGAGCATCTCCTGCATCCTGAGCATCTCCTGCATCCTCAGCATCCCGAGCATCTCCTGCATCCCGAGCATCTCCTGCATCCCCTGCACCTCCTGCATCCTGAGCATCTCCTGCACCTCCTGCATCCTGAGCATCGCCTGCATCCCGAGCATCTCCTGCACCTCCTGCATCCTGAGCATCTCCTGCACCTCCTGCATCCCAAGCATCTCCTGCATCTCCTGCATCTCCTGCATCCCGAGCAGCTCCTGCATCCTGAGCATCTCATGCATCCCCTGCACCTCCTGCACCTCCTGCACCTCTGCATCCCGAGCATCTCCTGCATCTCCTGCATCCTGAGCAGCTCCAGCATCCTGAGCATCTCCTGCACCTCCTGCATCCTCTGCACCTTCTGCATCCTGAGCATCTCCTGCATCCCCTGCACCTCCTGCATATCTCTGCATCTCCTGCACCTTCCTGCATCTTGGGCATCTCCTGCATCCTGCGCATCTCTGCATCCCCTGCGCCTCCTCGTGCCCGGGGACAGTGACACAGCCCCTGTGCCATGGTGGGGCCCCCCGGGGGATGGAGCTGTGCCCTGGGCACCCGGGACCGGCGGCAGGAGAGCTCCACTGTCCTCAGCCGCGTGCATCAATTACCCCTTACAATGGTAATTACAGCGCACGCACAAATTGCACCCTATTAGTCACTACAGGATACTAATTGCTGCACCCACCGCCCCCCTGGCAGCCCCCTCCCCGCCCCACACCCCGAGGTTCTGCTGCTGGTTGAATCCCTCTCCTGTTGGCCGGGGGGATGTGCGAGGTTCTGCAGGACCAAACACCCGTCATGGCCCCACTGCTGGTGCTCCCCAGAAACCCCCGTTGTCCCCTCCCCGGGAGCCGTTTGCTCTAACAAGGCTCTTTTGTCTGCAGCTCTCGTGGTTCTGGGCTGTAATTGTGGCAACAGATGCTGGGGGAGAGAAGTTCCAGTCTGGGAGCTCTTGTCCTGCTCATTACAGCCTCTGTGAGCGGCCACTTGCACCCCAAAGCTGCTGTTTAATGAGCCTCGCTCAGCAGCGAGCACCAATTAATCCTCACGCACCTCGGCTCGGGCTTGATAAATGCAAAGCCAATGAGTTAAAGAGAAAATAAGTGAAGAGCCTGAAATCCTCCTGCACAGGGCAGCCACAACAATCCCGGGCTGAGCCTGGGTGGAGCGTGGGTTATCCATGTACCCCCACCCCAGCCCCTGTCCCAGCCAGCCGAGGTATTTCAGAGGGTTTATCCTGAAGAACACGGCGAGGAGGAGCTGAAAACCTCCCGTGTGGAAACGGGAACCTGCGCAAACGCGCTCGGAGCAGCTGCGGTCTGCCAAAGCAAGCGGAAAATTAACGAGATTGTTTTACAAACACGCCCAGGGCACACGCGTGGGCAGGGCTGGCACTGTCCCCAGGGTCCCCTCCAGTCCCTGCAGGGATGCTGCAGTTTGTCTGGGCTGGAAGGGAGGATTTGCAGAGCCTGGGTTCTCAAATCCCCTCTGCCAAAGGCTGCTTTCATCCCCAGAGCAGTGAAAGGCGATTGAGGGGGACGTGAGCTGAGCTTTGAGCTGCAGGGGCGGTCATGAAACGCTTGAGAGTCTCCTTCCCTTGGAGGTCAGAGCTTTGCAGACAGGTCAGGGATCCACCTGCACGTTTAACCCCTCTTTGAAGTGAGAGCCCCTCACCAGCAGAGGTGGGAGAGCTCAGTGCACTTCAGAGCCTGGCAGGAGCCCCACACCTGCGGCTTGCAGTGGATTTTCCTGCTCAGGAGTCATCCTGCAGCTGAGCCGAGTTCCCTGCAGGTGACACAGCTGCACGGGGGTGGCTGTGGCGGTGTGACCATGGCAGGGTCCCTGCTGAGGGCAGCAGTTTCCAAGCTCAGGTGAAGGTGCTGACACACTGGCAGCAGTGCAGGGTCACCTGCCAGGCGGGGCTGGAGCTCTCAGACATTCCCAGAGGTGCTCCAGGATCGCCTGGCATTCTTCACCCACCAGGCCTGAATGCATTTCCTGCTGTGGGTTGTAAGAATTCACTCTTACACTCTAATTTAATGAGGTGCCTTGAATGTGGGTTTAATCACAGCATTAGGGTAACGGTCACTGCGTTCAAACTGCAGAGTGAAAACATCTTTCCTGAGCAGACAGTTCTGCTGCATCCTTATTAATCCAAAAATCATCTCCATATTAATCACTCCACAGATTATTACTGTACCCATATCCATTTCCAAGCTGCTAATCCTCTATCCCATGCACTGGGGGCATTGGCTCCCCACCAGCAGCTCCTCCCTGATGGAGGGAGGGAATTCTGCCTTGTTTCAGAGGTGCAGCCTTGCACTGCACACTCCCCATCAAAAGGCAGCCAGTTCATTAGTGTGTGTGTGTAAATGAGGAGTTTGTTTGAAACCTGCAATTAGCACAGCACTGAGACCACTGTGGTGCATTTCCTGCACCCTCACCTTGCCAACACACACTGAGCTCAGACAGGAACCCAGGGAATCACAGCATCTCCAGAGGGTGATTGGCCTTCTAGACACACTGATCTCTTTATTCCCCTACAGTAGGTGAGGTGAATCCCATCCTTCAGCAGCTTCTGGCCAGGGCAGCATTTTTCTGCCAGCCTTGCAGCCATCCTTGCTGCCAGTCCTTCTGGAAACATCCATCCCTCCTCCTGTGCAGGCAAACAGGCCGGGCCAGGCACAGCAACCTCTGAGCTCCCTCCCAGAGAGGGTTGGAGCATTTCTGCTCCTGGATCTGTTTGTTTGGTGCCAGTGGCTCCCAGGAAGGATGCTGCAGCTGACCCAGCCTTGTCACAGGCTCAAACGCTGCTCGAGCACTTATCAAATATTCATGAGGTCTGTGACCCGGGCTGTGAACCCCTGTACAGCCCGAGGCGATGCCTTTGTGGGGAGCTCAGAGACATCGAAGGTTCCCGCTGCAAAAATCAAATGAACGTCAAAGGAATCCTTAGGAACACGTGCAGGAGCGCCTCTCCCCCGAGATCATCCCCGCACTTCCCTTTGTGAAGGCTGAACGAGGCAAAAAAAGGAGGAACTTTTAAGCATTCCCATCTTCTCCTCAAAGCTCAGCTTAATTGAGTGTGAATAAAAGAGAAAAGGGAGGAAAGGGAGAAAAGGGAGAAAAGGGAGAAAAGGGAGAAAAGGGAGAAAAGGGAGAAAAGGGAGAAAAGGCTTCTCCTCTGCAGGCAGGAGGCGACTTGAGCAGAATGACAATTCCACAATTCCAGCAGTGTGACACAGCCAATCCCAGTGTGACACAGTCAGTCCCAGTGTGACACAGCCAATCCCAGTGTGACACAGCCAGTCCCAGTGTGACACAGCCACCCTCAGTGTGACACAGCCAGTCCTGGTGTGACACAGTCAGTCCCAGTGTGACACAGCCACCCTCAGTGTGACACAACCAATCCCAGTGTGACACAGCCAGTCCTGGTGTGACACAGCCATCCCTGGTGTGACAATGTCAGTCCCAGTGTGACACAGCCAGTCCTGGTGTGACACGACCCTGGTGTGACACAGCCAATCCCAGCGTGGCACAGCCAGTCCCAGTGTGACACAGCCACCCTCAGTGTGACACAGCCAGTCCTGGTGTGACACAGCCAGTCCCAGTGTGACACAGCCACCCTCAGTGTGACACAGCCAGTCCTGGTGTGACAATGCCATCCCTGGTGTGACACAGCCATCCCTAGTGTGACACAGACTGTCCCAGTGTGACACAGCCAGTCCTGGTGTGACAATGCCATGCCAGGTGTGGCACAGCCAGTCCCAGTGTGACACAGCCACCCTCAGTGTGACACAGCCAGTCCTGGTGTGACACAGACTGTCCCAGTGTGACACAGCCAGTCCCAGTGTGACACAGCCAGTCCTGGTGTGACAATGCCATGCCAGGTGTGACACAGACTGTCCCAGTGTGACACAGCCAGTCTCAGTGTGACACAGCCAGTCCCAGTGTGACACAGCCAGTCCTGGTGTGACAATGCCATGCCAGGTGTGGCACAGACTGTCCCGGTGTGACACAGCCATCCCTAGTGTGACAATGCCAGTCCCGGTGTGACACAGCCATCCCTGGTGTGACACAGCCATCCCTGGCAGCCCTGCCCGTGTCCCAGGGACCCCCGGGCACCTCCCACCTCTTTAGCTCCAGGCTCTGTGTGTCCAGCCCTGCACCCAGCAGTGAGGAATGGACTCATCCCTGGTGTTCCTGCAGTGTGAGGCTCTCAAAATGGAATTAAATCTCCCAACACCCTGGCACAGGTGCCCAGAGCAGCTGTGGCTGCCCCTGGATCCCTGGCAGTGCCCAAAGCCAGGTTGGACACTGGGGCTGGAGCAGCCTGGGGCAGGGGAAGGTGTCCCTGCCATGGCAGGGGTGGCACTGGATGAATTTTAAGATCATTTCCAACCCAGCTCATTCTCTACCATTATTCTTGGTGCTCAGCCCACAGACAAGCCCATTCCCAGGAGCAATAAAGGCCAGCAGGCATCATAAAACTGCAGTAATCAAATGTGAAAAGAACAGCCCAATTCATTAATAGCCAGACAAGCTGATAGAGACATTCTTAATTATCAAATATTACCGTGGAGTTCATTTTTACCTGAGTTGTTTAAGCCTGACCATCCTCCTTCCCTTTCCCTACACATGTTGCCCCGGGGCAGCATTGAACATTTGTAATTAGATTCTTTCACTGGAGTTAATTATGAAGTGACAATAAAGCCTGAGTGGTTCCCATTTTCCTAAGTATTATTTGGGAGTAAAAACAAAACCTTTGTTTTGGCATCAATATTTGTAATTTTAAGTTTTAACTTGAACCTCGGGGTGTACTCTTGATCCAAATGGATACAGACATGTTCATGTTGGATTATGTTGTACATCTATTTTATATTGTGGTTTTATACTTTCATATTATTTTCTATCCACTTGCCTGCACAGACCTGTCAATATATTGGAGCACAGACAAGATTTTTCTTCAGGATGATCTCTAAATTAATTAATGAGTTTCCATCACGTTGATGTCAGACTGGGACAACATCAATATCTTGCAGGTTCCAGGTGGACCTTGCACCTGGGGGCAAAGTGTTTTATGTTTTATTATTATTACTTTAAAATTCTTATCGAATTATAATTTTTATTATAAGGTGAGAGGTTCCAAATGTCCCCTGGAAAGAGTCTGGAGGTGAGAGTAGGGGATTTAATGTGGGTTTTAGTGATCTGCTCCATTTTAAGCAGTGAAGTGTCCAATAACACAGAATTAAATCTCCATTACAAATGAGTTGCCCATTTAAATATAACCAGACCCTGCATAAATAAAAAGCAGGAGATTTTTGTGTCTGTTATTGCCAGGCTGGGATCACTGTCTGCTTCCATACAATTCTATGTCACCCTCCAGCTAAGCACTCGCAGAAGGGAAAAGATGCTGAAATTTAAACAGGTCAAAATTAATGCCACGACCGTATTTGATAATTGGAAGTGTCACCTCCATTAGCTCTCCCTGATAACCAGGCTGGAAAAGGCAGCACCAGGACGTCCAAAATCTGCTGCACAATCTGCAGAGTGACAGTGATGAAACAACAGGACCACCCACACGTCCAGGGGGTGGGATCCAAGCTGGCCAAGGGGATGCAGGAGGTGACAAAGGGGGGGATCAGGGGAGACTCCAGCACATTTTGGGACCCCCAAACTTTCCATGGAAGATCCAAACCTGCTCTCCTGACTCTTTCCATGGCTCTGCATGCTCTGCTCTGGATGTGGGGGATGATGAAGGGATCCAAGCCATCTGCATTTTATATAATCTTTATTAAGCATCACTTGACCTTGTCAGTGCCAATAAAGGCCTGTGAAGTGCATGCCAGATTAAATGTAATTTTTAATTGAGTATCCTTATTACATCTATTAACAAGGTGCAGATGAATACAAATGACCCCACGGTCGATGCTGTCGATTCATGTTGGAATTTCTTTCTCCTTTGCTGAGCTGAAGGAGTCAATAACCTCCCAAAGGGTGCACAGGCAGTGCAGATTTTCCTGGCAGCTGCTGTCCTGCCTCCAGGGTCTGTCCTACAGAGCAGTGGCCACGGGTAAACCAGGATCAGCACAGGATTAGCATCTCTGAAGGTAAAACACTTCCAGGAAAGCTCTGGAGACCTTGGTCTAGTTTCTATTGAATTCTTTGCATTTAGACTTACCCAAGGCACTGGTGAAAAACAAAAAGTCTCCTCTTTTATTCCCTAACTAACAAATCATGTGAAAACTCCACGTTGAGGGGTCACAGCACTGGAATGGTTCCATCCAGAGCCCGTGGGATCCATCTGGGGAGGTCAAAATCTGCTGGTTTCAAGTGGGACACAGCAGGATGTGGCCAAACTGCCCCCTGAGGTCTGTGTCGAGCTTTGGTCTCAGTTTGAGGGAAATAAGCTGGAATGAGCTGCCTGAGGAGCAGAGTGCTGCTCTGACATGATGGATTTGCATTCCCTTCCAACAGGAGCAGCTTCCCATCTCCCCATTAGCCCCACACTGAAACCAGCAGATTCAGAGATAAATGTTCATAAAAAATCCACATTCCACGGCAGCACTGAACTCCTGCTGTGACCCACAGTGCCAGACCTTCCCCTTCTGGCTCAGATTTATCCTTTTTAGTACCTAATTTGAAAAGGAAAAAAAAAAAAAAAAACAACAACCCCTTGAGATCCTCCAGAAAAAGCAGCGAGATCTCTTGTTCCATATCCACATGTTTCTTCTTTAATGCTTCCTTAAGGGTCTCCATTTTTCTGTCACTTATCATCATCCAGAGTAATTTTGGGCTGTTAGAGAAAGTTCATTGCTGTAATTGCGACCATATTGGCCATTAAAGTTGACAGGCAGCTGCTGGAGAAGTCACTCACTGATCCTGCTACTCAGCAGATGCCTCTCAGCGTTTGCTGAGATGTTGGCTGGAATTTATGAAGTGGAAGAAAAAGTGTTTCACCTCAAGGACTGAGCATTTCAGCGAGGGGGAAACACCACGAGGGAGAACTCACCCAGGTCTTTTATTTACAAACAGGGTTTGCTGCTCCTGCTCCAGCTGGAGTGGAAATAAATGGAATTTCATGCAGTCCCTAAGGCTGCTCCTGCCTGCAAGTTTTGGGGATCCCCATCCCAGCTGTACCCCAGTTATAATAACCCACTCAGGGCTTATTTCCAGATATCCCATCCCTGGAGGTGTCCAAAGCCAGGTTGGAGCAACCTGGGACAGTGGAAGGTGTCCCTGCCCATGGCAGGGGGTGGAATGGAATGAGCTTTAAGGTCCCTTCAAACCCAAACCAGTCTGGGATTTCCACTCACCCATTTTTGCTGCTGGGATTCAGGAAATAAATGTTCCTCACACAGTAAATGCCACCCAGCACATACTGGAAAACAAGGAGCTACTCAGGAGGGCTTTTTTAACCAGTAAACTTTATTTATATATAACAACAGTACAAAGTGAGTCCTTGGCTTGCAAAATAGGAGTGTTTCATATTTACAATAGGTACACAATAATATATTAGAATAATAACAAAACCCCCTTTTATTTCCTTGGAACATTTTTAAATACTTAAACTTTCTTACATTTGTTTTTTTTTTTGTTTTTTTTTTCCACAACACTTGTAAAAACAACAAAAAAACAGACAATCATCTTAAAAAAAAAATATAATACAGAACTCCAGTGTGTCAAGTATAACGGGGAGGGGAGGAGCCAGAGAATGATACGGTGGAATGGGCACAGATACAAATCAATTCCTTGTTCCTGCCAATACACAAATCCCCTAAAACTGGTAGGGGTGGGTCTGTAAGGAGAAGGGGAAGAAGAAATCAGAATCTGTTCCATGGCTGGTACCTCTACATTCTGTGACATTTTTGGGGGGACTCCAGAAGTTTTAGTACCTGTACATTCCCTTCCCCTTGCTGCTTCTCCTAAGGGCCCCCAAGGTGCCATCAGCACCAAAACTCAGCAGTAGGAGAAGGACATGCTCACTGCATCTCCTGAAGCCATGGAATGCCATGGCAGAATCAGCTCAGCTCCCTCCCCACGGCTCCTCTCGTGTGTCCTTGGGATGGAAACGCCGGCTGGAGACGCTGCTCGAAAGAGAAGTATTAAAAATCCCAAAGGAAAGGCCATACAGGAGATCTGGTGTTTGATTTGGCAGCCTTGGGAGGCCCAGGGAGTTTGGGATATTTGGGATATTTGGGATATTGTCTGTGCAGTTGGGTGGGCCCTGTGGTTCCTCAGTGCTGCAGAAAGGTCAATTCTTTCAGGGCTGTACTCCAGGGTTACCAAGGGAGGAGAGGGATGGGAGGCACAGGGACAAAAGGGGATCTGAAAGAACAAGCAGAGAGCCACTGCCATGCTCACAGCACGGCCACACCACCTCAGGTGTCACCTCAGCACAGCCACACCACCTCAGGTGTCACCTCAGCACAGCCACAGCACCTCAGGTGTCACCTCAGCACAGCCACACCACCTCAGGTGTCACCTCAGCACAGCCACAGCACCTCAGGTGTCACCTCAGCACGGCCACAGCACCTCAGGTGTCACCTCAGCACGGCCACAGCAACTCCAGGTGTCACCTCAGCACAGCCACAGCACCTCAGGTGTCACCTAAGCACAGCCACACCACCTCAGGTGTCACCTCAGCACAGCCACAGCACCTCAGGTGTCACCTCAGCAGCGTGGGCATCACTCCTGGCAGGGACTGGAGTGGCTTTTCCAGCCAGGAGCAGTCAGGCTCTGCCATCCCGCAGTGCCCCACCCTTCCACCTCCCCATCTCTGACCCTGGCACCCAGAAGAGCACCCTGGGGTGCAGGGTACACACCACAGACCCCCAGTTTTCTTCCAGGAGCCAGGAAGGCACCAGGCACCACCTGCAGCTGGAGCTGTGACTGCTGGTACATGAGCTGCCCAGAACAGGACCAGCACCTGAATCTGGGTGTTTGCAGGGTGAAAGGGCACAAAGCCTTCCAGACAGCCAGAATTGGTCCAAAGGCTCCCATCCTCTTCCACTGCACACAACTCTGCAATGTCACAGCTCCCTGCACCATGGCCTTGCAATTCCTGGTACCAACGTGGCTGTGGAATAGGATGGCTGCAGCTCTGTGGCACTTTAATGCATCTTTGATGTCAGTTATTTACCCTCCTCAGAACGTTTTTTTCTTCTCCCCAGGGCACAGCCACGCGTGAGCTCTCCCAGATGGCTCAGCTTACTCCAGTCAGTCTGTTTTAGTTTCGTTTAGTTTGGGGAGCTGAGTCCCTGTGACAGGTGAGCTCTGACAGCACAGGAAACTGGATGGAGAACAGCCAGTGACAGGAGAACGTGGCTGGGCTGCTGCCAGGGAAGGAGCTGGAGGCTCTGGAGCAGCACAGGGACCGTGCCGGGAGCTGCTCTGCCCTGTGCCAACCTGGTTTCCTCATCCCTGCTGCCTCATGGGGCGTTTTGGGAATGAGACCATGTTTGGGGGCTGTGCCCACTGGAGGAGGGGATGCTCTGACCCTTTTCCCACACAGACTTAAGCACTAAGGCCCCCACAAGGAGCTCGGAGCCAGCAGCCTGCAGAATGCAACCCCAGAGCCTTAAACCCTCTCACCTTGCCCTCCAGGTGCCCACCCAGGCTGTTTCCAACATTGGGACGTTTTTTGTGGAGTCCAGTGGAAGGTAGGAGGGAACACTGACGTGGGGATGGGCCACCAGGATTTTAAGACAGAGTGTGGAAGGCACTGCTGTGATGAAGGTCTCTGTTGGCACCGCTGCATTCACCATCCCCAGCGTGTCCCAGCCCCGAGCCCTGCAGGGAGGCACTGCTGTCCCCACGGCCACACTTCAGGAAAAAAAACGAAATTCCACACCTGGGATGCTGCTGGGATGCAGCGAGGCCGTGGCAGCAGTTTTGTTTCCCAGCGCTGGTCCCCACGGTGGGTCCTCACTGAGCTGCAGACAGGATATCCAGGGTTTCCATGGATATCCATGCTGGATTTCACAGGGTTTCCAGCGCCTTGGCCACGCTGATCCCTCCTGCCTCCCTTTAGATCCATCCTTTACGGCACAGCGTGGGCCTCTCGCTGTCCACACCCTGGTGGTGCAGCCTCAGCGGGGCCAGCCTTGCCTGCGAGCTCCGCTCTCCTAGGCGGGGTTTAATAAAGGCTTTCAAGGTGGAGAAGCGTTTGATTAGCACCTCGCTCCCCCTCGGAGTGGGTGCTTTGATAGCTCATGAGCAGAAGATGAAAAGGAATTATTCAAGCCGTGACACCAGGCAGAGAGATCCCGGAAAGTGACGTCTCCCACTTTGATGTCGGAACACCTGAAACGGAGCGAGCTGGAGGCTCCGAACGCGACAGGAGGGAGGGGGCAATGAGAGGGACGTGAAATCGTCTCATCTAAGGCAAGTGCCCCCCTCCTGACCAAACCTCGAGTCCAGTTTGCTGCGAGTGCAAAGAAAATGCCATGTTGAGATCTGGAGCGTCCTCTTCCCAAAGGAGGAATGGAAATGTCGGATGCAAACAGGGCAAGAGATTCCCAGCGCTTTGCCCCGGGGGGATATGTTGCTTCAATCCATATAATTGCCTGTAAAGATCCATAATTAATGTCAACCACCATGAGAAGATACTTGGCAATGGATTTCTAGGCCACCCCTCCAGCCAGGACTGTGCTGTTCCCTCTGCCATCCTCCTAAAGCTTTTCCAGGTGATGGAAGAGGTGTTTTTGCCATTTATTTAGGAATTCAGTCTGAAGTGTAAGAGCTTACTGGTCTGCAAAGTGCTCCTGCTGCTTCCCCTTTTTTCTCTCTGCTGAAATCATCCCACAGCACAGAAGATCAGCTGATTGTCCCCTTGTCTCCTTAATGTTCTTCCAGAAAATCCAGGGGGTGCTTGGGGACCTCCACTTCTTCTGAGAAAATACAGGGGAGTGGGGAATGACAAAACCTTGGCTTGGGGGGTGCTCCTGGCCAGAGGGGAGAGAGCAGCAGGAGGAAAGCAGGATTAAAAGGGCTGCACAAAAGCCTCTCCAGGAGATGCAGGGAGGAGCACCAGGGCAGGGACAGCGTCAGCAGGCCCAGGTGATGCACAGCCAGGCCTTTGCTTTGGGCTCTACTCGTATTTTGTGAGTCCTGCAGAGATAACTCCCCACACCGATATTTGGAAGCGTTTGGAAGTCATTCAGGAATTTTTTTGGAGTGCTCTCTTTGGGTTTCAGAGTACCATGAGAACTTGGTGAACCCAACAACCAGACAGAACAGATCCGGAAATCCCTCACCTAAGCTGTGAGCAGGAAGAGAACCAGCAAAAACCTGCAGGATTTCAAAGCCTGACCCTGTCACATCCTCTGGTACCTGCAGCAAGGAGCAGGCCAGGCTGGGGACTGCTCCAATGACATTCCTGGCACTGGGCTCCGCAGTGCCTGACTTTTAGTAGGACTTTTGCACATTTTTTGCCTTAGAAATGAGATTCACTGTGCAGGAGCAGGATCCCTGGGAAGGGAACTCTGGGATAACAGGCAGTACAAACACTGCTCTGCCTTTCAGTCTCTGTTTCTGCCACTCTCCCCCTGTCTCAGTAAATCCAGTGCTCAGGCTGCTGTAAATGTCAAGAACTTATTGCACGAGGTTGATTATTATCATCAGCATTTTCTGCTTTCCAGAGAGACTCACAGAAGTGGATTACCAAAAGAAAGCGGACTTGGCATGGCTTTTACTGAATGGTAATTAAACCAAGTTTCCTGAGTATTTCTCTACGTGCTTCTCCCCTCCCCTGGTGCTGGGCTGCAGGACACAGAAAGCCAGCAGCTCTCTGGGAGCCCTGCTGGGCTGCTCCAGGAGGAATGGTGGAGGAGGAGGATGGAGATGGAGATGGATTTTTCTTCAACACACACTGGCTGCAAAGGGAGATCCCAGTCTGGTGTGACACTGCCTGGGCAGACACCAGGAATTATTTTGCTGCCATTGCCAAGCTCCTGCAGCCAACACTTGTATTTCCATTAGGCCTCCTCTCCCTGCCCTCCCCACTGCAGCCTGCACACGTATCAATATTTACTACAGAGAGAAATATTTACAGCATTCCTTCCCCTCCTGGCACTCTACAAAGGGACACACATAAGCTTTGGTGTCTTTGAAAGGAATAACACTCACAAACATTTGCCTGCCACTGGCCACAGGAACGAACGTGTGCCGTGGGGGCAGCAAGGAACTGAAGAGAACAACGAGACGGCGACACAGACACACGACAGCAGAGCTGGCTGGCCTGGGCTGCTGCTTAAGGTTTGCTCCTGCCTGGAGTGGAGATTTCTCTGCCTTGCCCAGTGGAAATGCAAGTCCTGGCGCTGGGTGAGGCGGCAAACGCTGCCCAAAGGGAGCCTGTGCCGAAGGACTCCCCGTGTCCAGCAGAAAACCAGCACAAATCTGCTCTCCCAGTGTCCAGGCTTTTCAAGTATTGTAAACATCGGGGTTTGGGGGGTTTCGCTGTGAGAAATCGGAGGCGGCTGCTGGAGACCCCAAAACCAACTCTGGAGGTGTTGGCACAGCTCTGCCTTGGCTCATGTGGCACCTGCAGGAACCAGCAGTGGCCACTGAACGGGTCACTGCTGGGTCACCATGGCCATGCTGGACACTGCTGGACACTGCTGGATCACCATGGCCCTGCTGGACACTGCTGGACACTGCTGGGTCACCATGGCCATGCTGGACACTGCTGGATCACCATGGCCATGCTGGACACTGCTGGACACTGCTGGACACTGCTGGGTCACCACAGACATACTGGACACTGCTGGACACTGCTGGACACTGCTGGGTCACCATGGCCATGCTGGACACTGCTGGACACTGCTGGACACTGCTGGGTCACCATGGCCATGCTGGACACTGCTGGACACTGCTGGACACTGCTGGGTCACCATGGCCATGCTGGACACTGCTGGACACTGCTGGATCTCCACAGCCAAACTGGACACTGCTGGGTCACCACAGCCATGCTGGACACTGCTGGACACTGCTGGGTCACCGGCAGCCAGCGAGGTGAGATGAGGGTGGAAAAGGGAAAAGCAAGGAAATTCAGATCTTTCCTCATTCGACAGTAAATGGGATTTAAAAAAAATAGATATATTGACACTATATAAATACACGGATAAAGCTGGATTTCAAGACAGGTCGGATGATCTGATGGTTTTGCAATTCAGGTAAAGTTCCTTCTAGTGCCTCTAAGTTCCTCAGCCACTGGATGATTTTTGGGCAGAACTATTTTGTTTGTGTAAAAGTGGTGCACACTTGTGCTCGGATTTGTTGTAAGAATCCAAAACGAAGACGTTTCGGTGTTCCAGATGTTCCAATGGGTGTGAGAGTCTGTTGGCAGAATGCCTGAGCCATGTCCTCTGAAGGCTCTTGGGGACAGCATTCAAAGCTGATCCGTCTTGCCAGGATTATCTCTATGGCCTCTGTGGTTTTTGATCTATTTATTTTTTTTCCTTTTTCTTCCATTTTGTTTTTTTTTTTTAAAAAAAAACCCTTTAAATAAAGTTTTATTTTCTAATATACATTAAACAATTTTCATGCAAAGCAGCAGTCGTGGAGACATCCAGACTTTCCAGGTTCCTTCTTGAAAAAATGATCCACCTTGCTTGGACTTTGAGATGTTTCATCTTCCCTTTCTGCCCTTTCCAACTGGATCCTGTATGATTTTTGAACACAGCCAGTCCTTGGGCCAGGCTCTGCTCTCTCCAGAAGAGCCTTGGGGGGTGTGTCCAGTGCCTTCCTGGCTTGTTCTCCCTCCAGATTCCCGAGAGTCCGTGCGATGCTCTGCCCTTTGCTGTCCGTGACCTTTCTTCAGCTCTCGAAGGACATGGCCCCAATGAGCTGCTCTACTTTGTACGCCAAGCGCTGCCTCCGAGCCTGCTCATCCTGCTCCAGAGCCCCGATGAGCTGGGGAGAAAACAGCAAAAAGGGAAAAAATAAAAAAATCAGAGAGAGAAATCAGTGAGAGAGGGAGTGGGAGAGGTGGGTGGGCAGCGAGATGTGAGCATCTCCAAGTGGGGAGCTGTGAAATCCCAATAAATAGCAAAGCAACTTGGCTGTTGTTGGTTTGTTGAACCCCTCGATACCTACTCAACAAAACTCACTCTGGAGTCTTGGACTCCACATTTCTTGTCTCATTTAGCACGAAAGTGATGAGATTTTTCAACCCTAATGGGAAAATAGCCGTGGCGTTGTATCACAAATGGCTACATGCAGTTCAATGACAAAACCCTTCCGTTTCACGGACATAATTACAAAATCAGTTCTTCTTGCAGCGAAATGAAGGGGTGGAACAGATGGCGAGAACTTGGTTTCAAGTGATGCATTCATTAAAGGAGCTCAGGCTGCCAGGAAGCCTCTGCAAACAGGAGCCTGTGCCACTGCAGCAGGGATTTGGACCAGGCTGCTCCCAAAGGACACCGAGGTTTCTGGGGAGCTTTGATGGGTCGTGAATATTTTCCACTGCACTGGGTGGATGCCAGAGCTGAGGTATCCAGGTGCTCCCACAATATTTTAGCTCTCAGTCCCCCTGGGGAGGATGCTACAAGTGCAGCCAAACCCAAACCCTTGTGTGCGTGAAGAGAACAGTGGGGCAGGAGCGGCGCCAGCTACGGCCGGGCTGCATCCAGGGGAGGGAGGGCAAGGAGCTCTGGGAGGGGTCCTGACACAAGCCAGCACTGCTTCTGCTCTCCTATGCACGTGCCACGGGGCCCTATGGCCCCAGGGGACACCATGGCCCAGGGGACACCATGGTCCAGGGGACACCATCACTCCAGGGGACAACGCCACCACCACGGCCCAGGGGACAACATTGCCCAGGGGACACCATGGCCTAGGGAACATCATTGCCCAGGGGACACCATGGTCCAGGGGACACCATGGCCCAGGGGACACTGTCACCACCACGGCCCAGGGGACAACATTGCCCAGGAGACACCGCCACCACCATGGCCCAGGGGACAACAATGCCCAGGAGATACCACCATGGCCCAGGGGACACCATGGCCCAGAGGACACCACTCCAGAGGACACCACGGCCCAGGGGACACCATCACTCCAGAGGACACCATGGCCTAGGGAACATCATTGCCCAGGGGACACCACCATGGCCAGGGAACTCTGATTCCCAGGGGATACCACCATTCCTGGGGACACCACTGCCCAGGGGACACCACCATGGCCAGGAAGCACTGATTCCCAGAGGACACCATCCCTCCAGGGGACACCCCTGCCCAGGGGACCCTGCTGCCCACACCCACCTCCTCGCTGTACTTGCTGACGTAGGAGTAGATCTCGTTGAGGGCGCTCAGCATGTTGAACTCCACGGCGTGCAGGCGCGACTGCTCGGCGAGGTAGGCGTTCATGTCCTGGTCGCTGATGGCCGGGAGCTTGGCGATGTCGGCGTAATACCTGCAGGAACAGGGGCAGGGGGAGAATGGAACGCTCCAAAGGGCCCTGCTCCCACTGGGATTTAAGCTAAGCTCTGCAGGGATAAGAACATCTTTTTGCTTTGCGTTTACATCCAGCAAAACAGGACTCTGGGCTGTAACGGGCTGGAAACAAGAGCAGCGATGCTTGGCGAGGCTGAGAACCACCGGCAGCATCACTGCTGGTGCTTGTGCTCCCCTTCCACTCAGGATGTTCTGTTCTGAGCTCCCTGGGGTTTCAGCACCCACACTCCCACGTGCTGCCCTCACCTCTCCACCCAGCTCTTGTAGCTGGGGATGTCCTTGGCGTACAGCAGCTTGTTGGAGGGCGAGTCCTTGCCCAGGCGGTGCTCCGAGGTGGAGCAGGAATCCATGAAGGTCTGAGCCACCACGGAGAGGCAGGCGTCCGTGATGCTGCCCTTGTGGATGTCGAACACAAACTGGGGGTTTTTGATCACGTTCACCCAGAAGCGGAGCGGGAGGCTGGGAGGGAAAGCGAGAAACAAAACGAAATGAGGAGACAAAGGCAAGGAAAGGGCACTTGCTGCAGATGGTGCTGCAAGGCAGAACATGAATGGTGGGAAGAGAAGAATTGAGACAGGAGCTGGGCCAAGGCCATCAATCTCCAGCTAGCCCAGTGCTGCCCAGAGGCTGTGCTGGATCCTGCTGTGCCAGGCTCGGGTCCCACAGGGAGCAGAGGAGGAGATGAGGGGCAGGGCAGAGCTGGGCACTTTGGGGGCACTGGGGAACATCTTCAGGATTAGAGGGGCTGGGGAGAGCAGGGCTGCAGTGGGGGTGAGCAGGGGCAGCCCCAGCACCATCACTGCAAGCAGGAACCACAGGCTTTGTCCCCAAATCCCGGGGCCTTCGCAATCAAAGGGGAATTATTATTCCTTTTTTTCCTCGGCTGTATAGCAGGATCAAAAAAGCAGCTGCTGCTTTCTATTACCTTTCAAGTCGCAGCTCTCTCTGTCTCTGCAGCTCGCTGAAGGCTGCAGCTTTAACTCTTGCAGTGCTGCAGCAGAGCTGCTCAGCCCCAGCCCCAAACTCAGCTCCCTTTGCTTTGACCTGCCCCAGGGGAAGCCTTCTCCCATGTCCCCACCAAAATTCCCTTTCTGGAAATGCTGCAGCTCAGCTGAGATGGGGAGAAGGAAGTTCCAGGCCTGGTGGGGCCTGATGGCTCTGGCAGACCAAACTCTGGTGGTCATTGCTTTCTTTTTTTTTCGTAATTTCTTGTGATTCTACAGTTTTATCCCAATAACTACTTATTTGAAGGCTTTAAATGAATTGTTTTGAGCTTCCCACTGCCTTAGCAGGGAACAAGCTTTTGCTGCCATGATGATTAGAGGCCTTTTAAACCATGAGAGAGTCAGGGGAAAATACAAGGTCTTTAGGGAACAACCATGTGTTGTGCTTTCTTTTCTTTTTTTCTTTCTTGCAGAGGTAAATTTCCAACCCACAGAGGTTTTAATCCTAAAATAGCAGCAGAGGCAGAGATGTGAGAGCTCCCACTGTTTGGAGAGGCTGGACCTGGCTGCAGCCCATGCCTGAGGCATGCACAGCTGGCTCCTTCTCCCTGTGCCACCTCCTGCTGATGCCCAAATGCTCCAGGTGCTCCCCAGAGTGATGGGAAAGGAGCAGCCACTGGCTGAGCTCTGTGCTGGCATTCCTGGCACAGCAGGGCTGTGCAGGCAGCACTGGAGCCTTGCTTCCCACTATTCCCAAAGCCCAGCTGTGCAGCTCCCAGAGACAGCCAGACTACCCCCCTTGCCTTCCAAACCAGGATATTCCATGATTTTAGGATCCTGTGAACAGCACACAGGCAGCCCAGCTCTGGGTCCCTCTCCCCCTTTGCCTGTTCCCAGCCCTTCCCAAAACGATTCCCCACAGATCTGGGGGTTTTTCTCCCCAGAACCAGGGAGCAGCCGGGTGTTACCAGTTGCTCTTCCAGGTGTGCCGCACGTCGGTGTCGTGGATGCCGTGCTTGTCCGCCTGCTCGTCCAGGAAGTCGAACATGTACTTGATGGCGAGGGGCAGGGCGCTGCCGCGGTGCACCGTGCTGAACAGCGTCTCAAACAGGTCGTCCACGAACTTCTGCAGCGTGCCCTGACGGCAGCATGGCACATTTAGACAGCTTCTCACTTCATTTTTTTTTTTTTAGTGTAATTTTATTCAGGGGTTTGTTCGTGTCTGCGGAGGGTGGGGGGGAAGTGAAGTTTTCTCTTGGAAAGTTTCACTGAGGGCTTGAGAATTTCTGGGTGAGGACTTATGGGTTTCTATCAATGAAAAGGAGATTCCCAGAGCCAGAAGATACAGAGGGGGTAAATGAGTATTAGCAAACATCATCCCCTGGTGTGATCAGAGATGTCTGGTCAGGGAAATGATTAATAAGAGAACCAGAGCATGAGGACCAAATTAGCACTGAAAGGATCAATAACCAATAGGAGACTAAATACTAAGAATTGTGTAATTTAGAAGCAGTAAATGTGAATTTCTTTGGAGGTTTTATGTATAAATATGTGAAAAATGGGGTAAAAACCCCATGTCTGATGTAATGATTTTCACTGCACAACCCAGGCGTGTGTGGATGAAATAATTTCTATTGCACATCCTGGCCAGAATAATTTAATACCTAATTCTCTAATTTTGTTGGAGAGTTTTCTGTTTTCCTGCAGGTTTGGTGACAGGGGGTGAAGGGAGGGACAGGCACTTCCCTGGCCAAGCAGCAGTGGCAGGAAGGGACACTAAATGTTACCAGCCCCAAAAAGTGTCAGCACCATGGGAACTACCAAGGTTGGGGTCTTTTCAAACACTGCTGGAGGATCCCAGGGGAAAGCTCCAGCCTGCAGCTACTCACTCATTTACTCTTTATTCTAACCTGAAACAATTCTATTTTTTGCTTTCCAAAGCACAGCTGCGTTATCCACGCTGATGAGCACGTGGGGAAAGGCAAGAAAACCGTGTGTGGTCGAGGAAATGGGTAAATATATCCAGGCACTGCATTCCCCAATTTGTGTTTTAACACTGTGCAAATAAAAATGGAGAGCTGCAATTGCCTTGAGCATGAGGAAATCTGGGCTGTGCTTCTGTTGCTGCTCCAGGACTCTCCCAACCCCAGGAAAACGCAGCCAGCCCGGGAGCTGAGCATCACTGGGGCTGCATTCCGCGGGTAAATTCAGCTCAGGTACCTTTGTAGCCAGCAGCCTGGTCAGGTAGATCTCAGACACCATCTTGCTGCCCCGGTCTCCCTCCTTCTGGTCGCCGTGGTCGTGGTTCTTGACCAGGTGCCAGACCTTGACGCCGCTCTCCAGGTCGGGGGTGATCATGGGCGCGCGCGACCGCAGGCTGTCGGGGCTCCCGGTGTAGCGGAACGTGGAGTCTGGGCCAGAGCAGAGAGGAGGGTCATGGCCACAGCAAAACCCTTCTGCTCCTCCCTCAGTGCCCTCACAATACCCAAATAGCTGGCATTGGGTTTTCTGGATTTTTTTTTTGGTGGGGAATGAAATGGAAAACCGCCGCGTTTTTGTTTTGCGCGCGTTTTTGTTTTGCGCCGTCAAAATTTGGTGTTTGCCAAAAATCTGTGTTGGTCTCCATTCAACAAAAAAACTCAGAGCTGAGGGGTTTTTTCTCCCATATGAGGCATTTCCTGCCCCATTCACATCCTCCCCTGATCTCCTTGTACAGATCCACACAAAAATCCTCCCTGAGTCACATTGACCCCAGACACCGACTCCTGCAGAAGCAGAGCCCTGATTTCAGGATTTTGTAAATAATGAGGAGCACAGCCAGCACAGAGGGCAGGAGAAACTGCTTGAGGTTTTCAGGAGAGCAGTGAGGACTCAAGCTGAGCATCAACAGCAAAGCCTGAGGCCAGTCCTGCACCCTGTGCTGCCCCTGGGCTGAGCAGCTCCAGCCTCCTGCTGTCCCTGCAGGGAAAAGGGAGCTGCAAGGGCACCAGACAATTTTCCCTCAATTGCTCAGAAACCATGGGGGGATGTGGCACTATTAAATCTAAATCTAAATCTAAATCTAAATCTAAATCTAAATCTAAATCTAAATTTAAAATATGTTAATTTATATATTTCACTTCCCAAAGAATGTCCCTCCCTGGATCCCCAGTGTCTCCAGGACCACACACGAGGCTGAGGAGCCCAAATGTGCCTTGCTGGATTTTTCCTCCTGCTAGATTCCTTTGTTCTCTGGGAATCTCATGCATTTTCTCAAGTTTAGCCTTCAATTCACTGCTCACCCTCCTCGTCAGGAGTGTGGGGATCGATCGTAAATCAGCTGAGGGAAATACTCAAGTCATTACCAAAGTAGCTGGATTTTCATCCCTGATTAAGGCTTAGATAAATGAGTGCTCCAACTGATATAATTAAGGAGACAGACAGGGGGACAGCTCAGGAAGCATGCAGTAATTCTATTTTTAAACATATCTCTGTACTGATATATAACAGGGGAAGTAAATAAGTATCTAATTTAAATTCTGCCGGCACAATTAGAAATATTAATCTTAACATGAGCAATGATCGCTCGTGTTGGTGCTTTGCAAAAGCTTTTGCAGCTGACAGAGATCAATGAGCACTGAGGGCTCAGGCTGTGAGACCCAGCCTTGGATTTTCCATCACCTGGGCTGTGGGATGTGTTGGACACTTGTGGGCTGTACCTGGATGGCAGAAATGCCTTTTCTCCTGGATTTTACCTCAAGACTCCCCTGGTTTGGGCTCCTCAGAACACTTGCTCGAGCTAAAAACCAACATTATTTTGGGAGCTATAAACAGGAGGAGGAGATGGCTTTGTCAGGAGACTTTTTGCTGGTAAAACACTCTGTGAAATGAACGATAATGAAAGATCAGCACTCGAGAGATTTTGCCACTGCTGCCTTTTATGGAAGTCTATTATTACAATTATTGTGGATTTAGTGTTCCAAGCGTGCACCTGGCACCTCCAGGCTCATTTTCTCAGGCTGCAGCATCTTCAGGGACCCTCTGGAATGTGCTGAGCCCTTCTATTATGCAAATCAGGAATTCCCAGGTGTGCACATCCCTGCACTCTGTGCTAAGATTGCCCTTCCCCATTTGTGACCCATTAGCTCTGAGCTCAGGATCCTGCACTTGGGGAGGAAATGGGGGAGGGATCAGGTTTATCTGTGCCACAGCCCTGCTCAGGGACAAGGGCTCAAAGATGCTCTCTTGCATCACCCATCCCCTCTGAGCCCTCAGGACTTTCCCAATTCCCACATTCCCAAAGGCTGCTCCTGTGCTTGGAGCTCCTTTCCCCCCTCTCACCTTCCCTGGTCCTTTTGCTGCTCCCAAGCTGGAGAAGCCTTTGCAATCCAAACCAGCAGCCAGGGACGTTTTTCTGTTTGGATTTACATTTGTTTTGGGTGGTTCTTTGGGGGAAGCTGTGTAGCACACTAACTCTCTCCTAGCTGCTTACTTTGAGGGAGATAGAGTTTGCTACATTAGATAAACGAAGGAATTTAAAAGAGGTTCTTTGTCTTTCTCAGGGTTCTGGTTTATTGCATGATGACTCCAGAACAAAGAGGGTTAGGGTTTTAGCTAACAGACTTTTTTAGGGAAAAGGTCAGGGAGGGGATTTGGAAAGAAGCCAATAGGATGTGGACACGGAGTTAGGGTAACAGGAGAGACCAGGGAGGACAGAGGCCCCTGTGGCTTTCCTGCCAATGGGATAGGGACCTGGGAAGGGTAACACGTTCCTTATACCTCTAAGTATTGGGTTACAACATCGCTGCTGCTTTTTCCCCACCTAAATCCCAGTGTGTGTCCACGAGCCATCCCTTCCCATCCCATTTCTCACCATATCTGCTGATGGATGTCCTGGAGATGCTGGCAGAGGCAGGGATGTTGTAGGAGGAGGTTTGCTTGGGAACCAGAGCCACCACGGAGCGGTCTGACACCTGGGGAGGCAAAGCAGGAGGAGCTCAGGGGGATTCCTGCCCACCCTGGGTCCCTGATCCAGCAGATCCTGGGGAGGGGAGTCCAGGACACACTCCCAGCCTGGCTGAGCCCTGCAAGAGCCTGAAGGAAATGAGGGATAAATCAAAAGATGTGGTGAAGATGCTTTTGGTCGTTCTGATTTAAGATTATGCCTTACCCAATAAAAATGAGAATCTCAAGAATTGTTGTGATCCAATTAAAGTAACAATGCAGAGGGAATAAAAGGGCTGTAATAACGTTATGGGCCATAAAACATTCCTATTAAACCATTTTTTATTTTAGCAATTTTTACGAACTTTAAAAGTTTGATTTACAGCAGAGCAAGTCATAAAGCCATCTTTCAGGGTATTTAATTGTTATCCCTTTACTGCTCCAGAGAAGGAATTAAACACTGGGAAGTCAAACTATAAATGAACATTAGCACTAACAAGGTTTTGTTACAGCAGATTTTAGTAGCCATGTTTAATTTTATCCTCCCTATAAATCTGGTAGTCACTGGAAGTTTTCTAACTTATTCCCCTTAATTAAGGATCTGCAGGTTTCCAGGGAATGGGCCTGAGTAGCTTTTAATTTTGAACTTGTGACCTGTGGTGCAGCACAGTGAGGGAGCAGAGTCCCCACGGCTTGCAGGGCCCAGCAGACAGGTTTTAGAGGCTCAGCACAAAAGAAATGTCTCTTCCTGCTGCAGGAATTGCTTCTTGGGGCTAAATCCTGCATTATTTGCCAGGAATCTCGTGATGGGCTCAGCACTGGGCCCATCTGAGGGGTTTGTACCCTATCTGCAGCACCAAGGGGAGCTGCACACCACGACCTGTGCTGCCTCCAAGGCTTTGGGCTCCATCCAGATGAGAGGTTTCACAGAACTCTGAGTTATTATTATTGCTGGTGATAGTGGAAATAATGGTTACTTGTGTTTCACGGCACAAAAGTGAGATTTTTCTAAGCAAAACACTCCAAACACCTCCATTATTTCCTTTGCTGCTCCTGCCTCACTTCATCCAATTTATTAAGTCAGTGGAAGAAGTGATCAGTGCTGATATTATTTTCTTAGGCTGTTATTAGCTGCCACTTCAGCTCCGTTTCACCAGGGAGAAACCCGAGCCCAGGGTGCTCCCGTGCCGGATCCACTTCCACCAGGGCTGTGCTTAACTGGGAGAGAGGCACTAAAAATTCCACACACACACACACACAAAGGAGCCCTCTCACTCTGTAAATTTTGGGAGGAATGGCTGCTGTCAGCTCAGCCCCAGCAGCTGCAGATCAGCCTCAGGTGGAGCACGCGCTGCCACGGCACCCCCGGGACGCGCTCCGAGCTGCCTGCCTGCTGCACAACTTTATAAATATTCTGATTATTCTACAAGCTGGAAACACGGGGCTCAAACCACCTTAAGGAGGGGAAATCAAGCCTGGGCAGGGGGAGAAGGGAGCCCAGGCCATGGAGCTGTGTTGTGAGGAGCAGCGAGGGCACGATGACAATTCCACCCGCACCACCCTCGCCTCCTGAGCCTCATTTTCCACCCAAACCTTCCCTTTTCTCCTCCAATTTTTCATTTAAAGCAGTTTCCTGGTCTCCTGGCCTCTCCAGACTCGAAGGGGCTGACAGGTATTCATGCTCTGCTGCCTCTGAGTTAACCCTGCGTGAGCCACTGTAAATCATTCGATATTAAATTCAGTGTTTCATTTTTCCTGAGTGAAACCACACGGGGTAGGACTCTCCCACGGAGTTTAATAGCCATGAAACCAAAAGGATATGACACAAATGTAACACAAATCCTTGCCCTGTGTAACAGCTCCAGAGAATTTAACAAAGAATTACACTTATTTAAGCTACACATCTATTTTTATAAATGAAGAAATAAGCAGGAGGTGCACAGTTCTCCCTATAATTTCATAAAGTGGTTCAAAACTATTAGAAGAGTGGATATTTCTCTTTAATTCCAATTTGGGTTTTGTATGTGAAGGCTTCCCATGAAAAATGCATTGTGGTTTTGTGATTCTAATGTAGAAAACAAAAGCAAAGGTGTCGAAATGCAGGGTCCAGGTGTGGAGCTGGGAAACCCTCGGGATGAAATCACCCCCCTGAGGGCACGGTGAGGAGGAGGAGGGTGCTCTGGGGCGGTGGGGATTGAATCCCAGGAATCAGGAGCAGGGAATTGAGGACCAGCAGGGCTCTGGCCCCTCCTGCAGCCTCCCAGGTGCCAGCACCTGCCCAAGGGACACACCTGGAGCTGCAGGATGCTCCTGCAGAGCAGAATAAAGACAAAACAGCTCTGAATAAAAGATGGGCAGAGCTTTGCAAAGCAGCCTTCGTTTCTTTTCTAGGAATCATCTTTACTACTCCTCTGGAAATCCACATTTATTTTAATGGTTTGAGCCACACCTGGTTCATGTGTCACACTCCTGTTAAACAGTGAGAGCACTTGGAACTCCAGTGATTTTATACCCTCTTAAAGCTGGGCCTTTACCCAGGTATCTGTTTTACTGTGTAGTCCTGGAACATCTGTATTTTTGATACCTAATAGAAACTTCTACTCCAGCAGAAAAAAAACCCCAAACTGGTAAGAATAAAAAAAAAAAAAAAAACAAAACCAACAACAACAAAAAAAAACCAACAAAGTATATCTTTTTGCAAAAGCCTTGCCTTGACAGGATTTCTGCTGCAGTTAAAAGAATTTGGCTTCTCTTTAACGACTGAGACAGCTCCGTTGGGCTGAGCAGAGCTCAGGCCAGAGCAGGCAGACTCGTGTCACTCCCTGGCTGGATGTCTGGCTGCCAATTCTCCTTTCTTCCAGAGCAAACCTGACATTCAGATGGCAGCAAGAGCTGCAGCATCTCGAGTGCTGCGAGGATTTTGTTTATTTTAAGAGGAAGCTTTTGGCTCAGGTTTTCCCACAGGCACTGGAATGAAAGTTCTCCCTCCCCCAGCATCCAGCACACATCAGACAGGCACAGCTTTCACTTGTGACTTCCTCACGATGACTTTTAAAGATCAAGGCATAATAAAGTCTCGCTGCTTCCCTGCATGTTGCTTAATCCCTTGCAACTGTCAGGTAAAACAGATTTTTAGGAACAATGGAATTAATCTGAGCAACTCCTCTGACATTTCACGGTAATCTGTGTTTAAATCCTGGGGGCTGCTTGGAGAAGTTGACCCTGGAGGTGCATTTTAACATGCACTGTGCATATTGATGGCACTCTGCTGCCTCACTCCCTGATTGCAGGGCTCCTGTCAATACTGGCTCCCATTCAAGTCCCCCAGCGTGAGGCAGCCTGATGGACTGGAGATGCTGGATAAACAGGGAGAGATGCCAGATTAAATACTAAACACTTCTGGGGAGGTGCTGATGGACAGGAGTAGGTTACAGGTCCCAATTAATGCAGTTATCCTGTGCTGCAGACATGCTGGGAGGGAAAGCCTTTGACTGCCTGCAACCAAACCTTCCTCAGCCCCCTCCTTCCCTCTCCTCCCATCTTTTGCTTGGATTCCCTCTAACCAAACCTTCCTCAGCTCCCTCTCATCCCATCTTTCACACTGCAAGAAGCCCTTCCCAATAGACTCTGCCCTATAGAGAAGCTAAAGATGGCAAGAATTTCTAAGGATTTCTCCTCACCCACCAGGTCTGAGCATCTTCACTGCCTGGCTCCACTTTCCTGTGACTTTATGCCTCCCCTGCTGCCCTCCAGGCTGTCCCAGACCCCCAAACAAAGCCCCAAGCCCCCCATGCTGCTCTCCAGGCTGTCCCAGACCCCCAAACAAAGCCCCAGGCCCCCCATGCTGCTCTCCAGGCTGTCCCAGACCCCTCTCCCCCAGCAGTGTCAGCTCAGCCCCTGCACTGCTCCCTCTGCCTCTCTCCCAGGGCTGGCAGGTTTAATTTAGCCAATTTTCAACTCTGCTGCTTCCTCTGAGCTCGGTGTCAAGGTTGCTGTCCCCCCCTAATGCTGGAGCACATGGAACCCTTCTGGCTTATCACACAACCGTGACCTCCCTGTCTGCCTGGGCGGATGAGACCCTTGGGAATGAGGTTCCTGAGGTTCTTTTCCCTGCTGGCAGCTTTCTGGGAGCTGTCAGGGGGGCTGTCCCTCACCTGATAGTGCACCAGGGTGTTCAGGCGCTTCCAGTCGCCCTCGATCTTGGTGGTGATGTCTTCATCCTGCAGCACCACGCGGGCGATGCGGCCCTGCCGCCACTCTGGGACAGGGACAGCCAGGTCAGAGGGGCCTGAAAACCCCCCCAGGAATCGCCCCCAGCCCCTCTGGTCACCCCCCTCCCACCAGGCAGGGCAGCTCCTACCCAAATCCATGTCCACAGCTCTCGGTCTTTGGGAATAGGGGACGTTTTTGTACACGGCGTCCAGGATCTTCTCCTTGACTTGGGTGATGGTGTCGCAGTTCAGCACCTTCACGGGGATCTCTGGGCTGTTCTCGTTGTCTGGGTTCACACAGTTTAGGATCTGCAAGAGAAGAACCTCGCTATGCTCTAAAGGAGACGTGTAACCACGTGTCACAACAACCTCTCCCCATAAAAACCCCCCTGCAGCCCTAAATGCATCACTGGTATTGCATCTATGATATTTATACAATTATTGCCGGGAGGGGAGCCCTGGGTGTCCATTGTCACACAATGCCCAGAGCACAGGGAGATAAAACACTCACCCCACACCTGCCTTCCCAAACCTGCAGAGTGGGGACACACCCGGCTGGGACAGGGTCCCTATGGCCCAGCAATGCTCACACCCCGGGCAGCTCCTGAGCCCTGCCCCGAGGGCCAGCACGGCTGAGGGCTGAGCGCTGCTCACTCACCAGGGTTTTGTACTCGATCTGCTGCCGGATGAGCTTGTCCTCGCTCAGCGAGTACCGCGCCTCGCCCGTGATGGCATCGATGGGGCCCTTCTCCATCTGCTGCTTGATGGCACAGTAGAGCATGAACAGCGGCTCCCCAGCACACTCCTGCACGACAGGAGGCCACCAGAGTCACACAGGGCGCAGGTGCCTCTCCTGGGGGCTCCATTGCTCCCAGCAGGGTCCCACTGGCTCCATCCTTAGCCCGTGTGCAGAGCCACAGCCAAACCCGGGAGCTCCACTGCTCCGCTGCTGGCTTTGCCAAACCCCTCCTGGATCTACGTGGCTGTAAAAAAATGGAATTTGAGATCTCCATCTCTCTGTTCACTCCCCTGGAGCAAATTCAGCGGGGCTTCCAAAGCCACAAATTAAGTTAAAAGCTATGGAAGCTGAGGCATGAAGACGTGAGGATTTCCCTCAGGTACCACAGAGGTGAAACAGAACCTCCTTTAGTGGGAATTACTCCGGGACACCTGAGGCTGTGAGCATGGAGCAGCAGCCCCAGCGCACATTTCCACCTCTCCATCCCTGCTACTCCATTTTTTTGGAGGCTGGATGAGTTAGACGCACCCCGGGGGTGGCTGGAGGGTGACAGCAGCGGGGTCCCCGCTCCAGCCCCCCTTACCTTGAGGAATCTGTGCAGCAGGAAGGCAAACCAGTTGGTCAGCATCTTCTCGGCCACCGACTCGGTCCTGGGGAGGCAGGAGGGGGAACATCACACACGGAGCCCCCAAATCTGCGCCTGGCACAGCCCCCCGGGGCAGGAGGAGCCTGATGGGGCTGGTGACACCAGCCTGGTGACACTCGGCTCCTCGCACGGGGCGCAGATTGCAGCCTGGCTCAGTAAATCACTGGGATTTACAGCAGCTCCTGGCAATCAGGGACAGCCGAGCGACAATGGCAGCGAAATTGCAGCTTTCTCCCCAGTCCCACCCAGTGTCCTCTCCCCACATTGTGCCCGAGATTATCTCTAATTTCAGCACAATGCCTCCTAATGGGGGTTTTTAACGCTGCCTCTGCAGGGTCCAGAGGCTTCCCGTAAAGCTCCACAGCCCCTTTTCCTGGAATGGGATTTTGGGATTTTGGGAAGGGATGGGCTGGGATGGGATGGGATTTTGGGATAGGATGGGATTTTGGGATGGGATTTTGGGATGGGATGGCTGCAGGGTGTCTCAGATTGGAGCCCCAGCCCTGTGCAGAGAAGAGCTGCTGTGGTGCAGCCTGGCCAGCAGTGACCATGACCTGGCCAGCAGTGACCATGACCTGGCCAGCAGTGACCATGACCTGGCCAGCAGTGACCACGACCCTGGCCAGCAGTGACCATGACCTGGCCAGCAGAGACCATGACCTGGCCAGCAGTGACCATGACCTGGCCAGCAGAGACCATGACCTGGCCAGCAGTGACCATGACCTGGCCAGCAGTGACCATGACCTGGCCAGCAGTGACCATGGCTTTGCCTGGCTCAGCACCACCAGCCTTGGACACCAGGATCTGGCCCAAATTCCAGCAAGCAAAGAGGGATGGATGCAATTCCCTGCATCCTTCCTCTGGGGACTGATCCCTCACCATGAACCAGGTCACCTCCTCCCTGACCTGGACAGGGTCACATCTCACTCCAGACCCATTTTCCCCATTCTTCCCCTTAAAGGAGGATCTGCCTCTTGCTGTGAGTCCCCACAGCGTTCTGAGTTCTAGGAATTACAAGCACACACCAAAGAAGCACAGGGCTTGATTCCAGAGCCAAGCAGATCAAGAATGAGCAGCAGCCAGAGATTTCAACAAACAAAAACTGACACCAGTTGGCCAACAGACCTGGGGTCACATCATCCATCATCTCCTAGGATGGCAACATCTGTCAGGAATTCATGAAAACGTCTGCACCTCCCCAAAGAATTTAAGCCTGAATTGATTAGCTGCCTAAAATTTCATCCTACAAATTGACACACACATGGATCACCTGTTTGAAATATTTCAGGCACCCAATTAAAGAGGAGAAGAACAAGAACCCTTCCAAACAGCCCTGGAAAATGGAGAGGCAGTGACACAAGGCACAGAAGAGGTGAAAAACTCAGAAAATAATGCATTCAGGACTTCAGGAGGGAATATTAATTTAATAAACTACGTTGTTAATGGAATACTAAATGAAGAATTGGCCCTCCCAGTGAAGCTGCTGTGTCCTGTCCCTGTGGGCTGCTCATGGCTGACACCAGCTCTGCAAAAAGCACTGAAATAAAATGTGGAGAGACAGAGAAGCTGGGGCATTTTCAGGAGAGGGATGGGATGGGATGGGATGGGATGGGATGGGATGGGATGGGATGGGATGGGATGGGATGGGATGGGATGGGATGGGATGGGATGGGATGGGATGGGATGGGATGGGATGGGATGGGATGGGATGGGATGGGATGGGATGGGATGGGATGGGATGGGATGCTCCAGGCCTGGCTCTTCCCTTTTATTTCTATATCAGAAATCCCAGATCAGCTGAACAGAGCAGCACAAAGAAACCCCTGGCAGCATCCCTGTCCAATCCCATTTCTCCTGAGCTTCCAGCACTGAATCTCCTCCCAGCACAGCATGACCATGAGACATTTGCAGTGCCCCAGTCCTGGGGACAGCAGTGGAGTCAATACTGGGTTCATCCTCACTGCCCTGTGCTGGCTGGGAGAGGAGCAGCTCTCAACCTCCATGGGAATGGCTGCATGGAGCATCCCTGCCCTCCTGTGCCTTGGAAATGGGAAACTGCCTCACAGCCTAGGGCCTGGCCTTCCTCCTACACACAGAGGGCTCTGCTGAGCCCCAAAATCTGCTGAGCCCCAAAATCTGCTGAGCCCCAAATCTGCTGCCAGGTTTTGAGCTGCCCCAACCAGCAGCGCTCTGTGCCATCGCCGGCCTCTGGATGCTCTTAAAGATTTGCTCCAAAAATAAAAAAATAAGCTCCTGGAGATTCCCAGGGCAGAGAGGATCCCTAGCCTTGGAGCAAGCCCTTGTCATGCTGGCCACAGGAGGAGGGCACAGCACGACCCAGAGATGATTTTCCAGAGGAGCCTGACACCAACACCCGGCCGTGGCTGCTCCGCCAGCTTCCCGAGGCACCAGCAAGAAAACAAACCTAAACAAAACTAGCTGAGAGAACCTCAAAAATAAATATGTATTTTATTAATTCTCCCTGCTCTATGTAGGTCTCCAAACTGCTGTTGCCAGCAAGCAGAGCAGCTGTTTGATTTAACGTCAACTTTCTTGCTGTCTCCCGCGAGGGGCAGTCGAGGAAGAAAGAGAGAGGAAGAAAGAGGGAAAGAACTGAGTGTCAGTTATCAACTGCTGCCACCAGAGAGCTCAAAACATTTTAAAAAATAGTGTTTCACTTCATGGCTGATCACTCCTTATTAAGTCAGAGCAAGGAGTTCCAGGCTGGGCTGGAACAGTCGGGCACAGGGTTGGGAAAGGTTCCCAGCCCAAGGTTTAATAGGACCTGGAGTATTAGGAAAGGAAAAAGGTTTTAAACTAAAAGGGAGTAGATTGAGACTAGATATAAAGCAGGAATTGTTATAAGGGTGGTGAAACACTGGCCCAAATTGCCCAGATTGGTGGTAGATGCCCCATCCCTGGGAAGATCCAAATTGCAATGGGGAAATCCTGGTGCAGGACAGACAGCCCAAAGGACAGACAGCCCCAAGGACAGACAGCCCAAAGGACAGACAGATCCAGGGACAGACAGCCCAAAGGACAGACAGCCCCAAGGACAGACAGCCCCAGGGACAGACAGCCCCAAGGACAGAGGACAGACAGCCCCAAGGACAGACAGCCCCAGGGACAGACAGCCCAAAGGACAGACAGCCCCAGGGACAGACAGCCCCAGGGACAGACAGCCCAAAGGACAGAGAAGCCAAAGGACAGACAGCCCCAAGGACAGACAGCCCCAGGGACAGACAGCCCCAGGGACAGACAGCCCCAGGGACAGACAGCCCCAGGGACAGAGAGCCCCAGGGACAGACAGCCCAAAGGACAGAGAGCCCCAGGGACAGACAGCCCAAAGGACAGACAGCCCAAAGGACAGACAGCCCCAGGGACAGACAGCTCAAAGGACAGACAGCCCCAGAGACAGACAGCCCCAGGGACAGACAGCCCCAAGGACAGACAGCCCCAGGGACAGACAGCCCCAAGGACAGAGAGGCCAAAGGACAGACAGCCCAAAGGACAGACAGCCCCAGGGACAGACAGCCCATGGCCCTGACTCCTTGCTGGCTGTGCAGGGAGGAGGGGGCACAGCCCTTATTGCCATCCCTGTGTTTTTTGGAGAGCCAGGAAAAGTCATTATTGATGGCTGAGGCAGAAGACGCCTTCCCAGCGACTCGTCAAGCCACGGGGGAAATTAAGGCGGCTTCCTTTGCCAAGATGAGTTATTGCCTCCGCAAACACAGCCAGATTTAAAGCAATTTCCTGTCAAGTATATTCATTGTGGCTGCAGGGACCCCTGAAATTTTCCTGGAGCTGTGAAATCCTCTCCTCTCTCCAGCAGGGTGCCAGCAGAGCCCAGGGGCAGCACTGGCCAAGGCCAGTCTCTGCAGGACCCCAAGGATGTGGAGAGCAGGAGGAGCCTTTTCCTTGTGCCCACTGTTATTCCCCACACTCATGCACATCTTTTCCCTCTTTTCTTGGCGCCACTTCCCAGCTCTGCCTTGGGTGAGTTGCTCAATCCATCCTGGAGCTCCTGGCACACAAACGCTGCTCTCCAGCCAGGCAGAGCCAGAGAATCTGGTTTGAGACCCTGCCCAGCCATCTGTGACCTCCCAGAGGGAGCTAACCCCACATCCTGGAGACAGGTGAGGAAATGGGTGGGAATCCTCCACGGAGAGCCGAGATTCCCTTCAAACACCAGCCCCTGCAGAGCCCTCAGGTCACAGAATCCTGCTACTCATCAGCTTGGGAACGACCTCAGAGAGCACTGAGCACAATCAGAGATCAATCCCCACCTTGCCAAGCACACCAGAGACAGCACCACCTCCCTGGGCAGCCCCTCCCAGCCCTTCCCACGCAGAAACCCCTCCTGGCAGCCCCGTGCTGGCCTCACCTGCGCAGCAGCAGCTTGGGGTGGTTCTTGTTCTCCAGGTTCTTGTCGATGAGGTCGGAGAGCAGCTGCTTGAGGACGTCGGTGGCGTACTCGAGCTTGCCCTGCAGCCCCGTCATGATGAGCGAGGCCACGTTGCCGCGGTCGCGCATGGAGAAGCTGCGCTGCAGCTCCAGCGTGCGGATGAAGGTCAGCAGGAACACCTTGTTGTTGATCAGCTGGGCAAAGAGCTTCAGGGCCTTCTCCACGCTCTGCTGCCCGTTCCCCTGGACCTGCAGGGAGAGCACGGTGTCAGCCATGGCACGGGGGGGGACAAGGGGACAGGGGGACAAGGGATGGGAGGGCAGCGCTGCAGCGCCCTGGGGTCACTCTGCCCTGTGGGGTCACCCTGCCCTGGGGTCACCCTGCCCTGGGGTCACCCTGTCCTGGGGTAACCCTGCCCTGGGGTCACCCTGCCCTGTGGGGTCACCCTGTCTTGGGGCCACCCAGCCCTGGGGTCACCCTGTCCTGGGGTAACCCTGCCCTGGGGTCACCCTGTCCTGGGGCCACCCTGTCCTGGGGTCACCCTGCCCTGGGGTCACCCTGTCCTGGGGTCACCCTGCCCTGGGGTAACCCTGCCCTGGGGTAACCCTGCCCTGGGGTCACCCTGCCCTGTGGGGTCACCCTGCCCTGTGGGCTCACCCTGCTCTGTGGGTCACTCTGCCCTGGGGTCACCCTGTCCTGGGCTCACCCTGCCCTGGGGTCACCCTGTCCTGGGGTAACCCTGTCCTGAGTTAACCCTGCCCTGGGGTCACCCTGCCCTGGGGTAACCCTGCCCTGGGGTAACCCTGCCCTGGGGTCACTCTGCCCTGTGGGGTCACCCTGTCTTGGGGCCACCCAGCCCTGGGGTCACTCTGTCCTGGGGTCACCCTGCCCTGTGGGATCACCCTGTCCTGGGGTCACCCAGCTCTGGGGTTACCCTGCCCTGTGGGCTACTCTGTCCTGGGGTCACCCTGCCCTGTTGTCACTCTGTCCTGGGGTCACCCTGCCAGCACTGAGGGAATCACAGGAGCGGGGAATGGTTTGGGAGGGAAGGGAGATTGAAAATCATCTCATCTCACCCCCTGCCATGGCAGGGACACTTTCCACTGTCCCAGGGTGCTCCAGCCTGGCTTCAGAGATCCAGGGGCAGTCACAGCTTTTCTGGACACTCCCCACCCTCACAGGGAATAATTCCTTCCCAATATTCCATCTAACCCTGCCCTCTTCCCAATATTCCATCTAACCCTGCCCTCTTCCAGTCTGAATCCATTCTGCCTTGTCCTGTCCCCGCAGTTCCTGATTATCAGCTCCAACTCCAGCTCTCCTGTCACCCTGTCAGACCCTGGAGGTGCTGGGAGGTCTCCACACAACTTTCTCTTCTCCAGACTGAACATTTCCAGCTCTCCCAGCCTCTTCTATTCCCTTGAGCAACTTCCTGGCCTCCTCTGGACTTGCTCCAGCAGTTCCACGTCCTTCTCACTCTGGGGGGCATCAGAAGTGTGCACAGGATGGTTTAACCCTGGCTGCACCCATCCCTCAGGTCCCAGCATCCCTGGATGTGGTTTTGGTCCATCCTGAGCAAAGCTCCCCCTCCACAGCTCCCCTGGATCCTGGCTGGGAGCTGCACTCTGTGCACGCCATAAAGCAGCAGTTTGAGCCTAACAGCCCCCGAAATGACACCCAGTTCTGCTTGTTCTGCACAAAAAGTGACACTCTTGTAAGTAAATTAAATACTAATTTAGACTATTGCTTTATTATGGGCCAAGAGTAAAAAATTAATTGAGGCTTTCAGCCAGTTGCGGATTCAAGTAATTCATTACAAGTGAAAATGATGAACTGCACGAAGCAACTCTTTACCAAACATCTTGGAGAGTTATGTATTGGTTTTACTAACGTTACATAATTAAGCAACTGTGTAATTGGCAACACATTTATCACTTCTGCAATTCTGTTTTTCATGAGTAAAAAAGAAGCATTCATATTTGTTTGCTGGAGCATCAGCTTCTTTGGCAACTCCAACAGCAAACATAATGCATGGAGCTGGAAAACTCGGAGCAGGAACGGGCTGGGAGAGGCTGCTTCTGTTTTAGCAGCACCACAGCGACTGCTTGGTGCTGGTGGCCGAGGAAAGGAACCCTAATTAATGCTTTAGTGGTGGGAGTGCCTGCCTGGAAAAGGAATCCAGCCCTGGAGCAAGCAGGGCTCCTCCCTTCTACATCCAGCCCTGGTCTGTGAGGAGGATTTCAGGATTTACTGGGGCATCCCACATGGAGGATGGCAGCTCCATCCCAGGGTGGGGATCCCAGCCCCATCCCAGGTATGAGATGGTGTTTATGGAGTCCCATCCTTTTTCTTGGCCACTCCCAAGTGAGCAGGGCCCAGGTGCACTGATGGACCTTTGAACGCTCCCAACTGCTCTGTACTCCCAGTGAAACCTTTTTGTATATTTTTTACACATCCTGGTGGGAAAACCAGGGAGATGGAGGTGCTTTCTCAGAGGCTGGGATGCTGGGCATTCTCCTTGCCCTCCTGTGGACACGCGAGGGAACAGCAGCAGGATGCTCCGGGCAGGATGCTCCGGGCACTTCTGCATCCCCTGCCCCACTTAGGAAGACTTTAAAGCACACCACAACTGCTCTGCCCTGCTCTGCCACTGCCCTAAAGCGATAAAAACCCCATAAAATAACAATAAACCGGGAGGAGAAACCAAGAGGAGTCCAGCGATGCGGGAGGAGATAAAACTCCAAGCTCGGAGTTAGAACGAACCCGGGGCTCAGCCTGCTGACCCCAGGGCATCCAACAGCGTGTGGTGTGGAGCCATAAAGGTGCTGCAGGGCTTCCTGCTGCCCTCCCCGAGGGCTGGGGGCGTTCGGAGAGCCGCGGTTACCTCCAGCTCCCGCAGCACGGGGTGGTCCTCGATGCCGGGGAACAGCACCCGCATGGCGTAGGTGCGGTAATCCAGGTAGGGGATCCCCGAGCGGTCCAGGTCGCTGGTCAGCTCGTTGATGTCCGTCTGCAGCTCGGCAAAAGCTGTTCAGGGGGAGAGAACGGCTCAGGGAGAGATCAGGAGAGCTCCACTCTCCCGCCTTCCTCCGGGAGGTTTTGGGAGATGGTTTCGGGCAGGGCTGGGTGGCTGCTCTCCCCGTGGGCACGGCAGGAGGGGCCAGCCCAGGGGAGGGTCCCAGGGAGCTCAGACACCCCTGGAGACTCGGTGTGAGCAGCCAGGGTGGGAGAGCAGGCGCTGCTCAGAGCAGAGAGGGAGAACAAAGCTGTGGTTAATTTGTATGCAGTTCACACCTGTGCACACACACCTAAAACACCTTTAAAGGCTGCACAGAGAAACAAGGATCTGTTTTCATAACTCGGTGCCTCCCCTATTTTCCTTTCTTCTTGTTTTCCTCCTCTGTCAACAGTTGCCAAGACAATCAAATCTGATGCAGATCAAATCTGAGCTGCTGCAGGGGTCAGGAAAGGATTCATTCTTCCTCCCCTAACACTGTGTTATACAACTGGATGTGTCTCCTCGTGTTCCCTCTCCAAAGTGTGACATGCTGGCTCGGGAAGCCTCTGTGCCCCAGCTGGGCTGTGCCAAACCGAATCTGTGGCTTCTCCTCAATATATCTCAATTTTTGTCCTGTGCTTTCAAGGCTACTCTTGAAATCAGCTGAACAAATCCAATGCAACTCTCTCTCTCTCTGCTATGAAATCTGCAGCTATTTATTTTACTTGGGTTGATGAAGCCCCTTCCCAGGTGGGAGGATGCAGGAAACAACAGCAGCATCCCCAAAAATCCACCTTCACCTGCAGGGTGAGGGGGGCTCAGCTGCCTCCCTGCAAGGGACAGGACTTGTCCCTGTGGAAACTCCCAAGCAGCAGCTCTGGATACTCCAAACAACACCCAAAATTTCACAGAAACAAATGCTTGAGGTGCTTCTCCCTACTCCCAGCCCTACCCTGCTGCTCTGGGCTGACCCTTAGGCTGGAGGAAGGACTGGCCCAGATTCCCACCCTCCTGCCTCCTGCTTGGGACCCACCTGGGGGTCTGAGCCCTCTGCCCCCCTCTCTCTGTGCCTTTTGAAAGCCCCTCACTCAGAAGCCCTCGGGCAAGGGGCACTGAGCAGGGCACTGAGCCAGGCACGGCCCCCGAGCAGGATCAGCTCTGATCCATCCCCTGCACATCAGAGCCGTGTCTGCTGCTCACCACGGCTGGCTGCCACCTTCCCATGGTGGGGCAGGCGTGGGAGCCCATGGGAAACCCACAAAACCTCCAGGGAGCACATACAAACACCAGGGAGCACCCACAAAACCCCAGGAGCACCCACAAAACCCAAACAGCACACACAAACCCCAAGGAGCACTTATGAACCCCAAAGAGCACCCACAAAATAAACTCCAAGGAGCATCCATAAACCCCCAAGGAGAACCTACAAACACCAAGGAGCATCTATGAACCCCAAGGAGCACCTATGAACCCAAAGAAGCACCCACAAACAAACCCCAAGAAGCACCTATAAACCCCAAAGAACACCCATAAACCTCAAGGAGCACCCACAAACCCCAAAGAACAGCCACAAATCCCAAGGAGCACACACAAACCCCAAAGAACAGCCACAAATCCCAAGGAGCACACACAAACCCCAAAGAACAGCCACAAATCCCAAGGAGCACACACAAACCCCCAAGAAGAACCCACAAACCCCCAAGAAGCACCCATCAAACCCCAAAGTACACCCATAAACCCCAAGGAGAACCTACAAACAAACTCCAAGGAGAACTCATAAACCCCAAGGAGCATCTATGAACCCCAAAGAGCATCTATCAACCCCAAGTAGAACCCACAAATAAACCCCAAGGAGCACCCATAAACCCCAAGGAGCACCCACAAACCCCAAAGAACACCCACAAACCCCAAGGAACACCCACAAACCCCAAAGAACACCCACAAACCCCCAAAGAACAGCCACAAACCCCAAGGAACACCCACAAACCCCAAAGAACACCCACAAACCCCCAAAGAACACCCACAAACCCCAAAGAACACCCACAAACCCCCAAGGAACAGCCACAAACCCCAAAGAACACCCACAAACCCCCAAAGAACAGCCACAAACCCCAAAGAACACCCACAAACCCCAAAGAACACCCACAAACCCCAAAGAACGCCCACAAACCCCAAAGAACGCCCACAAACCCCCAAAGAACACCCACAAACCCCAAGGAACAGCCACAAACCCCAAAGAACAGCCACAAACCCCAAAGAACAGCCACAAACCCCAAAGAACACCCACAAACCCCCAAGGAACAGCCACAAACCCCAAAGAACACCCACAAACCCCAAAGAACACCCACAAACCCCCAAAGAACACCCACAAACCCCAAAGAACACCCACAAACCCCCAAAGAACACCCACAAACCCCCAAAGAACACCCACCCACAATCCCCAAGGAGCACCCAGCCATCCCCCTGCTGCATCCCCCGGGGCCCTGGGGGAACGAACGGGACCCCCGGCAGGAGCCGCAGCACCCAGAGCGCCCCGGGCTGCCCTGCACCGACCCTCCTTGCACTCCAGGGCCACGCGGGACTCCAGGTTGTCCATCTGCATCTGCAGCCTCTTGAGGGTGAGGTCGTTCTCCCGGGACTTGCGCTTGTAGGCGATGAGGACGATGACGACGATGACGAGCAGCAGCGAGCCGCCGGCCGCGATGCTGACGGTGGCGGGCAGGGTCAGCAGGCTGTCGGGCACGATGCTCACCGAGCCGGGCGAGAAGCTGACGCCCCCCACTCGCACCTGCGGGGCACAGCACGCTCAGAGGAGAGTCCCCCTCAACGCTACAAGCTGGGAACGGTGTACAGGCAGAAAGGGACCTGGGGGTGACAGCCGGCTGAGTGTGAGCCAGCGTTGGAGAAGATGAAACTGAGGAATCTTGCAAATATGAATGCTCAGATTCTGGAGGAATAATAAATCTATATAATAAATCATCTATGTAATAAATCTATATAATAAATCTATAACAAATCTATAAAAATCTATAAATCTAATAAATCTATATAATCTATACAAAATCTATATTCTGGAAGAATAATAAATCTATATGTTTCATATAGAAACCATGAATGAAATTGAAGTGAAAGCCACGTTTGAGATACCAAGCCCTAGTTACTGAATAACCAGGTACACAATAGGACGGCTCACCGAAGCTAATCCACTCTTAATTAAACAATGCTTTTGGCCAGAGGGCAAGGCCAAAAGACACAAAAGACTGACCCGCACCCAAAGATTAGATCTTAGAGTTTAGAATGTCACACGATATGCTAATATAAGGATTCCTATAGGCTGCATGCAAATGCTATAGAATTAGTATTTTGTATTGGATTGGCTCTTAGGGATCAGAATGCTCACTGAGCACTGTGTCCAATTCTGGGGCCCTCAGTTTAGGAAGGATGTTGAGATGCTAGAACGTGTCCAGAGGAGGGCAACAAGGCTGGTGAAGGGCTTGGAACACAAGTCTTATGAGGAAGGTTTGAAGGACTGGGGTTGTTTAGCCTGGAAAAGAGGAGGCTTAGAAGTGACCTTATTGCTCTCTACAGCTTCCTGAAGGGAGGCTGTAGACAGGTGGGGGTCAGTCTCTTCCATCAGGCAGCAACTGACAGAACCAGACACAGTCTCAAGCTACGTCAGGGAAGGTATAGGTTGGATGTTAGGAAGAAATTTTTCACCGAAAGGATAATAAAGTACTGGAATGCTCTTCCCAGAGAGGTGGTGGAATCATCATCTCTGGAAGTGTTCAAGAAAAGGCTGGACATGGCACTTAGTGCCATGTTATAGTCTATACTCTGAGTCAAGGTGTTAGGACATAGGTTGGACTCGATGATCTTGGAGCTCTCTTCCAACCTCAGCATTCCGGGATTCTGTGATTCTGTGATTCTGTGAGCAGCCTCTGCTCAGGCACTGAAAACCCCAAACGCCTTCAGACACTCTGGACACCACTGAAGGCCCAGGCAGGGCTTCCCAGGCCTTTTTTTTCAGATTCTGAGCTCTCTTTCTCATGCTGGGAAACTTTTTCCCAAGCTGAGACAGTTTCTCAGCTCTGGCCTGAGCCTTTCCCAGGATGACAACTTTCTGGTAAATAGAAAGGAATTAATAAACAGAGATTAGCACCTGGTGTTGACTGTCACACATGCTATATGACAGGACTTTTTTTCTTCTATTGTCCAGTGGACTGCTGTCCTGTTCAAGACTTGCAAACCACACCATAAATATGGTTTAGTTTTTCAATAAAATGCTTCTTTAGCCTCAAAGCTCAAGAAGTCTCTGTTGTTGTTATAGACAACTCTCAGCGTATACAGCAGCAAGACACAGAGGGGGCTGCTTGTGTGAGGCTTCAAGTGATGATAAATGTGCCAGCCCTTCACTATCTGGGCTTTGTTCTTATTATCTGATGGCTCTGTTTGACTTTCATTTTATAAGCTTTCAACTCCTTTTCGTAAGCCGTGGACATGAACAAGGCCCTGATGGTTCCACTGACAAGAAAGCAGAGTGACTGAGAGGGCAGAAAGCCCCACGTGAGAGCTGTGGAGCAAACAGGCTGCAGCTGACACCAGGACAGGCTTTTCTTGGATGTGCCCTGGCCGCAGATGTGAGCAGCTCTCAGCCAGGCTGAGCTTCTGGGAGTCACACTGTGATAATCTGAATATGTTTTGGATGCTGAACTTCAAGGGAAATAAATCACAATTACAATCTCATTTGGGCTGTGCTCAGGCAATTCGGCAGCTGGGGTTTGGTCTGCAGAGGAGCAGAGGAAGCAGCAGTGCCCAAAGCCAGAGCAGAGAGAGGCACTGGCTGCTCTCCTGGATGTTGATCCAACCACTCCAGCGCTCAGATGTTCCTGGCTCCTGCCTCGGGAAAAGGCAAAACCTTTCCATCCGCTTGGCAGGTCAGGTCTGTCTCCCTGGGCTGATTAAACCCCTCCAGGAGGGAGAACACTGGGAATGGTCTCAACTTCACGCAGAGGAAGGATGGCAACCAGTGCCAAAGGCACTGCCAGAAAGATTTGTTCCTTCCAGAAGGCTCTGAGGGGCATTTTTCCTTCTAGAAGGGACTGACTCTTAGGGAAGGACAAAGTCTCTCCATGCTGATCCACACCAATACCTTGAAATTCCAATTCGACACCCATAAAATCCAAAATGCTGTGGGGGATAGTGTATCCAAGGAGGAAGGGTGGGCAGGAGAGGGGAGGGGATGCTGGCCGGACGGGTGGCCCCTCACCATCACTTTGTGCTGCCCGGTGAGCGCGGGGGGCTCGCACAGCAGCTGCGTCTCGGACACGGTGACAGCGCAGGGCGTCTCCCCGATCAGCACCGTGTAGTTGAGCTTGGCTCCTCCGGGGGCGGGTGGGCACAGGTTCCTGCCCTGGGGACACGGGGACACAACAGCGGCAAGGATGCAGCGCGGTGCTCCAGCTCCCACCTCCCTCCCAGCTCGTGCGAACAGCGGGGCTCTGTTGGGGCACCCCAGGGTCTGCAGCAGCGATAAACAACCCCTCATCCCTCTGGGGTTTTTGGGAGCTCCCCACGGGCTAAGCAAGGCTCTGCTTAGGGCACTCCATGATCCACAGCAGCGATAACCAACCCCTCATCCCTCTGGGGTTTTGGGAGCTCCCCACGTGCTGAGCGAGGCTCTCCTCAGGGCACTCCATGATCCACAGCAGCGATAAACAACCCCTCATCTCCCCCTCCATCCCTTCAGGGTTTTTGGGAGCTCCCCACAGGCTAAGCAAGGCTCTCCTCAGGGCACCCCATGGTCTGCAGCAGGGTTAATCAACCCCTCATCCCTCTGGGGTTTTTGGGAGCTCCCCTCGGGCTGTGTGAGGCTCTCCTTAGGGCACTCCATGATCCACAGCAGGGATAACCACCCCCTCATCTATCCATCCCTCCATCCCTCCATCCCTCCCTCCCTCTGGGGTTTGGGAGCTCCCCACAGGCTAACCAAGGCTCACCTCAGGGCACCCCATGGTCTGCAGCAGCAATAACCAACCCCTCATCTGTCCATCCCTCTGGGGTTTTTGGGAGCTCCCCACAGGCTAAGCAAGGCTCTCGTTAGGGCACTCCATGATCCACAGCAGTGATAACCAACCCCTCATCTGTCCATCCCTCTGGGGTTTTGGGAGCTCCCCACGGGCTGAGCGAGGCTCTCCTCAGGGCACCCCATGGTCTGCAGGAGGGTTAACCAACCCCTCATCCCTCTGGGGTTTTTGGGAGCTCCCCACAGGCTAAGCAAGGCTCTCCTTAGGGCACTCCATGATCCACAGCAGCGATAACCAACCCCTCATCTATCCATCCCTCCCTCCCTCTGGGGTTTGGGAGCTCCCCACGGGCTGAACGGGGCTCTCTCCTCAGGGCACCCCATGGTCTGCAGCAGCGATAACCAACCCCTCATCTGTCCATCCCTCCCTCCCTCTGGGGTTTTTGGAAGCTCCCCACAGGTTAAGCAAGGCTCTCGTTAGGGCACTCCATGATCCACAGCAGCGATAACCAACCCCTCATCCCTCCCTCCATCCCTTCAGGGTTTTTGGGAGCTCCCCACAAGCTAAGCAAGGCTCTCCTCAGGGCACCCCATGGTCTGCAGCAGGGTTAATCAACCCCTCATCCCTCTGGGGTTTTTGGGAGCTCCCCTCGGGCTGTGTGAGGCTCTCCTTAGGGCACTCCATGATCCACAGCAGGGATAACCACCCCCTCATCTATCCATCCCTCCATCCCTCCCTCCCTCTGGGGTTTGGGAGCTCCCCACGGGCTGAACGGGGCTCTCTCCTCAGGGCACCCCATGGTCTGCAGCAGCGATAACCAACCCCTCATCCCTCCATCCCTCTGGGGTTTTTGGGAGCTCCCCACAGGCTAAGCAAGGCTCTCCTTAAGGCACTCCATGATCCACAGCAGCGATAACCAACCCCTCATCCCTCCCTCCCTCTGGGGTTTTTGGGAGCTCCCCTCGGGCTCTCCTTACCTTCAGGATGATGGGAGAGCCCGGCTTCTGCTCCAGCACGCCGCTGGAGCTCAGCATCTCAAAGGTGGGGTTGGGGTAGTAGACGAACTTGGTGTCGTTGTAGACCAGCAGGGCCTGGACGTTGTTGAAGATGAAGCCGAGCTCGTCGGGGCGCTCCACGGCGTCCAGCCCCGGGCGGTACTCGGCGCTGAGCGGCGGCGCCAGGCAGGACAGCGCCGTGGCGTTCAGCGCCCGGCACACCTGGGGGAGGGCGGGTTCAGACACGGCCGGCAGCGCTCCGCCCGAGCCGGGCGGGGATGCTCTGCTGGCTGGGAAGGCCGGTGGGTTAACGCTCAGCTGGAGATATTTCATCCAGGCTGGATGCTTTGTGAACTCAGAGGGTTTTTTTTCCAACCTTGCTGAGTCCTGTGCTGTGGTTTGGGGTAATCTGCTCCTCCTCCAGCCAGCACAAAGGCACTGGGGTAGAGATGGAGGGTGAGCCTAAAATGAGCCGTGATTCAGTGGAGCTAAAGGTTCACACAGCAGCTCTTACTTATTTTCTTTATTTTTTTCCCATTTCTTTCCACTTCCCTCCTCTCCAGCTCTGAAGCAGACCATAGGGAATACCTGTTCCCTGCTGAGGAGGGGATTAGAGGCCATTCCCAAGTGCCAGTGAGGGAAGGGATGGATTGTGTGACACTGGTGGGCAGGAGGGAAGATGAAGGTCATCTCCAGCTGGGCTGAGGACACCCACAGCTCCTCCAGCCCTCAGAGCAGGGAAATCACTGATTCATGGGGCTCTTGCCTTGTAAAGCAGCAAGAGCCCAACCATTTGGCCTCCCTCCATAAGTGAAAGATTTAATTTCACTCAATTTTGTGTCTCCAGAATTATTTTTGTAGCACTATAACTGCAAGTGCTAGCAACAAAATTAGATGTCTTTTTAAAAAGAGCTCAGATGAAAAAGGTCTTGAGGGGGAGAAAAGGAATAGGAAAAGACTGCTAAGTGATTTGCCCTTTCCAAGATAATACAGACTCAGTCACAAAGATCACTGCATAGAAACAATATATTTCAGTTTTACTTGATCAGAATAATTTCTAAAGTCCTGGAGGTACAATTCTTACTTGTAGCACACACAAGAACCTTGCTTAGTCCCCATTTAGCTGGGGGTTCATCTCAGTTTCTCACTCACGGGCTGAAAGAGTACAGACAGGGGAAGGAGGTAATTTCACATTTTTGCTTAATGAATTCCCTCTTCCCAGTGTCCCCAGTTTGGGGGAGTGCAGGAAACACCCCAGAGCAGCTGGTGCCATGGCAAACCCCCCAGGCAGCAGCCCTGGCAGCAGTGCCCCGTGCAGGGGGCTGCAGGATGGTGCTCCCAGCTGACAGCCCCTACTCACGTTGACAAACTCCTTCCCGTTGTACTTGACGCGGATCCGGGGCTCCTGGATCACGTCCAGGTTGGTGCCAGTGATGGTCAGGGGCGTGTGGCCGCTGTGGGAAAGGCAGGAGAGCCTGCTCAGTGGGCTGGGCTGTGCACAGAGCCTGCCCTCCAGCCCCAGAGACCAGCAGGGTCAGGTTTGAGAGGATGGGAACAGCCCAGGCTGTCAGCAATGTCCCCGTGCTGTGACCACCCTGCTCCTCACACTGCATTTTCATTAACACCAGCTCTCTCCTTGGTGCCAGCTTGGTGGCTGCTGGCTCTGCTGTATTCCAGGACCACAGGAAGGAGCCTTTAATGAGCTCTTACTTATTTTTCCTTATTTTTTCTTTATTTTTTTTGGTTGTGCGCCCAAGCTCTTGGTGCAGGCTGTGATGTCACTGCCTGGCTGAGCACAACCACTCTGGTAACCCCAGGCAAATCAAACCCCAGAAATGCCCAGCCCTGACCCATTCAGGATGTTCATTTCCAAACTGCCCCTTTTTCTGGCCTGGGTGTGCAGAGGATCCCCAGAGCAGGGAAGAGCCAGGGAGGTGCTGTCAGAGCTGGTACCTGGTGATGCTCCACTCGGGCTCGATGTGCTGCACCTTGGGGTCATCGATGTACTCAAACAGCAAAGTCCTCTCCAGCTGAGCCCTGTCCACGCTGACAGAGACCTGAACAGCCCCCAGGCCGTGGGCTGAGGGTGCTGACACACAAACAATCTCGTTCATGGATCGCCTGCACAAGAGGGAAACGGGCAGTGTTAATGGGGTGGTGGTGTAGGGGCAGGAAAGAGCCTTTGTCCTGTCCTGGGGCTGCTCAGTGAAGGGCTGAGCCATCAGCCAGCCCCACTCGGGTACCTGGGAAGCTCCTGAGGTGGGCAGGAGGGTTTGGCACGGGAGGAATGGGAGCGGCGCTGCCTCCCTGAAATCCCTCTTTGTGCCAAGCTGCTCCCGCATCCCCCTGAACCCGCTGCCTTCTGCTGGGCGTGTGAAAACAGATGGCTCTGCCTTTTCAATGGGATGCATGAGCTCAGTGAAAAGCCAAATTCTTCCCCTCCCCAGCCCGGTGCACACACGAGGCTGTTGTGAGCGGCACAATGGCCCTGCCCGGGAAGGGCGGCGGCGCCGGCACCGCTGCCTTGGGCTTTGTGTCCCCGTCGGGGCGGGGTGACCTCGGCTCGGCGCTGCCTGGCTGGACACAACAGACCATCTGCTGCCACCAGAGCCCCGGAGAAGGTCGAGGCAGCGGCGCTGTGAGAGCACAAAGGCGCCGGTGGGTGGAGGGATGGAGAAGGGGAATGAGATCTGAGCATCCCGAACAGAGCTGGGAGGAACCACTCGGCTCCTTGGACTCTGATCCTCCAGGAAGCGCTGGAGGGACACCCCTGGCACGCCAGGGTTCCTGCACAGCCACCTGTGCTCGTCCTTTCTGCCCAAACCTGCCCCTGGCTGGCTGGGAATCAGTGTCCCTTCTGCGGCTCCTTTAGCTTTGGGAGAGGGCAGGCAGGTCTGCAGCACCTCAGTGCCAGTCTGGTACTTAAATCAAAACCTGGCACTCCTGAATGGAACCTTCAGCATCCTCACCATCCTCAGGGGCTTGTGGAGGTGCCTGGATGGAGCCATGTCCCTGCTCTGCTGCAGCAAAGCTCCGAGTCTGTGCCGGGCAGGGGGACAATGTGTGCTCCCTTCTCGGGGTCCTCACACACTCCCTGCCCTCTCCAAGGAGCAGGGACATTTAGGAGGACAAGGAACAGCAGGTACCACAAAGTTCCCAGCTCACACCTCAGCACTTCCACCCCCCACAACCAAGGGGACAAAAACCGACCTCCTGAAACACCTGCAACCAATTGAACTTGATGAAACCACACATCCACCCCTTCCTGCCCTGCTCCTTTTCCTTCTCCTACCCTCACCTGGTCTCATCACATCCACCTTGGTTTAATTTAGCCCTGTGTGAGGAGTGGATTCTCCAGCCTGTGTGCTGAGTCTCGGGGTGATTCTGTGCAGCTCCTGGGTTCCCTGCCCTGCTGCTGCCCAGCCCGGCCCCTGCCGTGCCTGCCCAGCTCTGGCACGAGCCTGGAGTGACGCAGGGCTGCTGGCAGAGCAGCTCCCAGCTCCCTGTGATCAGCTAATTAGCTTTCTGTGCTATTATTATGTCGTCATGGTGAATCTACCCACTCCTCCGATCAGCGAGGGGAGAATGGGGGAAGCTGTAATTAGAGGGAATCTCATTAGGAGCTGCTTCATCTCATCAGGCTCCCCCACACCCTCGAGTACAATTGGAGTTCACTGCCTCGCAACAGTCCAAGGCAAACCAAGTGCACAGCGTGGCCCCACGTGAGGGATGGGGCTGCTCAGCTGCTGCTCCCTCCTTGCTGGAGTTTCTGCCTCCTGCTGTAATTACAACACCCAGGGAACCCAAAGCTCCCCCAGGTTTTGCAGGTCAGCAGCTGCAGGTTGCCTGATTGGGATCAGGTATTTAAGGGATGATACTGCAGAGCTGATCCTGCACTTTGCTGGTGGTAATGCTGGTCCCTGTCTCCATCTGAGGGACAAAATTTGGCGTCTTTGTTTTGGGTGTGGGAGGAAATATTGATGGGTTGGTTACACTGGGTTAACACCTGGAGGACTGAGGTGCACTGGAAGGTCCTGGAATGCCCTGAGCACCATGCTAGGGTGGACCCAGAGCAAGCACTGCTGATAACCCAGAGTGCTCCCACACCTGAACACTCACAGCTCCCACATCCCAGAACCCCTCAGGCTTTTGGATGAGAAATTCACCCCCAGGGATCTTTGCTTTCCCAGAAACTTCCTCGGTTCCTCCTGAGTAGGATCTGGGAGGCAGAATCCCTCTGGGTACCAGGCTGCCACCCAGGCTGTGCCTGCTGCCACAGGGTGGGCAGGGCTGTGTACTGATACACACAGATGTAAACCACACGTCTCTTTTTTAACTAAGCCCCAGGAAAACCCATTAAACCCTGCAAATGTCAACTCTGTGTTTACACTGCTGGGGAAAAAGCAAATTTGCCATCGAAATCCCAGCAGAGTTTAATGGCTGTGCAAGTTCCTCAGCAGGAGGTGTGAGCAGACCCTGGCCTTGCTCTGCCCTGAGGATCCCAAACCATTTTTAGGAGGTCGAGGCACCTGCAGCAGTGGCTGCAATAAAAGCAGTGCAGGTCTGTGAAAAGAGAAAGGAGATATTTCTTATAAATGTTCCATTTGCCTCAGAGCAGCCAGGCTGAGGGCAGGTACTGATGACCAATATAAGCATATTTCCATCACAGTGGTGTTTCACTGTGATTTTCAGAGCAGTTACCACTGGAACAGCATTAAAATGAAATAATGCACAGCACTGACACCGATGGATCCCTCCCTTGCCATGCAAGCCTCCACCACAATAAAAGAGAAGATGGTTTCATGCAATAAAAGAGGGAATGGAAGCCTTAGGGGCTCCCAGATGGATTTTTGCACGTTCAGCTCCAGCAGATCCGTGCTGGGCTGGGAGCAGGACGTGCTGCAGAACCTGTGCTGGTCTCTTACTCGTGGAACTCGCAGGTCTGGTTGCCCAGGAGCACGGACACGTGGCTGCCAGCCCCGAGGTAGTGGCCAGAGATGGTCACCATGGTCCCTCCCGACTCGGGGCCACGGCTGGGGCTCAGGAAACTCACAGCTGGAGTCTGCAGGAAGGAAAGGACAAGCTCAGTGCTCCTGCTGCACCAGGGAGCTGTGACAGCAGAGATTGACATCCCTGAGTGCCCAAAGCCAGCTTGGACTGGGCTTGGAGCAACCTGGGATGGTGGAAAGTGTCCCTGCCCTTGGCACTGGGTCTTTGAGGGTCCCTCCCAACCCAAACCAATCCGAGATTGCACCATCACTGTTCTGGAGCTGCAAAACTGGACCCAAATGGTGGTTTATCCACAGGGTGAGCCCTCCATCCTGCAAGCTGGGCTTGTTGAGTGAGCCACCAAAAATTGTGCAACACCAGGGGCAAAGCCCCCCCCCAAAAAAACCCCATCAATTCCAGGATTGCCTGCTGGAGCTGAACCCCTTCCACGTGGCACGCTCGGCTCTGGGGACACACGTGCTGTCCCCAGCAGGACACTCACCACGAACATGTACTGCTGTGCTGACTTGGCTGTGAACTCGGGCTTGCACTCTCCGATGCACAGGAGCACTGGGCCGGAGCTGATCCCTGGAAGCGCCTGCCCCATTTCACAGACGATCCTGGAAGCACAAATGCCGCAGGGAAGCTCTGGCAGGAGGTGCCAGCAGCGCCCTGCACAGCTCCACACTGCCTTGATTTCTCCTTTCTCTCCCCCCCTCCTCTTTAACTTTGATATCTGCCTCTTTGGAAGAAGTTAATTACTGAGTCTATTTTTACCCCGTGTAGTAATTTAGAGGAAAAAAAAAATCAAAATTAGACATAATTATTACAAGCTGTAAACTCCAGAGCAAAGCAGAGCACTAATGGCAATATATTAGCCAGTAGCAAAGTGAGTGCAAAGTCCTCAGAGTAACAGATGAGTTCATTAAGGGAACAGCTCACACTGCAGACTCCCAGTTAATCAAAACTGGAGAAACCTGCTGGGGGATGATAGAGACAGCCCTGGAGAGCAGCTTCTGCTGGGGGACAGGGCCAAGCTCAGCCCCATGGGCACATCCTGAGGCTGGGAAAGCTGCAGGGCCAGGGAGAGCTGCTGGGTTAACCATGCCTGATCACTGTGGAGCATCCAGCCCCCCAAAAAACAACTACATGGATGGATAACCCCAAAATCCCAGGGCAAAGCTGCAGGGCCAGGGAGAGCTGCTGGGTTAACCATGCCTGATCACTGTGGATGGATAACCCCAAATCCCAGGGCACAGGGGATGTGTGACACCAGCTGGGGATGGGATCAAGTGGATGCCAGTCATGCCAGCAGGTTTGGGGGAGGTTTTCAGAGGGGCATCAGCTGGCAGGGCTCTCCAGATGGACCTGGATGCTGCCTGCTCCCACAGCAATGCTGGGAAGATAAATCCACGAGCATCCCTGCAGGCACTGGGGAGCTGAGGGTGGGAGGAACCTTCCCCAGACTGGAAATCTGGGAGTGGGAATGATTTGCCTCAGGATTGGAGACCTGAGGATGGGTAATTTGCCTCGGGGATGAAAAGCTGAAGGTAGGAGTAACCTGCCTGAGGCAGGAGATGCATTTCCACCCATGAGGAGATGCCTGTGGGGATCTGACCCTGGGAGTGGGACCAGAGCAGAGCCAGAGCAGCCCCTGCCTGCTGAGGCTGAAGGAGAAGGAAACACTCACTTCTCTGCCTATCACAAAAACATAAAAGGCCCCAATCTGGGGAGGCAGCAGCGTGCCAGCTGCCTTCAGCAGCATTAAATCTTTGCAAATAAAAAAATAAAAGAAAAGAAAACACGAAGACTGAAGGAAAAAGGAAGCTGGTGGTGCCAGGAGGCCCGATGGAATGCACACATGCTGGTGAGGAGTGGAACGGGCACGTCCTCACTGCTGCACATCAAAAGGGGCTGCTGGAGAGAGCTGCCCTGGGACAGCAGGGATGGAAATGTCTCAGCTCAGAGCCTTCCTCTGCCTTTCAACCAGACATCACCCCTGCACCTCTCTGCCTGCTGCTCCTTCACCCCTTCCTCATCCCTCCTCCTCCTCCTGCGGACTGGCAGCAGGGACAGGAGGCCACTGAGCCTGGGACCATGGCAAACAAAGCCTGGGAGATGATTCCTGGCACCCCACAGGCAGGAGAAGAGAAGGGAAACACCAAAATCTCAACTGTGCCAGCAAAGCAGCTCAGCCCGGGCAGGGACGGGTGGGACAGGGCACAAGCACCGGGTCCACCTGGGTGCCTCAGAGCCAAACCCCAGCAGGTACCTCGTTACAAAGTGATGCATTCGCAGAGCTGTAGGGTGCTGATTGCCGGGCTAAGTGGCCCTTTCACCAACATTAACCTAATTGCTGGCTGATAGATTGCGGGGCTGGAGCATATGGCAGAGTCATTACAGTCTTGGAATTCAGTCTGCCCACAGAACCCTTAAGAGGGTCCTTTTATCTGTATTCATCTTTAAAAGGCAGCTCTCATGCTAACGCTTGCTGTTATCTGCCCAGGGTAAATGTTTTAATGATGTTAACAAACTTTGAAAGCTCAAGAGCCGTAATTAGAGTCATGATTATAAAATCAGGGTTTCATACCATCAAAGGGGGATAATTTCATAATCTTCCATCCTTTATTTGAAAAATGAAATATTACAAAGTAGTGCTCAGCAGAACAGCCCCAACTGCTCGCAGTGATGGGGTATTGGTGCCGTGCTTGGAGCCATTCCTGCAGCAGCCCCAGGTTCACCTCATCCCATGATCCCAAATTCCCTGGTGCTCTGCACTGACCCTCGCTGCTCCAGAGGGGTCAGCAATGCCCCTCCTGCCTTCCTGATGGGGAAAGAAACGCCAGGAATGGACAAAACCCAACCAACACCTCCATGTGCTGCTGGTGACAGGTCCCTGCACTGCGCTGGGGTCTGAGTGGGAGCCAGCAAACGCAATTCCCAGCAGAGGACAGCTCCTCTCAGCTGCTCCCAAAGCTGCTCCCAAAGCTGCTCCTAAAGCTGCTCCTAAAGCTGCTCCCAAAGCTGGAACAGGCCTGTGCTGCTGGGACCAGCCATGGGATCTTGGCCACCTCCACAATCCCAGTCCTACTGCACAGGACACACCCTGCTCTCCCATCAGGAGATGACACCACCCAAGGGGAGGCAGTTTCTCCTGTCCCACCCCACAAACATCCCCAGACACCCTCCCAGCCCCTGGGCTGCCCAGCACAGCCCCGTGGGGCAGGACAGGAGCGCCTCTCGCGCTCTGGGGTTTGTTCCCCCGTCCCCTCTCGCAGGCCAATTTTCTAATTTTGGGCTGACATTTTTCTTAGTGAAACAAATGAATTGACTCCAGTGGAGGCCCACTCACACGGCAGGGCTGTCACCACCTCGCTCTGCTGACAAATGGCTGCGCGCAGCCGGCGGCGCCGGCGGAATTCCAAATGGGATGGGAGCGCGAGGCTCGGCGGCAGCAGAGCAAGGTGCTCGTCAGCAAAGGTGCTTAGCCAAGCAGGAATGGCAGTGGAAGGAAACAGAACATCTAATGAAAGTTAAAGGGCTGCTGAACCGCTGCAGAGAGAGTCCAGCGTGCGGGAATGAGCAGGAATCCCTTCCCATGCCCAACTGCACAGCCCTTCCCGCAGTGCCCGGGCTCTGGGTGAGATTTTGGCCTCCTGAGCGTTGGCTGGAGGTCAGGGAGGAGCTCAGTGGGGTGCCAGCCCCAGCTGAGGGGACACTCACTGCTCGGCCACGACGTAGTGCTCGGGCAGGGGCGTGCACTGCACCCCGGCCACCTGCACGCCCTGCGCGATCTCCGAGAAGTCCAGGCCCAGGTTCACACCTCGGATGGTCACCCTGGTCCCTCCTTCCGGGGGCCCCGACACCGTCAGGATCTGCAGGGAGGCAGAACACAGGGAAAGGTGAGGAGACACCCCGAGCTCCAGCCCCGCCCTGTCTGGAAACCCTTCTGCATCCTCCTGCTCCTGCTGTCAGGGCCAGCCCCTGGTGGCTCCTCTGGAGGAGCCCAAGGATGCTGAAATCCATCTGTGCCCTGCTCCAAGAGAGGACTCCAAGGTCCCTGAGCCGGCCAAGAAGAGTGGGCAGTGCCCAGAAATCCTTGCAGGACAAACCTGGCTCCCATCTTTATCCAGAACAGGGTAAGTCACCTTCTAGAAGCAGCCTGGTGCTTGGGAGAACTTTACCTCCTGCCTTGGCTGTTCTCTGAATGTTAATGCCACATTTTATTAGTGACTTGGCACCTCAAATGACTTAAAAATGTTAAAGGGTGAGGTGTGTGCTTTCAAGCTGCCTGTTTATAGCCTGCCTCAGCCATAATCATCCCTGCTTCCCAGGACTTGCATTAAGGACAATCTCCTCTTCAATTAGGAGTATAAATTTCAATAATGCATGGTCACAAAATTTGGACCCAGAACTCTCAGACAGTTATCCTGAATCTGCCATCGCTCTGTTGTTGCTCTTGGGTGAGTTTCTAATCTTCCCCGTGCTGCAGCTGTTATTAATAAATAAACACAATCCATAATAATGCAATTTAATTAATTTAATGGATAAATCTTGTTTACGCTTCTTTGTTCCCCCCTTGTTTTTGGCAAAAAAAAAATAATTTGAGCTCTTCAGAACCTTTTCCTTGCTGTTCCCAGATGGATGGTTGGTTTTTTCCACCTTCTCAGGAGTGAGGAAGGTGGACAAACCACACGTCCCAGTGACCTGCCCCACAGCAGCCCTCAGGACACCCCTCTCCCCATCCCTTCTGTGGTTTCCAGTTCCCCAAAACATCTCCAAAAAGACATCCAAGGCTTCAAGATGGAATCCCACCACTCCCACTAAGCCAGTGGCCACGTCCACTTGGTTTTTGAGCACAGCCAGGGTGACTCCAGCACTTCCTTGGGCTGCCTGTTCCAGCTCCAGCACTTCCCTGGGCATTTTGTCCCATTTTTGAGCTGGGGTTATTCCAACTCCATGCACCCCCAGAGCTGCCAAGCCACCCCCTCCTTCCTCCACATCCTTTAATTCCCACCTCTCTCTCCCTCCACCGCCTGATGGAGGTTTTTAATTTATTCACCACGCACTGCCTGTTGTGCTGCTGTTCCCTGTAACTCACACCATGGCCTGTCTTGTACCATTTAGCTCTGTAAGCTCAGCGTGCCCATAAACCCACTACAAAACCACTGGATTGTGTTACCCCGAGTCCTGGAGGCCTGCTGGTGTTTACATCACTGCTTGGGAATCACCTGAACTTGCCTGACAGTTACAAGTGTCCTTTGCAGCTCTGGATGATGTTAAAATGCATTTACTGGAGCACTTACTCCGCCGGGCTCGTTGTCTCATCACTGCTCAAAAAAAAGAAGTCACCGCTTGCCATTTCCTGACCTGAGCAGAAGCAGCGGGGCCAAGCGGCCTCCTCGAACAAAGACGAGCTGATGCTGTATTTTAAAAATGTCCTGACCTGGAAAATCCCCAATATGGAGCTCCACTCGACCTAGATTTTAGTGGCCACTAATTGAACAGTTTTGAAGTAACTGTGCCATAAAGCAGCCCCAGGGTTAGAACAGATGCATTCAATTAATTACAGCTGGAGAGATTCAGTCAAAATCGCAGAAAGAAGATAAGTCTTAAAGGTCCCGGTGCACCCAGAGCTGGGGGCCCTCTGAGCAGCATCCCTTCTCACAGGGGTGAGGATGAGGCACCTGCAGCACAGCCAGCCTGTGCTCTGCCTTAATCCCAGCTGGGCTGTGCTGCGAGCTGCAGGGCTGCCAGTCCAGATTTCTGATCGGAGACAGACAGGATTAGCAAGAAATATTCCCCAATTTCAAGAAAATCACTTCACTAGACTGGCTTTCAGCTTAGAGCTCTGTGGAGGATGAAAAGGACCTGCAAAGGGCAGCTGAGAAAGAGCCAGGCCATTACCAGGAATTGGACATTTGCTGTTTAGAAATCTGCACCTCTGCTCAAGTTTTTTCAGGTTGTTTGCTAAACTGAAGCAGCTTGAAAGTCACTGAGATGTGAGCGGGGCGTGGGAGGCAGAATTATTCTGAGCAGGTCACCTCTCCCCACTGCAGGAGGCAAATCCCAACCCCTGTAATGATGCTGGGCAGGACTGGTCAGGTGTGCAGCACTGTGTTATTCATCAAATGGGCTGGGTACGGGGATGAGGGGCTGGCAGGAGCTCGGTCACCCTCACACCCTGCCCTTGGACAGGGAGGGGATGCAGAAGCTCCAGAGCACTTCTGTTATTGCTGCTTCTTACTTGAAACCAAGGGAACCCTGAGCCTGGAATCCAAGGGAACCCCAAGGATGGAATCCAAGGGATCCCCAAGGCTGGAATCCAAGGGATGCCCAAGGCTGGAATCCAAAGGAATCCCAAGGCTGAAATTCAAAGGATCCCCAAGGTTGGAATCCAAGGGACCACAAAGGCTGGAATCCAAGGGAACCCCAAAGTTGGAATCCAAGGGATCCCCAAGGTTGGATTCCAAGGGATCCCTGAGTTTGGAATCCAAGGGATCCCCAAGGCTGGAATCCAAAGGAATCCCAAGGCTGGAATGCAAGGGACCACAAAGGCTGGAATCCAAGTGATCCCCGAGTTTGGAATCCAAGGGATCCCTGAGGTTGGAATCCAAGGGAACCCCAAAGCTGTAATCAAGGATCCCAGGGATCCAGGAGCCCAATTCCAGAACCCTTCCCCTCCCATCCTGCAGAAGACACAGCTCCAACAACGAGGGATAAATGTTCTCAGTGTCACCTCTTGCTGCTCGAATCTTTCAGCGTTTCTGACATGAAGCCACATTTTGCCTGCAGAAGAAGTCAGTGAGGAGCCAGAGAGAGCTGAGCTGGGGCTGCCTGGGACCTGCTGGGGCTTTCCCTGCAGAGCTGGATGAAGAAGTCATGAGCCCTGCACAGCAACCCTGGCATCTGTTCGGGTGCAGGGAGAGCACCCAACCAACGGCACAGCCCCTGCCCCCTGCCCAAGCCCCATCCACCTCCATCCCCTTTGTGCTTTTTTTGCTCTGGATCCCGGCTGATGAGCCCAGCGGGGAAGCAGCACATGAGCACTGTCATCCCGGCATGATCCCTCCTTGTCTCTGCCTCAGCTGATGGCACATTCAGAACCTAATTGTTATCTCAGCAGAGCAACTCCATTATCCAGCCTGACACTGCCCCCCCCTTCAGCTGTTTGTTGCACTGATGTTATATTAATGAGGCCTGCAAATAAATGAATAGGAGATCAGAGCGCCGCTTGTTCGCCAGAAACTGATTTTTATTTATTCATTGCTAAGGCCACAGGCCGGGTGGAAGTTTTAAGCTGCTGAGAGGACATTGCTGGGGAGGGCTGGGCCTCTCACTCGGTGAAAGGACTGCAAATACCCCGCTGTTCATTTACTTTTAGAACTATTAAGACACAATCTCTTCTTTTTTTATGCATCTCCTGAAGGCAGTGGCGCCTGGGAGCCAGGCCCTTGACCTCAGCCTTGTCACAAAGAGTGAACCTGGCCAGATGAAGCAGGAGGAGAGGAAACCAGCCCTTATTAAAGGCTCTTTTACTCTGGGTAATCCAGGCTGCAATGTGAGCTCCAGCATGAGAGCAAACCCTGCTCCCCATCCTGCCACTGCTGGTGCCAGGGGATGGGAGACGTGTCACCAGTGCCAGCTCTGGAGCTGCCAGGGCCAGTCAGTCCCAGCAGGGCAGGGTGAGCTCCCAGCTGTACAGCTCTGCAGCACGGGGCATTGCAAAGTGGTGCCCAAAACCCTGAGAAACTCAGATGTTGGGAAAGGACCCAACAGCAACGAAAGCTGGAAGGTCTCGTGGTCTCCTCCACAGCCTCACTGTGAGGGCTGAGAAAGACCTGGGGATGGAGTCAAGAAATCTGCAACAGCAGAGCTCTGCTCTTTTCTCCTTGGACAGAGCCCAAAAGTATTGCTTTCAAGTTGGACAGTGATAAAACACTTGGTGGCAGTGCCCTGCCTGCAGGCAGCTGCCAGAGCCAGCCTGGCACTGCTCACATGCAAGTCACTCGGTGGCTGGAGCTCAGTGTGCTCTGCCCAGCTCAAGGAGGGGCAGAGGAATAATTCCAAGATTTCTTTGACTTGACAACTTTCTGCATGGTTTGTGGGGAAGCAAGAGGCTGTTTTGCTTCTTGTAGCATAACCTTGTGCAGCAGAACAGCACTTGGGCAAGAGAATTTTGGGTTCTGCCCAGTGGCAGGGCAAGAGGAATATCCAGGGAAGCTTTTAAGGATCATTTTATCTCTTGGTAGGACAGCTGGGACTTGGAAAATAAAGAGACTGACCAAGCAGGGAAAGGAGAGGCTTCCAATCCTTTTTAATGCTTTCCTATTCCTGCACAACCAGTCCAGCACCTCCCAGCAGCTCCACTCTGCCCAGTACAAAAAAAACACTGCCAAGAGACAAACCTGCACTAGAGAAACACCTGCACCAGAGAAAAACCTGCACCAGAGGAAAACCTGCACAAGAGGAAAACCTGCACAAGAGAAACACCTGTACAAGAGAAACACCTGCACTAGGGAAACACCTGCATAAGAGACAAACCTGCACAAGAGACAAACCTGTGCAAGAGATAAACCTGCACAAGAGAAACGCCTGCACAAGAGACAAACCTGCACAAGAGACAAACCTGCACAAGAGACAAACCTGCACAAGACAAGCACTTGCACTAGAGAAACACCTGCACAAGAAATAAACCTGCACAAGAGATAAACCTGTGCAAGAAATAAACCTGTGCAAGAGATAAACCTGCACAAGAGAAGCACCTGCCCAGCAAAGGTGTAACACTGCTGGGCAGAAGGCCTAGGGCAGGAATACCAAACTGTCCCTGGCATTACCTGGTAATGTCCCTGAGGACGGATGGACCCTCCTCGTTCTCCTGTCAGCCCCACCCAGCAGCACTCTGTGCTTCCTCCTCTCCTCCACTGAAGGAGTTGATGCCTCCCTCCCACGGGATCTGAGCCAGTTTAGTTAAACCAGTGTCAAAACTAATTTAATTGAAGAGGAGACTTGCACACTCACTTGGGTTCAGATTCAGCTGGCACATTTTGGGTGCTGAGCAGCCCTGCCACCAGCATTGCTGTGACAGACAACTCTGATCCTGCTGCGTGACACCTTTTGCAGTGTGGATACACACCCAGGGCAAGGCAGGCTTATTTTGGGGGATTTAATTAACTGAGAAACCCAAACCTTCCTCCACTCCCACCTGATGGGAGTGTCACTCCTCACAGCAGCGCTAACAGAGCGAGTGCAGCTTCACCGGTGAAAATGCTCCTGGGACACATTTTGCATCCCTCAGTGGGCTGAACAGAAATATCAGAAGCACCAGCTCCAGACTAATTAGCTCCCTGGTTTAATTAGCATTCCGTGGGTCGGGTGGCGAGTGGCAGCTGCCCGTGGGCCAGCACTGCACACCTGCCCAGGTGCCAGTGGGGTGTAGGGGAGGAAGAAATAGGAATGCCCTGTAGACATGATTGCCTAGCAAAAGATGCTAAGAATATAGAAACTGTAGGTGAGACTGAAATGAAAGCAGTGTTGGACTGAGTGGCTGGAGAGCAGCAATGTGGATGTTTGAAGGTCTTCTCCCTTTGTTAAGATAACACCAGTTGCTGCAAATACCAAAGAGCAGCAGAGACCCTCTCCTGGCATGACAGGAAGGGTCCAAGATAAGGTTTAGAGATAAAAAAGTAGTAAAACATGGTAATGTAGCCATTCCTGTAGGTTGTATGTAAATGTTAGAGAATTTGTACCTTGTACTAGATTGGTTAGTGGAAATTAGAATATCCAACACAGAAGGAGATTTAAGACTGTAAAAGGAGACCACGCTCTCTTGCTCTCACACCCTCGGACACCCTCTGGCTCCCTTGCTCCTGTCCCTGCACCCCTCACCCTTGCTTTACCCCCTTTGTTCTCTCACTCCTCTGGGCCTGTTTGGGCTGTGTCTGGCATTCCCAACTCAGCCCTTTGCACCCGATGTAATAAACTCCAAACTTCAAGACAGAATATAGAGAGCACCTGAGCTTGTCCTGACCATTGCCCACCACCAGCTCCTACAGTCTGATTCCCCAGAAAGTTTTGGGGCGTTTTCTCCCGGGCTGGGCAGGTTTTCAGCCAGCCCAGAGCGGCGAGGGAGGGAGGGCAGGGTGCTCACCTCGGTGATGCGCGGGTTGGAGCACTTGACGTTGTGGCTGGACCAGTGGAGCCAGGGGGAGCCGCAGTGGGGCCGCAGGGTGCACTTGGCCTCGCCGCTGCACCAGCCGCACTCGAACTTGGGCTCGGCCTTGAGGCACAGCCCGCAGCTCTCGCGCTGCGCCGCGCACTTGTACAGGTGCACTGCGGGGAGCGAGGGGTAAAGTGGGGCTGGGGGATCCCCTCGGGGTGCTGCGGGGCTGGGAGCCTCGGGGTGCTGCGGGGATTGGGGATCCCCTTGGGAATAGCTGGGATTGGGGGATCCCCTCTGGGTGCTGCAGGGCTGGGGGATCCCCTAGGGGTGCTGTGGGAAGTGGGGATCCCTTGGGTATAGCTGGGATTGGGGGATTCCCTCGGGGTGCTTCGGGGCTGGGGATCCCTTGGGTATAGCTGGGATTGGGGGATCCCCTCTGGGTGCTGTGGGGATTTGGGACCCTCTGGGTGCTGGGGGTTGGGGATCCCTTGGGGTGCTGTGGGGATTTGGTGTTGTGGGGCTGGGGGTTCCTTTGGGTATAGCTGGGATTAGGGATCCCTCGGGGTGCTGCGGGAATTTGGGACCCTCTGGGTGCTGTGGGACTGGGGGATTCCTTGGGGTACAGTTGGGATTGGGGGATTCCCTTGGGGTACAGCTGGGATTGGGGGAATTCCCTTGTGGGATTATCTCGAGATGTAGCTGGAATTGGGGGATTCCTTCAAGATACAGCTGGGATTGAAATAATCCCTTGAGACACAGCTGGGATTGGGGGATTCCCTCAAGGTGCTGTTGGGATTGGGGGATTCCCTCGGGGTACAGCTGGGATTGGGGGATTCCCTTGGGGTACAGCTGGGATTTGGGGATTCCCTTGGGGTACAACTGGGATTGAAGGATTCCTTTGGGGTACAGCTGCTCCTGGACTTGTCCCCCACAGCACAAACTCAGCTTTGGCTCCCCGAGCTGCAGGTGCCCCTGCACAGGTGGATTCCAAAACCAGCGCTGCAGGGAGCTGCTCTCCTGCTCAGGGTGATCCTCAGGGGTCACATCTCTGCCCCAACAGCCCCTCTCCAGCCCCCCACCATGACCTGAAGCCAGCCCAAGCAGGTTTTACCTTTCAGATTCTCCGGGTTGTCAATGACAAAGTTCCCATTCCAAACCACAGCGAAGTCCACTGCCAGGTTGCTGATGTCCATCCCATCATAGAGGTACTGCAGGGTGAGATGCACAGTGAAATGCTTGGGGAGACAACACTCACACACAAAGAGGGTTTTTTTGAGAGAAACCAGTTTTATTCTCTGCTTAGAAACATCTGCTGGTGCCTGAGACACATTTTTACACTCAGTCTCCAGGGTTCTGCTTTGAGTCCCTTCCCCTCACCAGGAAGAGATAATTAAATCAGATCTAGTCCTTGTGAGAGGTAACAGATTAATTATTCCACTCACAGTGGTTGCTCTCATTACTCAGTCTCTGCCTCACCAACACAGCCCCTCCAGTTAACCAGACTGGGACTGCTGCCTCCAGGCTGCTTCTGCCCAGTTTGTGCATCCCAGTGTGACTGGGAGCTCCAAAATCCCACTGCACAGGGAAGAGCTGAGCAGCAACAGCTGGTGCAGAGCCCCAGCACTGCTTCAGCCCTGCCTTGAGTCACTCCTTTTCTCATGGACACCCTGGGCTGAGTGAGGCTGGATGCCCCAGCTGAATTCCCAGGAATGCTGAAATTCAATTGTCACACCCAGCACTGACCAGGCCTCACTCTGGTGATCTCTTTAGGTCAACCTAGAGCTGCTAAAAAGACTTAAAAGGGTGAGTGAGCATTGCCACCCTCTCTGGGATGAGGGAATGGTGATTAGAGCAGGGCAGACTGCTCTGCCTGTCCCTGGCAGGAGCTGGGCAGGTTTAACTCAATTTTGACTGTTCTGGCTCACCCTGCCTGGGTTTTACTAAACTGGTGTGGAGCAAGAAGCTGTGAGTCCAGAATAGCCCCTCACATCCTCCTCCTTCCACTTCCTATCAGCAATAAAATGCTTCTCTAAAGCTTATAAATCACTCTGGATAGGAGAAGTACCATGTACTATTAATACATTTATTATCCACCAAGCTGCAAGGCCCAAGGATGGCCAGCGATGTATAAATACCCAGTAAAACTTTTAAAAATTCAAAACTTCATTAACAATTTAAGACCATCTGCACTGAATATTCAAGAGGACCCTGTTGTGCTGCCTAAAACAAACTGACTGTGCCCTGCTTGCCCAGGGCCCTTTCTGAGCACATGGTGAGCAGAGCAAGGGCCACGCTTGTCCCTGCTCATCCCCAGATGTGGAGGGACACAGAAAACCCAAATCTGGGCTGTGGATCAGGCTGGGGGTGCCTGTGTTTGCCATTTGTGTTTTGGCATCCCAAGGGACCCACCAGGGTGACTTTGGGGTGCCCTGGGGTCCATGGTGAGGCTGAGCCCTGTTCTGTGGAAGGGGAATTATCCTGCCCTGCTCCTTGGGAGCATCACTGGTGATTCCTCCATCCCTTGGGGTGATTCCTCCATCCCTTGGGGTGATTCCTCCATCCCTTGGGGTGATTCCCTCTCCCTTGGGGTGATCCCCTGCTCCTTTGGGGTGATTCCCTGTCCCTTGGGGTGATTCCCCTATCCCTTGGGGTGATTCCCTGTCCCTTGGGGTGATTCCCCTATCTCTTGGGGTGATTTCCCTCACCCTTGGGGTGATTCTCCTCTGCCTTGGGGTGATTCCCCTCTTCTTTGGGGTCACTCCCCTATCCCTTGGGGTGATTCCTCTGTCCTTTGGGGTAATTCCCATCTTCTTTGGGGTGATCCCCTGTCCCTTGGGGTGATTCCTCTATCTCTTGGGGTGATTCCTCTCTCCCTGCCGGTGATTCCTCTCTCCCATCCTCTCTCTCTTCCCTGGCAGTTTCCCTTTCCCCCTCCCTCCCTGCTCTCCAGCGCTGCTCTATTCATCCAGCACCGTGACCTGGGATTTGACAGCTCCCCGATAAGGGGTCTGTGATTCTCCTTATCTCCCCGGTGTGAATTAGCCTGCCTTAACACTCCTGAATTCCCTCCTCCTCCTCCTCCCCTTCCCCTGGCTGACCCCCACCAGCCTCCAGAGCCCTCCAGTTAAGGCATCTCCTCCCCTCTGGGGCACTGTCCCACCTGGGCTCAGGGTTAGTTTTTTTGCCCGGGGCTGTTCGGAGCTGCTCTCACACTGTCCCACCCGGGATTCAGGGTTAGTTTTCCCCCTCCCCGGGGCTGTTTGGAGCTGCTCTCACACTGTCCCTCCTGGGCTCAGAGTTAGTTTTTTTTGCCTGGGGCTGTTTGGAGCTGCTCTCACACTGTCCCACCCGGGATTCAGGGTTAGTTTTCCCCCTGCCCGGGGCTGTTTGGAGCTGTCCCACCGGGAATTTAGGATTAGTTTCCCCCTCCCCGGGGCTGTTCGGAGCTGCTCTCACACTGTCCCTCCTGGGCTCAGAGTTAGTTTTTTTTGCCCGGGGCTGTTCGGAGCTGCTCTCACACTGTCCCACCGGGAATTTAGGATTAGTTTCCCCTCCCCGGGGCTGTTCGGAGCTGCTCTCACACTGTCCCACCGGGAATTTAGGATTAGTTTCCCCTCCCCGGGGCTGTTCGGAGCTGCTCTCACCGAGCTGTTCTGGCACTGCACGCTGGAGCTGTTGAAGCGCAGGGCGGGCACCCTGTGGATGATGCCCTGGATGCTGAGCACGCACTCGTAGCCCCTCTGGCCCGACTGGGGCTGGGGCAGGTTCCTGGCCTTCAGCGTGATGGGCTTCACCTCTCCCACCGGGATCAGGATCTCCTCCGTGGGGAGCAGCTGGGGGCAGTCCTGGGAGCGAGGAGAGAAGGTGGCAGGTGATGATGCATTAGGATTTCAGCTTTTATATTGTTCATATATTTGTAATCCTGCAGTTCTTTAGTGCAAAACTCTAAATTCCATATCCAGTGGGAGCTGCTGCATTCCCATTTTGCTCAGACAAAACAATTCCTCTCCAGGCTGGGACTCAAGGAGACCTCACTGCCTCAGGCCCTGAGAAATTCAAACTAAAGTGAGTTTGGGGGAGAGCAAACTTGGGGGAAATTACTTCATTACCTGCAGCTGTAATTGCAAGATTAACCCCCAATATGCAAATGGACCAAACTTATAAAAGTGTGAAAACTTGTGAACCCATTGTCCATTTTGGGTGTAGCCCCTGGGGGGCTTTGTCTGCCTGAAATGCACCTGAAGTCCCTTCAATAAATAAAACTGCTTTTTATTCTCTTCATTTTTAGGGAGCCCAAAAATACAGCAGTGGAGCTGCAGGTGTGGCCAGGTCTGGGCTGATGTTCCAGCACATCCCCAGGGCCCAGGAGCTGCCCAGGAGCTGCCACTCTCCAGCCCAGCTGCAGGTGAAGTGCAGGGACACAGAACCCCCCTGATTTCCTCACTGCTCAAGGAGGGACATCCTCTTTGGGGATAAATCCAAGGTGTCCTCCCTCTCTGAGCTCCCCACGGGTTTTATCTGCAGAGCCAGCAGCTGCTGCTGTCCCTCCTGAGGAGCTCAGCCCTTATCAGCTGCCCCAGCCCTGCTGAGCCCCTGCTCCCAGCCACGGGGGCTCCTCCTAATCCCATTTCACCCCTCAGACCCCTGGTGCAGCAGAGATGGATCAGCCCAGGGTGTGCTTCCCTCTCACCACCAGGCACTGTTCTGCTCTGCTTTATCTCAGAAAAATTAGCACAAGGTGCCATTAATTTCTGAGGTGACATTAAGTTCTGCTTGATGTGCTCTCACTCCTCTCCATGCTCCACCACTTCTGCCTTCCTGAATCTCCCACCCAGCTCCTGGGCTGGGGCTGGCGTGGTGTTTTCTATCTCCAAATCACAGAATGGTTTGGGTGGGAAGGAACCTTAAAATTCATCCCTGCAAGTGTCCAAGACCAGCTTGGATGGGGCTTGGAGCAATCTGGGATGGTGGAAGGTGTCCCTTGCCCATGGCAGGGGGTGGAATGAGATGATTTTTAAGATCCCTTCCAACCCAAACCATCTGTGATTCTGTGAAACGCCATCACACAGCAGAACAGATCTCCAGTTTGCTCAAGCACAAACCAAATGTCTAAATAAAGCCTGAGATGGACCACAACAAATGACTTATCAGCTCCTGGTAACTGTGTGACATCCCTCCCCTGAGATCTCAACATCCCAAACATTATCTCTGCACAACACACGGGGAAATTCAATTTTTCTTCAATTTCTACACCGGGAACTGCAACACGCTGAGACAAAGGCTCTGACCACCAGCTGTATTTACATTCTGCTCAGCTCTAATTTGCTTTGATCTAATGGAACAAGGTACCTAAGTACCTGTAAGCACCTGACACTGAATGATTAATCCCAGGCTAAAGCAGGAGTTTAGAACAAACACGTGTCCGTTCCCTCTGTCAAATCCCACGCTGGCATCTCGAGCCCTTTGCCCCCAGCCTGGGGATGAAAGGAAATCATGCTGGTGGCAGTGCCAGGACAGCCATCCTGCCCAGGATCCTGCCCAGGACAGCGTGGCCAGGGGAAATCCCCCCTCCCCAAGCCAGGCTCCCCCTCCAGCTCCAGCCAGGACCATGGGAAGTTGTTTCACCACTGGCTCAAGCGAGCTGTAAATGAGAAACAGATGGTCCCCTGCTCTGGAGGAGCCACTAACTTAAACTGCAGCCTCATAAACCTTTCCAGTGGCACTTTTCCCTATATATATTTTATTTTATTTCTAACAGGGACTTTCACGGATTAACAGCCAAGAGTGATTTCAAACTCCATCAGCTGTGCTGGGGAGGGAAGGGAAGCCCTCTCCTGCAGGGGGGTGGGTTCACAGGCTGGAAGGGAATGGCATCCCCTGCTTCCCACTGGCCCTGGGACCACAGATCTGACCCCAGCTCACCACCAGCAAACTCCCTGCACTCACTGCATTTTCCAAGCTGACTCTGCACGTTCCTTCCTCTCCTGAAGCACCACAGCCTGTGCCACCTTGCACTCAACACCTGCCTGCAGTTCAGGTTTTGCATTTCACCTCAGTCACATCGAGGACCAACAGAGACAAGTGGCTGCACTCCAGAGAGGAGCCCAGCCCCGTGGACTGGAAGGAAAATCAACCTGGAGCCGCAGAATCCTTTACCCCATTATGGCTGAAAACAAAAAAAATCTCCACTTGCATCACCAGTGGGAGAACTCCAGTGCACAGTCCTGAAAATAATGAATATGTTATGGGCCATTATCCTTGCTGGCCAGCTCCATCCGTGAGGTGACTGCTAAAGGAGGGCTCCCATCCCCAGATCTGCTCTCTGGTGCTGAGAATGCTGGCAGCAAAAATTGTTCTGCCATCATTAGAGACGAGTGGGGCAAAATAGATTTTTTTTTTTTTTTAAATTTTTTTTTCCATTCCTTTGGTCCTACTGGGAGGGAAATGTCACACTGGGAATGTGGGGAAGGCACAGCCCGAGCAGCTCTGTGCTGTGATCACACTAACAGGGATCCACATTTTGGGATGGACAGATCTGCAGGAAGATGCCAGACTCTGGAAAAGCCAGGGTGAGCTCGTGGGGAGCCACATTGCTGTGGGCAGTCACTGCTGAATTTCTCAGCTGAGCGAGTGGAGCTGCAGGACTGGGGAGGGTTTGGGTCAGCTTGGACCCTGCACGCCCCGTGAGCCATTCCCAGCCTCAGGGCTCAGCTTTCAGGGCTTTTCTTTCTCCAATTTATTTTTTTAAATTGCTGCCACAGTGATGTGCACCCCAAATACCTGCACAGCCACATCCCTGCACCCCAAATACCTGCACAGCCACATCCCTGCACCCAAACCCCTGCACAGCCACATCCCTGCACCTCAAATCCCTGCAGAGACACATCCCTGCACAGCCACATCCCTGCACCCCAAATACCTGCACAGCCACATCCCTGCACCCAAACCCCTGCACAGCCACATCCCTGCACCTCAAATCTACAGAGCCACATCCCTGTTCCCCAAACCCCTGCAGAGATACATCCCTGCTCCCCAAATCCCTGCACAGCCACATCCCTGCTCCCCAAATCCCTGCACAGCCACATCCCTGCACCTCAAATCCCTACAGAGCCACATCCCTGCACCCCAAATCCCTGCAGAGATACATCCCTGCTCCCCAAATCCCTGCACAGCCACATCCCTGCTCTCAAATCCCTGTATCCCCACATCCCTGCACCCAAATCCCTGCACAGCCACATCCCTGCACCCCAAATCCCTGCACAGCCACATCCCTGCATCCTAAATCCCTGCACAGCCAGATCCCTTCATCCTAAATCCCTGCACAGCCACATCCCTGCACCTCAAATCTACAGAGCCACATCCCTGCACCCAAATCCCTGCACAGCCACATCCCTGCACCCCAAATCCCTGCAGAGATACATCCCTGTTCCCCAAATCCCTGCACAGCCACATCCCTGCACCCCAAATCCCTGCACAGCCACATCCCTGCACCTCAAATCTACAGAGCCACATCCCTGCACCCCAAATCCCTGCAGAGATACATCCCTGCTCCCCAAATCCCTGCACAGCCACATCCCTGCATCCTAAATCCCTGCACAGCCACATCCCTTCATCCTGAATCTCTGCACAGCTACATCCCTGCACCCCAAATCTACAGAGCCACATCCCTGCCCCCAAATCCCTGCAGAGCCACATCCCTGCACCCCAAATCCCTGCACATACACATCCCTGCACCCCAAATCCCTGCACAGCCACATCCCTGCACCTCAAATCTACAGAGCCACATCCCTGTTCCCCAAATCCCTGAAAACCCATGTGCCTGCACCCAAGTGACTTCATCCCCACATCCCTGCACCCAAATGCCCCCAAACCCATGTCCCTGCACTCAAATCCCTGTATCCCCACATCCCTTCACCCAAATCCCTGCATCCCCACATGCCTGCACCCCAAATCCCTGCATCCCCACATCCCTGCACACACAGCCCTCCCCACAGCCCCTGTCAGGGGTTTTGGCTCTGCCGTGGGTGCTGCAGCAGCAGAACAGCCTGGCAGGGAGGTTTGTCCCTCCACCACCTCTCCCAGCTGCTCCCTGGTGCAAAAACCAGCGTTCACATAAATTATTTTGTGAGGGGTTTATCAGCAGCCTGAGCAGTGGATGCTGATTCCCTCGAGGAATTTCCCAGGGAAGGGGTTGGCAGCGCAGCCTGGGTGCCCCATCCTGCAATTCCTCTCCAGGAAGAGCGAGAAAAACACCCAGAAAACTCGGAATCGAGGCGGTGGAATACACAACTTGTTCCATAATCAGTTTACTTTGTTTTTTAATTCATGAGAGGTAAATCCTGCAGCGAGTTAGAAAGGCCATTATTGCCTCCTCTCGCTAAACAAACACACAGAATCCTCTCATTATCCTCCTTGACTTGCCTGTGCCAGAATAAACACGGATCAGATCTGCTGGAGGAAGACAAGGCTCCGATGCCTGAGTGGCACAGACTCTCGGGGAATATTCTGCCTGTGAAGTATCAGCACACACAATTTACAAAGACATTTTATGCTTCTCCAACACTTTTTAGCCTCAAAGACTCTGAGGTCTATAAATACCTTAAAGACCCACGTTCTGCAGCTGTCTCTGGAGCAGAACAGAGCACCCATGGTTATTATTTGTGTTTAACCGAGCAGTTTTAGTAGGTCAAACCTCCTTGCTCTTATTTGGGAAAAAAAAAAAAAAAAAAAAAATTGCCTAGAAATGGCAGGCAATTCTTCTGACTACAGGATTTAGCCCAAATGGCAGAAAATAGACTGGTTTTGTACTTTTCATCTTCAAAAAACCCCTGCAAACTCTCCACAAACGTTAACTCGCCACGCATTATTTTAAAGTTATAAACATAACCCGATCTGGCACGTGAATGTAAACCCCTGGCTCACAGTTGTGTTCCCAATGATATAAATTACAGTCCCTGTCACTCAGGGAAACACATTATCCTTCATTTGTGCCCCTGGAAAGGAGAGCAGACCCCGTTCCTTAGAAACCAGGCTTGAAAGAAAGGCAGCTGGAGGCGAGCCTGGTGAATTCCTTCCCCACACCATTACCCTGAGCTGGGCACGTGCTGTAACCTGGGTCCTCTCCATTAATTTGGGATGTTTACAGCCATGGAGGAGCCTCTCCCTGCTGTAAACAACCCTTCGTGTGCCAGAGGTGAGGGCAGGTTAGAGGCAGGAGCATCTCCCTGCAGCTCTGCCCCACCTGGCTCCTTCCTCCCAACACCAAACACCCACACCAGGGATGGAAACAGCATTGCCACAGCTCAGAGCTGAGGGGATTTTGCTGAAATTTGGCTTCTTGCTCCTATTTCAGGCAAAGCCATCTCCCCCGAGTCAGTGTGACCCTGCAGAGTCATTGGCTGGCTTTGGTGGCCTGAGACGTGGCTCTGAGTCACCTCGGGCACATCTCGGCTCTGCTGCCCTGGGGATTGGCAGCACAGGCTCGAGGATGGGCTGATTTTGTTGTGTTTCCCTCCAGGCACATCAAGCAGCACTCAGCACCCAAGGGCACGGCCAGGGGCAAGGGCGTCGCCATAAAATCAGCGGGAATTCGCAGGAGACACTGAAAACCCCGACTGTGAAACTCTCAGTGCCCAGATCAGAGTCCCTCCTGTGGAAATGGCATTATCAGCACACACTGGACATCAAAGAGGGATGGGCTCCCACATTCTGGGGAGCTAAGAGGATTTATTTGCTTCTAGCTCTCCTCTGGGATGGGGTGTAAGGATGTTTGTGTATCCACATTCCTCCTCCTCTGGAAGTTTCAGACATTTAGAGAGAGACATCATAAACCCTCCCACACACACAGACCAAACCACATCAGACACATTAAAATGGAATCATTGCCTTGGTCTGGAGTGCTGTAAAGTGGGACAGGAACAATCAGTGCTCCTGTGGATCTGGAGAAATCCTGGTTTAGTGGGAGCAAGGTGTGAGCAGGTACCTTCTGCTGCCAGTGAACACTGACCAGGAAAAGGGTGGGGATATAATTGCTTCTCTAATTATAAACTCCTAAAGAATTGGAAATTGAGACCTCAGAGGAGCTCAGAAATTCCCATGAGAGGGAGGGTATCAGGAGAATCCAGCTCTGTCCCTCTGCTGTAAGGGTTGTGAAAAGTTCTGCATTCTTTACCAGTGCCCCCAAACCACGTGTTCCACATTTTCACTTTTCCCAAAGCACCCACCCACCTTTGGGGCTCCCTTGCACCCCCACACCTGCCCCTGAGCTCTGCCTTGGATCTGAGCACACAGCTCCTGCTGGCAGGGCAGGTGAGGGATGAGAAAAGCTCCCTGGGCTGTATTTTATGGAAGGCAGGGCAAAAAGGCAGAGTTGGCTCGGTCAGGAGGGGCAGAAGCCTGCAAGGAGCAAGAGCACAGCTCATGGAGAAGGAATTTCTGTCCCCATCTCCTGTGAAGTGGCTCTGAGCTGCTGCTCCTCCTCCAGACAGACACTCCAGGGAGCATCAAAGGGAGCTCGTTACACATCCAATCCCACCGGGACGCCAGGGCTGATGGGCCAGCAGTAAAAGGGAATATTCAAGATATTTTCCCTTGAATTAAATATAAAGATGCGAGCAAATGTGCAGGCCCGTGTGAACACGTGTGCAAACCTTACATAAGGGGAGGCACAGGGGACTGAAAGTAGGGCACAGACAGGAGATCACGGCTCCAAACACCACTGGCTCTGCTGGGGAGGGAGCAGGGCAAGCACAAACAATTTCCTAATACATCAGGCCGTGACACAATGAGAACATTGTGATCTGAATTGGTGCAGCAGAGGGAACTCTTCATGAGGCATTTACTTATTTCTGTGCTGGTGAAGAGCCCATGGCAAAGGCATTATCACCATGCTGGGTGTGAAGAGGAAATTCATTGCTCTTAAACAAGCACACACGTTTATTTGCCTGTGCTCAGAGGTCTGGGGAAGAAATGATGGACAGCAGAGCACTTGTATCATTATCATCAGCTCTTATCAAAACTAATCACCAGGAAGGTGTGAGATATCCCAAACATCCCCTGCTAAGAAACAATCTAAGATGAAGACGACAGAGGAAGTTCTCTGGAGCTCACAGCCCTGTGATCCCAGCAGGAACTTCCAGAGACACCAACTCCTCCACTCTCTCCCTCTGTGATCTCAGGAGAGTCCTGGGTGCTCCCAGGAGGAAAACAGAGATAATGGGATTGTCCTACTTCAGCAGAGACTCATCAGACATCCTGAGACCGCGGGGTTGGGGACCCAGAGAAGGGAGAGCTCCAGCTGTGCAGCCGGGGAGGACAGGGATGCTTTGAGTGTGCAGGAGAAACCACCCCATCACTCCAGGGGAGGAGAAGCAAAGGGTTTTGCTTTCTCTGGATAAGGTGAAAGGAAGTTTCTTGGCTTTGAGCTGGGTGGAAAAAGCTTTGGTTTGTTCCTGGGGTGGGTGCTTCTCCTTGGGCACCCGTTCCCACCCTGGCACGCTGCCCATCCTTGGATTTGCAGATTCCCACCAGGTCCTTATGCAGCTCATGAATTACTCTCCCCTTTACCTCTGAATCTCCTGGCAGCATTCTAGACAGGAGACACAGGAGCAGAGTTTACTCCCAGTTTAACAACACCCTGGCTAAACATTCAGTCACTCCTTCTGACAACTCAGTGTTCACACCACTGACTGATCTCTTCTGGTTTTCTCAATCTCCATCACTCACTGACAAGGATTTGTCTGGATACTGGCACACCTTCCTCTCCCTTCCTTTTCTCATATTTGTAGATGTCCTCACTGCTGCCTTTCCCACTTCCCAGGACTCTCAGGATTTCCAGAGCATCTTTTAAACCATTTTCCCCTTTCAGCTCTGGCAGCTGCACTCATTTCAGGTGCTACAAAGCTATTTGTAGGAGCAGGGAGGGCAAAGACCAGCATCAGGAGCTCATGGAGATGAAGCAGGCAGGGGCATCAGGCAGGACAAGGAGTGCAGAAACCCCAGACCAAGAGTTCCTGGCAATGTTCAGTCAGGAATTTGTGCTAACAAACCCCTTTCCTCCATGGATCCCTCTGCCCTGGGACTCACAGGAGAGCTGGCAGAGCCATTCACGGGCTGTGCCTTTCCAAGTGTTAAAAGCATTTTTGGAAGGGAGCCCCACACCTTTTATGAAGTGCTAAGAGAGATGGCTCTGGAACCCGAACCAACTCCCTTTTCCAAAACCTGGGCTGTGCACTTTGGTAATTCCCTGCACCAACCCCAGCCACACAAAGCAAACCCCTCTGCTGGGGCTGCAGAGCAGAGATGCTGAAAGGTTCTGGGTTTGAGGAGTCTCTGGGGGAAAGCAGTGCAGTAATTATTGTAATTAATGAACCTGGGCATTCCCACACAGCAGGGGAGGGATCAGCTCTGGTGCTCAGGTCACTTTAGTGACACCAACCCCTCCCTGCTTGAGGGACACTTTCTGACACCAGAGAGACCCCAGGGCGCCAGCAGGGCTCACTAAACACGGGCTGTGCTGCTTGTGGCATGGCAGAGCACAGGACAAAGGGCAGGAGGGCAGGGTGGTACCTCGGAGACGTTGATCCTCCCCTCCTGGAAGGAGCAGGTGGTGGGGTCGTGGGTGCACAGGTTCCGGTACTTGCACCAGTGGCAGCGGAAGGCGCTGTTCACACAGGACAGGCACCTGGGGGGAAAGGAGGGGTTAGCACAGGGCTCAGCACCTTGGCAGGGCTGCAGACACCTCCAGGCCTTGCCAGAAGTCCAGGCTTCCTGGGAAAATAATTTCTTTAAGGGGGGGTGGTTTTGGTATAGCAAAAAACAAGGAGCAGGTTTGGGAAAGCACACACGCCCAAAAGACAGACTGGGGGCAGCTCACAATTTATTCCACAGTAAAATGCAAGCTGGGATTTATGGCACCTTGTTGGATTGGTGTAAAATAGAGCAGGATTGGTGTAAAATAGAGCAGGGCATTGCACAGGCACCAGGCTTGGGGTTTGGTTTCTAGAAAAGAAGGCAAGCCCGGCAAAAATGGCATCATTTGTTCTACAAGTCAGGAATGCTTCAATCAACAGCAACACTTCTGGCCTTGGAGTGCAGAGGGTGCAGCAAGTGCTTTTGATTCATGTTGGGGGAAAAAAAACCAAATCTGTTTATGAAATGTTTTTGAAAGAACACAGACCCTTTTCAGCCCCAGGGGACCCAGCTGCCAGCAGAGGGGCTGGGTGGGTTTTGTTCCCCACTTGCTGCTGCTGCAGAGATGCAGGAGCTGTGACAGCTGCTGGTCCTGGCAGTTGCCACCTCCTCCCTCTCCGAGGCCACCCCTGCTGCCACGTGGCAGCTCCTGGTGGCACAGGGACCAGCTGTGCCCATGGATCCAGTCCCATGGCACAGCTCGTGGCACGGGCACTGTGGCACTGCCTGGAGAGGGGATGTGCTGGAGCCAGGCCAGGGCAGCAGACAGATGTCACCAGGGGAGTGGCAGCGTGGCCTCGGGCACGGGGCTGTGCAAGAGGAGCAGAGCTCTGCAGCAGGGGCTGTGTCTGTGCCAGCTGGGCACAGGCACCAGGGCAGAGCTCTCGTGAGCTGCTGCCACCAGCACGAGCTCTGAGAGCCCAGCTCTGCTCTCCTGATGCCCTCCTGGCCACCTTCATAGCCAGGGGAGCTTATTCTGATTGTGCACAGGCAAATCTGGGGAGAGCACCGAGTGCTTGTTTAATTACTCATTAATGTCTGACCCATTTCTGTCCCTGCTGGGGTCTGCAGCACCTCACCTCACCTGGGCTGGCCCCCAGCATTCCCAGCAGGGGCTGCTGGAGCTCCCAGTTTCCCCTCTGAGGGAGGAGGATCTCCCTGCCCACCAGGCCAGTGGTGTGGTTTGGTTTGGTTGGGTTTGGCTCCTCTCCCTGTTCTGTGGTTTCTGTGGTTTCCTGCTGCTGTTTCCAGCTCTCCCCAGGCCTGGCACAAGGGATCCCAGCAGGATCCAGAGCTCCCAGACTCACACCTTGGCTCTTTCACCCCAGCCCAGCTCTCCCAAGGACTGCTGCCTCCTCTGCTCCTTTCTCCACCTCACCAGGTCCTTACTAGCACTTGTCCCACCTGCAGCTCCCTGGGGAAACAGAACCCACAGCCCTGAGCTCTGACCACCCCAGCCATGTGGTCACAGCATCACAGGAGGGTCCCCAGGACCCCCTGGCCATCCCAAACCCCTCGTGTCCCTCCCCGTGTCACCTCCAGGGTGTGTGAGATTCCACCCTGCCCCAAAGGGCTGCCCTGCTGCCACACACCCCAGCACTGCAGCAGAGAGCTCAGCATCAATAGATCAGATCAATAGATCAGGATCAATGGATGTCTCCTGTGCTGCCTGAGCCTCCTTTTTGCCAGCTGTGATTCATTCCTGGCTGTGCCCTCCTTGAACCCTGTGATAACGAGCCTGGAGTGAGCTAAGTGCTGCAGGATTTACCACATGGAAGCACTTTGTCTCCAGGCACAAACAGGGAGGCACTGACAGCCCAGGGAGGATGTGTGGCCTCTCCTGATCCAATCCTCAGCTCCTCCCTGAGCACAGGGCTCCCTGGAATGGCATTCCTCCTGCAGACCCCAAACCAGGAGGATGCACATCCTGACTGAGGGACAGGGAGCTGGGGACACAGCTGTGCATGAGGGGCAGCAGGACAGCAGTCACTGGGATTATGGACATGGATCCCACAGGCAGCACAGGGGAATGAAGGATTCCCTGTCATCCCCATCCCTCTGCTCTGTGCTGTGGCTCACAACAAAATTTAAATTAAAAATGAATGCCTGCCTAGAAAAACCAGAGGCCAGCCAAGCCCATGAGCACACAAACACACAAACCCTCTTCCAAGTGCAGCAGGAAAGGCCCTGGAGCTTGAGGCTTCAATCCCAGCACAGGAAGGTTGGGGGTGACCTTGTGCTGGCACTTGGTGACTCCAGCAGTGTCCCAGCCCCAGGAGATCTCCCAGCCCTGCCACCCCCACCCTGCTGCTGCCAGGTCCTGCCCACAGTGCTGCAGCTTGCTTTGTTTCCAGACAGAAACCCATAAATGCTGCACGTCTGTGAATGTGTTTTTAAGGCTGGCCAGCTGTCTGCTGCCTTCCAGTGCCTGGGGGGATGTGATTCCACCATCCTCAGCAAAACTCAGCCCCTCCACAGAACCTCCACTGGGCCTCCCACACGCCTGGGCTGCATCCCTGCATCCCCTCCTGCATCCCACCTTCACCATCCCCTCCTGCCTTCCACCTTCACCATCCCCTCCTGCCTCCCACCTTCACCATCCCCTCCAGCCTCCCACCTTCACCATCCCCTCCAGCCTCCCACCTTCACCATCCCCTCCAGCCTCCCACCCTCACCATCCCCTCCTGCATCCCACCTTCACCTTCTTCTGCATCCCACCTTCACCTTCCCCTCCTGCCTCCCACCTTCACCATCCCCTCCTGCATCCCACCTTCACCATCCCCTCCAGCCTCCCACCTTCACCATCCCCTCCTGCCTCCCACCTTCACCATCCCCTCCTGCCTCCCACCTTCACCATCCCCTCCTGCCTCCCACCTTCACCATCCCCTCCTGCTTCCCACCTTCACCATCCCCTTCAGCCTCCCACCCTCACCATCCCCTCCTGCATCCCACCTTCACCTTCTCCTGCATCCCACCTTCACCTTCTCCTGCATCCCACCTTCACCATCCCCTCCTGCATCCCACCCTCTCCTCCAGCATCCCACCTTCACCATCCCTCATTCCCTTCCCTTCCCTTCCCTTCCCTTCCCTTCCCTTCCCCGTAACTTCCCTTCCCTTCCCTTCCCTTCCCTTCCCTTCCCTTCCCTTCCCTTCCCTTCCCTTCCCTTCCCTTCCCTTCCCTTCCCTTCCCTTCCCTTCCCTTCCCTTCCCTTCCGTGAACCTTCCCTATCCCTTCCCTATCCCTTCCCTATCCCGGCTCTATCCCGGCTCTATCCCTTCCCTATCCCGGCTCTATCCCGGCTCTATCCCGGCTCTCAGTTGCAGGATCGCGCAGCTTGGGGGCACCAGCAGGTTGAGGTTGTTCCCCGCCAGGCTGAGGTTGTTCCCAGCTCGCTCCCCGGGCAGGGGCTGCCCTTGTCCCTTGTCCCTTGTCCTTGTCCCTGGCCATGTGTGCTGTGACCTGTGCCACCCCGGGCCGGTCCCAGCGCCCACCCCCCAGTCTCTGGGGCAGGATTTGGGCTGTGCCGGGGCGCAGGGAAGGAGCACTCACAGCTGGTGGGCGCTGCAGTTGTAGAACTTGAACTCGGTGCTGACGAAGGTCCTGCCGGTCTCCCGGGACTTCAGCTGCAGCACGACTCCGAACCAGTCTGGGGGTGCAGAGCAGAGCCCGTCAGCGCTGCCCGAGGGAAGGGGGAGCAGCAGCACCCCCGGGCTCATCTGCTGCCCCCCGAGCTCAGCTTTTCATCTCCCAGCACCAGGGCCCCCACCCACGCCCTGCCCTGCAGCCCCCGGGTGCCTGGGCCCAGAAATGCCTCCAAAAAACCAGCCCCGATGGCAAAATGCATCGAGACACGGGGGAAACGCTGCCTTGGAGTGGTTTTGGAACCCTGCCCTGTTCCCTGATTCACTCTCCAGTATGAAAAGTGAGACTGTTCTGAGACAGCCCAGGAATAGATTGTGGAATCAGGGGTTGGGTTGGAAGGGATCCTCAAAGACCCATGGGCTGGGACACCTTCCACCACCCCAGGCTGCTCCAAACCCATCCTTGAACATCCCCAGGGACTGGGCTCCACAGCTTCCCTGGGCATCATCCCCCAGAATTATCTCCTAGAGAAGGAGCTGCTGCTGGAAACCAGTGAAGCACCAGTGGAGCTCTGGGTTAATTAACAGCAGGTTGTTCATTTGGGGCTGCTGTGGGGAAGCCCATCCTGACCCTGCTACCACGGGGCTCTGGGTAAGGTTCCCCAAGGCCCAGACTCCATAAAGTGCCTCAGAATCACAAAAGCATCACCAAGACACCTGGAAGGAAGCCAAGGGGAAAATGAGCTCCAGGCCAGTGGTGCTTCAGTTACAGGAGGAGAAAATATGACAGTGGTGACATTAATGAGGAGCTCAACAGAGAAACTGCAGCCACCTACTCGTGGTGCTGAGCCAGGCCTGGGGGAGATTCCTGCTCCCCAGATTGACCTGATGTGGCAGGGCTGAGAGCTCCTGGCCACCCTGAGCCACCCTGGAGGGGACAGACGGCTCCTGTGCTGCCCTGGGAGCTGTCTGGAGCACAGGCAGGGAGGAAGGACAGGGTGAGCCCACCCTGCTGCCTGCTGCCAGCCCACCCTGCCCCGTGTGGGGTGCATTTCCTCGGGGTGCAGCTCCCTGGGCTCAAGAGGCTTTGACAGCAGCAGGAATTTTCCCCAAAGGCTCAGGCCATCCTCCCCAAGCTGCCCTGCCCAGGGGTCACACTCACCCTGATCCACGGGGATGGCAGGGACGTCCTTGGCTGCTGGGGACACACAGACCACCTGGCTGCCCGACACCTGCCCCTCCACCTCGCTCAGGTTCCCGAAGAGGCAGCTGACACCAGCACTCAGGTCTGGAGCATCACTCACCCGCAGGCTGAGCTGCAGCAGGGACAGCAGGGAGCAAAGCAGAGCTGTGAGCAGCCAGAGCTGCCCAAAGCTCCCCCAAATCCCCAGTCCTGGCTTGAAACCACCCCCTCAAATCACCCACCTGCCCACAGCTGGGCCAGCTGCCCTTTCATGGGGAAGGGAGGAGGAGAAAGGAAGGCAAGGATGTTCTTTATGGGTACAAACCCACCTTGCTGAGCCCTGGGGTGCTGCAGTGGTGGCAATGGCAGATTTTTGTCCCCTGGCTGCTCTACAGAAGCTTTGCCACCCTCAGTGCCTGTGCCAGGACCCTGAGAGCAGCAGGGACCGTCCCCAAACCCCTGAGCTCAAACCCCTGACCTCCCTCCCCACTGCACGAATGAGGAGCAAGTGCCCAGTGTCCCCTGCACATCTGGGAGTGTCCCCACCACATCTGGGAATGTCCCCACCACATCTGGAAATGTCCCCTTCACATCTGGGGGTGCCCCCATCACATCTAGGGGTGTCCCCGTCACATCTGGGAATGTCCCCATCACATCTGGAAATGTCCCCACCACATCTGGGGGTGTCCCCTTCAAATCTGGGAGTGTCCCCACCACATCTGGGGCTGTCCCCACCACATCTGGGCAGTGTCCCCATTGCAAACCAGTGCCTGCAGGGCTGAGTCCCCTCTCCCCACACGGTTTTTACACGGGGGGCTGGGGGCAGGAGGGGAGGCAGCAGGACCAGCTGCCACAGGGGCGTGGGGGGCTCTGCAGCAACAGCTGGGAAGCTTCGGAGAGCCAGGCCTGAGCACAGCTCACAGAGGAGACTTTGGGAAACAAAGCCTTTCCTTTCAGCAGCTACAGGAACCAGGGAAATGTGAGCTGAGGCACCAGGGGAAGGGGAATTTGTTGCTGCCACCCCCCCTCCGGCTCGGGTGACCCCTTGGCTCCCCTGTCCCTCTGCGAGCGTGACTTCATGAGAAAACACTTGTGCCAGAGGGGCAGGGGAAAGGCTGGAGGGCGCAGTGCGCCCCGCCCCGCCCTGCTCACCGGGAGGCTGTGCTCGGACACGGAGATGCTGCTGGGCTGCACGGCCACGCTCAGGCACTGCCGGATGCTCCCCGCGAAGCGGAACGGCTCCTCTGCCCGCTCACACCGGTCCCTCGGGGAGCACCTGCGGCACAGGAGCACTGAGAACCCCACCCAGGGCACAGCACAGCCCCAAACCCCGGGAGATGCTCACAGCAGGAGAGGGTGATGCCCCGCACCGGGACCAAAGGGTGCTGGAAAATATTCTGTGATCAGCAAAAACAGCAGTCTGAGTATCCCATGAGTGATTCCTGCACTGGGACACAGCACAGAGCTGCCAGTCCCGTGTGCTGGTGGTGCTGGGGGTGTGGGGTGAGCCGTGGACTCATCATTGCACACAAACTAAACCAGAAAGCAGTGACAGGCAGGGACAGGATGATGTCTCTGTCCTAATTAAAACCACACTGCTCACTAATCATCTCCTCCTGGAGCCGAGGGTGAGACATGGCCAGGGATGGGGGAGCTTCCAGCTGCTGCCAGCTGTGCTTGGCTGCTGCTCATGCCTTGAGCTCCCTGCTCCTTCCCATTCCCAGCAGCAGGAATCAAGGCTCTGAGCATGCCAGGGTGGTGGGACTGCTCCTGGCGTCCCTGTGCTCCCTATCCCTGTTCTCTAGTGCAGGTGTCCTTGGAGCAGAGAGAAACCAGCTGTTCCCCCTCTGGGAACCAAGGGAGGACCATCAGTGCTCCAAACCTGCGCTGCTGGCATCCCTCCAGGATTTCCTGGTTTGTGTCACTTGGGGAAAATCCTTTCCTTCCACCCCCCTCCGTGGGTGCAGGTGACAAACTCGCCTTTGAGGTGCCTGTGGGATTCTGTGGAGCAGTGGGAGTGAGGCTGTTTGCTTTAGATGAAGGTAAGGGAGGTTTCCATTTTCCCTTTCCAAACCACCCCCGTGATCCCCAACAAACGCTGGGGCTGCTCTCCTCAGCCTCTCCCTTTTGTACCTTTTCCTTTGGAGCATAAAGGAGCTAAATATGAATGGTGCCAGAGGAAGACATATCGAGGTTTAAGTGAATCTCTAAGATAGCCCTAAAGTGAGCTCTTGACTGGAGCCTTTATCTCATTGACTTGCTGGAATGGCTCTTTTTTATCATCCTATTTATGGCAACAGCCCCAACAGAGATAAATAGGCCTGGAGACAATAACACACTTGTAGAGAGCAGCACGGGGAAGTCTTGCAGGCTTCAGATCCCACTGGGCTGGAGAGATCCTGGAACAATCTCCTGGAGGCCTCTGATGGCTCCCAAAGAGCAAAGGATCCCTCTGTTCATGCAGAGAATGTACAAACCACCTCCTCCTGCACCCCTCACACTTTCAGCCTTCCCTAAACACAGTGTGAGCATCCCTCCCTGAGCCAGCACCCTTCACAGAGCAGCTGGAAGCAGGAACAGGTGAGAACGAAAGGGGAGAGATGACAAATTAAATACAAATTAAATACAAACACTCCAGCACTTGGGGACTCCAAACAAAGATGAGGAACAGCAAGAAAAACTCAATTATTTACAGCTTAAAAAAAAAAAAAAAAAAAAAGCTAAAAAACGATCAGTGCTCCAAAGTGCAGGTGCTTGGAGGGAGAGTTGAGAAATCCCTTTGGTGAGGAGCCCTTCTTGGGAGTGGGGTAATGCTGAAATGTCACGGCCAAAAGGGCAGAGGAAACGACACTTTTCTCTCCTCTTGTCATTGAGGGTTTTGTCTCTGCAAAATGAAGATAACAACCTTTACCTGCTTCCCAGGTGGCTTGTGAAGATTCAGCTCATTAGCATGAGGGAAGTGCTCGCTGATCCTTGAGAGGAGCAGCACCAGGGCCCCCAGCACAGGGGGCAGAGCCCAAGGGATGGAAATAATTCCCTTCTGAATGACTGCACAAAGGGTGGCTCAGCTGTAGGGCTGGCTTGGAAAAGGAAAAAAAAAACTAAAAAACCCCAAAGGATGCCCAGAGTGCCCTGGGACGCTCAGAGCTCTGCTGGTACCTCCCCGAGAGGAGCCTGTGGGATGCTCAGGGGCTGAGCTGCTCCTCCTGCACCTCCCTGAGCGTGGCCCTGACCCAAACCCGCTGTGGGAGCTGCTGTGCCCCCCAGAGCCCCGAGTCCAGGCCGGATTTGCGGAGGAGCCTGCAGCTCCCCCCAGCACCTGCTCCTCGGGCAAGTGGCCAAGAGCGGGTCCTGAGCTCTGCCTCCCCCACCTCCCGCTCTCCCTGCACTAAGGGAGCTGGCACGGGGCCGCAGGGATTTCTATTCCCCTGCTCCAGCCTCCTCCAGGCTCCTGTGCCCCGTGTCTCCCTTCCGCCTTAGGAAGTGCTCGTCATTATGGCAGGGCAGAGAAAGGAAGGGCACAGACACCTCCTGAATGCAGAGAGAATTTCCTGGAGTTCCCCTGGAGAAAAGCACCCTCAGCCCTTTGTGCCTGGCGGTGGGAGGGGGCTGCCAGCTCCCAGCCCTGCTGCTGGGTCCCCCCGGGAATGGCTGGAGCTGGGACCCCCTGAGCAGCTCAAACCTCCCCTTGCAGGATTTAAATCTCCCTCCTGGGGCTTTCTCCATGCTGGGAGCACAGCCCCACTCACAGCATCACATCTGCTGTTGCCTTTAAAAATCCCACGTTATTTGGGATTTTCAGCCTGGGCAAAGAGCAGGAGGGTGCAGAACACCAGGAGAGTGTGAAAACCACCAGGCCTCCATCCCCACCAGTTCAAATTCTGGTTTTCCATCGTGCCCACATCACCCTGCCCCCTGCTCCTGAAGCAGGAGCTGATTTTCCTTCACCTCTCCCCGGGAGCTCAGGGATCTCCAGTAGAACCTGAGCTGCAATGCAGGGAACGTCCAAAGGAGAGAAAAACGGATTTAACAACTTCAGCCTCATTTGTTTGGCGTGGGAGGCACTGGGCAGCTCTGAGAGCTGCTTTTATCACCGGGAAAGGCTGGACTTTAATCACCAGCCCAGGACTTACATGTGGTGGAGGGAGCACCAGCCGCAGTGGGGGTCCCCCGAGCTCAGGCACTCCTGGCAGGTCGTGTACTGCTCACAGGACTCCACAGGCACCCGGGACACCTGCAAGGGAACCACACACACTCAGTGCTGCCTGCCCAGCTCAGCCAGAGCAGCCCCAGAGCCGCGCGATGGAGTGAATTCGTTCCAGCATCCAAGAGCTGGAATTGCTGGAGACTGAGACATGAGCTCAGCCCGTCCCTTGGGTGAGTCCTGGGCACGCAGAGCCCCAGCCAGGCTCCCACGGTGGCACCAGCGCTGGCCAGAGCCTCCCCCGGGGCTGCAGCTGAGCCCTCTCCTCCTGATTTGCGCTTTGCTGCCTCACCCTTCCCGCGGGGGAGCTGCTGCAGGGAAGAAATCTCGGGGATTTTGGCAGCTTGTTTAGTCTGGGTGGGTGTTTCACGGCTGTGGCCACTCTGAGCCCTCCCAGCAGCAGCCACTTGGGTCCCCAGGCCTGACCCTGAACTGGGGGTTCCTGTCCCTTCCATGCCACAGGATGGATTCCTTCCCACCCCAGGGATGCCACAGAGGGGAGCACAGGTAGGAACAGCCCCAAACTCTGCTGTAAACCCCTCACAGAACACAAGGAAGGTCCTGCCTGATGCTGAGGTGCAGCACAGTCCTGACCTATTAACCAGCACTGAAACCCCCAAAGGCTTCAAAACGACACCAAGCTCTAACCACAGGTCACTGCTTGGCTCCAGCAAAGACATTTTTAACCTTTTTAACCACTTTAACCTTTCCAACACGTCCTTTGCCACCTCCAGCATTTTAAACCGCTTTAACCTTTCCAACCCATCCTTTGCCACCTCCAGCAGCAGGGTGGGTTTGCATCCCCAGTCTGGAGCTCCCTCTACAAAACATGGAAGAAATTCCTTCCTGTAAGGCTGGGAGCACTGGAACAGGCTGCTCCCTGTCCCTGGAGGTGTTCAAAGCCAGGCTGGGCAGACCTTGGAACAACCTGGAAGGTGTGCAGGTGATCTTTAAGCTCCCTTCCAGCCCGCGCCATCCCGCGATTCTGTGATTTTACTCCCGTCAAACGCCGCGGATAATCCTCCCTGCAGCACCCCAGGAGCGATGCCTGCAACTGGCTGGGAATTCAAACAACTGTTGGATGGCTCTGGCTCTGTCCGTCACAACAGCACCCGGCTCCCAGCAGCCGCTCTGAAAGGAGCAGTGTCTCCCCAAACAACGGCCGCTGTCACGCCAAGTGCTGTTGACACAGTGAGAACCCAGTTCCTCTCTGAGCACGGCACCAATAGGGCTGCTATTCTTCTTGTTTCCTCAGCCCCACTCAACAGCTTTTCCTGAAGCAGAAATCGCCCGGGGAAGAGCGGGGTTGGTGTTTTCTGGCCGAGGTGGAGCCCGTGGGGCTCGGTTTGGGACCCTGGGAATGGGGAGTGTGAGGGGCAGAGCTGGGGTGGCCTGGATGGAAAGAGCTTCAGGAATGGAGAGGAGAAATTCAGGATCAGAGGTGGAAATTATTTGATTCCTGGCTGCACAGGGCTGCACCTTGAGTGGCCACAGGTGATGTGTTGTTTGCTGCTTTGCCTCTCCCTTCTGAGAGCAAAAAAACACTTTACAGGCGGGTGGGAGCAAGCCCAGGAGCCTGGTGGCAGGAACAGCCCCCCAGGATGCTCCATCCAGGATTTTTCCATGCCTGACACTGCCCACACCCCTCCCACCCCCGTGACCACCCAGCATTTCCCAGTGCACACCAGTGCTGCAGAACCAGAAGCAAACACGCGTTTTTCAAACCCAACAAGCATCCCACGGCTCTCAGCATCCCCTGTGGGAGACACCAGCCAGCACAGCCCCCAGGGAGATCACTGGGTTTGCCTAAAATCATCCCAGCACTCTGAGCTCTGAGCCTGGAGGTCAGGACAGCCCCAAAATCCCCCAGCCCTGCTCGTAGCCACAAAGGGAGGCTTGGCAGGATCTGTCCCCGTGATTTAAATGCAGCTCAGGGCTCGTTTCGTGTTTGTGAGGAGCTGGATGCTCTCGCTGCGCTCTATAAATAACGGAGGGCTGGAATTATGTGAATAAGAGTTCATTAGAGATGATTTGATGTTGAGCGCTTCGTTTCTTTTTCTGCTCAGAAGCTGCGGCTTCTGCACATGATAATTCTTTAAAAGCCACGCAGAGGGTTTTGAACAATGTCTCTGGAGGAGCATCTGTGTGAAGGACAGCAGCCAAGAATCCAGCACTGCTGGGGGATCTCCTGGCTCTGAGGGCTCAGCCCTGCTCCCCCCAGCCCAAATGTCACCTCTCTTCCTCCCTCCCTGCCAAAAGGAACCTGCTGCTCAGCCATTCATAAAGCCTCATTATTGCTGTCCCTGGCTGCCTGGCCCATAACATCAGCAAAATAAAATAAATTTAAAATTAAATTAAAAAAAAAAAAAAAAAAAAAAAAAATCAGTATGGACTCTCCAAAACACATGGATTCTAACTCTGCCAGCTGCCAGAGCAAGCCAGTGCAAGAAGCCAGCTCAAAATAAATAAATAAATAAATAAATAAATAAATAAATAAATAAATAAATAAATATCTAAAATAAACAGCCAAAGCAAAGTTTCCACAGCTTTTGCGTGCTACCAGCCCAGGCCTGTGACCTCCCCTGGCTGGAGACAGCCCCTGGAGCATCTCAGAGCCACGGCAGGCTGCCCACAGACCCCTCAGGGGGCTGGAGTTCAAACAGAAAATCTATTTTTAATGACTTTGGGGAGTGGAGTAGAGATGCCAACTAGTTCAGTGTAATTAAAGCCATCTATCACTCACTGAGCAGGAGCCCAAAGTTGATGAACTTTCCAATGAGATTTGATTCTTTCCTTTATTCATGAGGAAACTCTGCTTTGTGCTGGGGCAGGAGATGTGAAAAAGTGTGGGAAGGAGCAAGGAGGGTGCCTCAGTTGCAGCCATTAATGTGTCAGGGTAACAGGGAAAATAAAGTCAGACTTTCCCAGAGGGCTGTAAAAAGTTTGACAGATTCCTCTTCCCACTGCTCCTCCTCCTGTGCCTCCACGCAGAGCTCCAGGTGGAATATCCTGCTGGAAACCTTGGCCAAGGAAAACCCAGCGTGAGGGATGGGAACTCTCTGGCTTTGCTGAGCAAGAGATGTGGGTGCAACCTGCCTCAGGCTGTGGAAAATCCTACCTGGAACTGCTGTTCCTGCCTCGTGGAGATCTCAGACACAGCGAGACTGATCCAGCAACGAGTGTGGAAGGGCCAGGAGTGAGTGGGATGTGGGAAACGCATCCATGGGGCAGAGCCGGGACACACAGGGGAGGGCAAAGGGGGACTTCTAACCACAGGAGCATCCCCAGGATGCTGTGGAGCTCCCAAAGGTGGGGATGGCTCCAGCCTCCATCGCTGTGCCCCAGGAGGGCTCGGGGCAGCTCTGGTCCAGCTCCTGCAGGAGCAGCTCTGCTCCCCCGCAGCAGGGAGGGCTCTCAGAGCCCCCGCCGGGCTGTCAGAACCGAATCAGCACCGGGAAGTTCTGGCAGAGAAGCAGCGAGTGGGAGAGGACACGGAGACAACGTTGCCATGGCTACGAGGGGATTATTTAATTACAGCGCTGCGGATGCACGCGGAGAGAGCCCCTTCAACTCTGATCCAGGCAACCTCTGCAGTGGGCTTGGCTTTGCTGCTCTAAGAACCTCATTAACATCTGAGGAGGACACGCTGTGTCGGAGCACAGGGGACCGGATCGCTCCCGAGCGAGGGATCAGATCTTCTGCAAACATCCCCATCTCCTTGGCTCCCTCAGACCCTCCCTGTGCCGTGCCAGGCTCCTGGGGACGTGATGAAAGCAAGGACAGCCTCCTCTGGGAAGCAAGAAAGGCTGAGAAAATAGCAAATATCCCGAAGTGAGGCTTGCTCAATCAGGAAAATTGTCCTCGAGCCAGAGTTTGCTCCATCCATCCGGCCCAGCATCCCGGCAGGGCTCGGAGCAGCCTCATGTTCTGGCACACAGGCTCCTGCAGACAAACGCTTTCCTGTGGTTCACCACGGCTCGAGTTAATCATCACATCAATATGGAACATCTGAGCGGGGTTTGTTGGAATAACAAAGTGCCAGGCAGCGATCCCAGCCCCGCTCCCAGGAGCAGCAGAGCCTCGTTCAGACCTGCAGGAGGGGAAATGGGTTTGCATCCCCAGCACGTGAGCGCTCGTGGGATGCTCGGCCTGTTCGCTCTGGCAGCTCCTCCCCTGGCCCGGCAGGTGACAGTGACACTCTGGGCTGCAGGGTGGGCCTGTGCAGGAGTGGCTCAGGGCAGGTATGTGGACACTGCTGAAGGCTCGTGGAAAAATCCAACCCGGATTTTTTGGTGGCTTTCTCAGCTCCAGCTCAGACCTTTCCCAGGCTGGGGATTTTTCTCAGAGACAAACAAGAGAAGGGAGAAAGAACAACACCAATAAACACCTGGTGTTGAGCACCGAGCCGTGTGAGTGTCTCGTGATGTTTTGCACGAAGCATGTTTTCAAAGAGGTGTTGCCTTCTTGGACCAATTTTGTTTTTTACTATCTATCTTATATAAATGCTGTGGCTTTCAATAAATCACTCCTGCCTGCTGCTTGGAAGGAGTCAGGTGTGTGTTGCTGCATTATTCACCATTCCTGCTCAGACAGTGGCACAGGTGCCCGTTACCTGGCACAGGATGTGTCCATCCCTCAGCTCCAGCGGATTTGGGATCCCACCCTGGCATCCCCCCTGCTCAGACTGGCACAGCAGGGCCAGCTCTGTGTGACAGCCCCCGCTCCAAAGTGCCTTGGCAGCCCCAGCTCTGCCTCCTGCCTCGCAGGGACCAGCTGCAGCTGGGAACTGCCGCCTCCACCTCCCTGTGCCCGCGGCCTCCAGAGCTGCAGAAACCTCGTGCACACACCAGATCGGGAGCAATTCCTTCACCTTCAGCGCTGGGATAAAATCTGGAGCGCAGACCTGGCTGAGGAATTCGCAGGAGATTCTGGAGTGGCAAATGCAGCAAAATTCATGGACTGAATGATGAGGTGCAGACACTCGCTCCTGCCTGGCTCCTCTGAGCTGCTCCTGCCCCCAGGGTGCTGGTGACAGCTCGGTGTCCCCACACAGGGGTGGCACAGAGAGGACAGAGCTCTGCAGATCCTTCTCTTCTGGCACCCAAAGCACTCAGCTGCTTTTAGAACTGACACACAGAACCTCTCCCCGACAAGAAAAGGGGGTGATGAGGGTGCACATGTGCCAATAACGAGGAATGGGATTCTAAAGGTCTCCCCCACAGGGACGGGGCTCTGCTGTGATGGATCCACATCCCTGGATCCCTGGAAAACCTCAGGGGAGCCGTGGTTTTGTTCCTGACTGCACTAAAAGGGTCAGATGAGTTCCTGGAAGTCAGGATTGTGATCCAGGCAGGAGCTCCCCTGCTGCTCCCCATGCAGGGAGCACAGCTCACAGCTCCCTGCTCCTGTGGGACTCCCCTTGAGCTCACTCTGCGTTCCAGGATGATGTTCCTGGAGCAGCCAGGGGCACATCCCTGCCGTCCTGCCAGGGGACATCACTGCTGCCACCACGAGTGGCTCCCTGACATGTTGGCCACCCCGCCACGGCCACCAGCTGATGATGAGCACTGCCCTTTGATCAGCCCAGGCCTCAGGGGAGCTCATTAATCAGGATAAAAGGGGGACAGCCTTCCAAAACTTCTGGGCTCAGGTGGGGATCAATCCAACACAGCAAACTTTCATCTCGCATCAGTCCACGATCTCTGCGTCCTGGCTGCCATGCAACTCCTGGCGTGCTCCCTGCAGGCACTTAAAAGTTTTACCAGGAGCTCAGAAAATTAATTAAGGTGAATAATTATAAAGTGTGCGCTTCTTCCCCTCTCTATTTGGCGAGAAAACAGCAAAAATAGAACTCGGAATCATTTTGGAGCGGTAACCAATGTAATTAGGTGTTCAACCAACACTCACAATCGGCCTGTGCTTATTAAAATTACTGTTTTAGTCAGAGCATTTTGCCAGAGAGTCATTAACAGCACAATGCTCCCCTTCCCTGGGACTCTAATTAGGCTTGGACGCCTCCAGCTCAGGGATGCCCAGCCCTGCTGCCCACCCAGCCCTGCAGGTGATGCTCCCTGGGCTCCTCCCGGCTCCAGGGTGTGGGGGCTGGCCAGGAGGAGAGCAGGGACAGGGACAGAGCCCCTGGCACGGGGCAGTGGCAGCAGATTCCATTCTGGACAGGTGGGCAGGGCTGGCACAGAGCAGCTGTGGCGCCCTGGGATCCCTGGCAGTGCCCAAGGGGTTTGGAGCACCCTGGGACAGTGGAAGGTGTCCCTGCCATGGCAGGGCTGGCACTGGAAGGATTTTAAGGTCCCTTCCAAGCCAAACCATTCCATGATTCTGTGATACCCCGAAGGTGGGGGTGCCTTAGAGGGGGGCACACCGTGTGAGGAACCAGAGCACCCAGCTGAGAACACCCTGACAACATCCCTGCTCTGAGCAGCTTCCTGGGCTGGCTTGGAAATGATGGAGCCTCCAAAGCTGGAGTCACTGCAGCTGAGTCTGAGCAGGGATGTCCATGCTGGGAGGAACAGCCCCAGCTCTGCTGTGAAACCCTGAGTCCCCAGGGTGTGGATCCCAGGGAGGCTCAGAGCCTGCTGCCTGCTGTCTGTTTCTCCTGTCTCCCCAGGAAAAGCACACGCCAGACAGCAGAGCCCCTTCCCCCAAGCTGCCAGCCTGCAACTCACGGATTCACTTAAGTTGTTAAAAAGGATTGTGGCAGGCTAAGATAAAACAGAAGAGTTTAAAATGACAAACAGACTCCTAAATGGGACTAGAGTCTTAATGAAAACAGTAATGAATGAATGAGGCAAGCAAATATTCCCCATTAATATTAGACAGATAGATTAGATCCCTGGGCGCTGCATTTAAAACCGACATGAAATTACTTCAATTACTCTGCATTGATAAATAACAAAGCTGTATTTACTGTTAAAACACATTTCCTCCACCCTCCCCCATGCTTGCTTTGGCTTCTGCTTCTCAAGAGGGACAGGAGATCTCTGAGAGGATGGAAGATGCACCGGGCTGGGAGCTTCCCTCCTGCCTGCAGCAGAGCTGGGCTGCTCAGCAGCCACCCAAGGTGTGCCAGGGCACCTGGCCCCGAGGAGCAGCCCCACCAGGCTCCAGCAGCACCAGCAGTGCTGCTATTCCAGTGCAAGAGCCAAAGCAATCACTGACAGCACTTCAAACCCGATGCTCACAGCATCCTTCCCTCTCAGAAATTCACTCCACTTCCCCTTGCTGGTGGGTACAGCTGCTCAGCATCCTCCTTTCCACGCTGGGAAAGTGAGATTAACCTGATCAGAGGCCTCTTCTGATGAAGAGATCATAGATGGATAATTCCTGGGTGTTTGCTGGCATTTACATGCTAATGATGAAAGGCACTCTGGTAAAGGTAATGTCAACATGAGTCCCTTGTCCTTGCATCTCAGCCTCCAGCCCAGCCATCTGTTGTCAGGGTTCAGAAAAGCTCTGGAGAGCAGGTTGCTGCTAGAAAAGCTGCAAAAGCTCCTTCCCAGCTCTGCTGCCTCAGCCTGTGGAGCTCCATGCCAGGCTGGAGTGCCCTCGGTGGCTGGGGATGCTCAGAGCCGTGGGGTAAAGAGCACTGGAAGCACACCCAGGCTGTGCTGGAAAACCACTGATGTTTGCTGCTACAGGATCTTAATATCTGCAAAAAAACCCTCGCTCATCCTCATCACATATCAATAAACAAGAGAGATAGAGGATTTCTCATTTCAGGGGTACAGGAGAGTGAAGCATCCGGAGACCCTGAGCCCAGAGCCCAGGCCCTGCTGCAGATCCCGTATCTCACATTTCCTGGGGGAGAGGAGGGGAATAAATCCCTGCTTCCCTCCAGATGCAATCCCTTGGGGAAAGGCCACCCAGCAGCTGCAGGTGCTCCAGCTGAAACGCTGCTGCTGGAGGGGTCACTGAGTGTGGGAGTGGGGGGCAGGAGGGCTGAGGGGGCTCTGGGTACCAGGCAGGGAGAAATTCACTTCCCAGGAAGGCAACAAAACCCAGGCTTGGTGCTTTCCCAGCCAAAACCTGGGTAAAACAACCAAGTGGAGAGGGAGGAATGCTCAGAGCTCTTCCCACGGCTCGGGGGATGGATGACCTTTCCAATACTATACCTATATAAATCTTACTTAATGAAATAATACAAAAAAAAAATCGATGAAGGTTAAATCATTCCCTGCAGCAGATTTACACTGAAAACGAAGCCTGTTCAGACAGGGGTTGGTTTACACAACAGCCCTTTAACATTCCTTTCCTAATGACTGGGGTGACTCCTGAGCAGCCCTAACCACAGGATGAGTGATCCGAGGAGCCAAGGGCAGCGTGCCAAGACAGAGGCAAAGGAAACAGCTCCAGCCTGGGGTTACTTTAAACACACCATTTGGGGTTTTGCTGGGTCACGAGTCACAGCACTGCGGTTTTCACCCATCAGAACTTCCCCACAACATCCCCGTCCCTCGGGACATGACTTCATTTGTGGTGCCACCACAAGTGAGCGCTTTAAACACCCCCTGGCCTCCCTCCCTGCTCCCAGAGCAAACACTGCTCCTGTGGCTTGGAAGCGCCCCTGGGAAAGTGGGAGCACCAACCAGGGGCCTCCCTTTGTGGGAAACACAAGCTGGGGTGGTTTTTGCAGCCAGAGAAGTCGGGTGAAGGGTTCAGCTTTGATCTCTACCTACTCCTCCTTGGGCTGCTTTGTTTGGGAGATGTGGAATCAAAGAGCAGCTCCGGGGCTGTGGCTGATCCGAGCTCAGAGCAAGCTCCAGAACTGCTGCATTAGCGCTCCCAGGGCTGCCACGCCAAGGCACTTGTCCCTGGAAGCCACCTCAGCCCCGTTGCTCTGACATCAGCTCTCACTGTGCGGATCCAGCGCTCAGAACGGCGGCATTTTGGGCAAATCATGCCATGAAACCATTTCTGCTCCACCAGAGCCTGAGGAACTCCTGCATGCATTTCCATAAATATCGCTGGCGTCAGTGCAGCAACAGACCCAACAGACTGCGAGGGGGATCCTGCAGACTGCTGCTGAGCCTACCTACAGAGCAGCTCCAGGAAAAGCTCTGGGCTTGGAAGGGATGGGAGAGGACAAAATTAACTGGCTGCTGTGGGAGCTGGTAGCCCTGAGCTCCCAGAGAGGCTGGGAACAAGGGGGGATCATTGCTCCAGGAGGCTGAAAGTGGATGGCACTGAACAGACCTGCAGGGATTGGTTCATTAAGGACAACTTGGGAATGCCAAAAACCAAGAGAAGAGCTGGTGGATCCATGACCTGCTCTGTGTTCTGCCTCTGGCAGGGAGCAGGGCACAGGGACCCACGAGGATGGCTCTTTCTGCCACGTGAAAGACATGAAACCATCACTCCTGGACCAGAATTGGTCCCTGGCATGATGTTTGTCAGCTGCAAACTTCCCATGGGGACAAATCCCTTCCTGCTGGAACCCAGCACTGGAGCAGCTGCTCCAAGGGCATTTCTCTGCAGGGTGGCTGGCAAGGGATGGGGTTAATAGTCCCACTCCATGTGTGACCTCTCTTTCCCTCTCTGAGCTCCTAATTACCCAGCTGAAGGCAGAGGGGCAGCCCTGGGCTCTGCCAGCCCATGGCATCGATCTCAGCACGGCAATGCCCTGGGAGAGATCCCAGGGAAGGCAGCTCCTCCCATCCCACCCAGCAAATCAAACCCCTGATAACTCGAGCATCAGCAGGTCCCTTCCTCCAGAAAGGCTCAGCTCGTGGGGGATGAATAAAGAGTGCTGCTAATGAAAAGGCGCCCGCCCTGGCTCAGTCCCTGCGCCCCAGCAGCCTGACAATTGGCAAATGAACCTCGGTGCTTTATGTGCTCCCCCTCTTTATTCTTTGCTCATAAAACTGGCAGGAGCAGGGGTAGGACAGAGCTGCTGGCGGCAGCTGTGTGCAGTATGAAAAATGAGCAGCACATGCACGGGAGGCAGCTGGAGCACAGCGAGGGACGCCGGGGTCCCCGGGGTTATTTCCCTCTCTCCAGAGAGGCCCTGAGCTTAACCCTTGCTTTGCCCTGTTGGAGCAAAGCAGCCACAGAGCCGGGTCACACTTGGCAGTCCCCAACACCTGGCAATGCCCCAGGCCCACAGTGCATTCCCAGAGATTAAAGGGGAGCTGCAGCCCTGCTGGAACAGGCACCCTGGGTACACCCAGCCCAGCAGGGCACAGCTCTGAAGGGATGGATTCGACTCCAAGGAAGCATTTTCCTCAGTTTATGGTGAGGGAGCAGTGCTGGGCAGGGCGGTGCAATGGGGACAGCAGAGGGGCAGCAGCAGTGCCCCGTGTCCATCCCCACACCAGTGCCCCGTGTCCATCCCCACACCAGTGCCCTGTGTCCATCCCCAGACCAGTGCCCCGTGTCCATCCCCACACCAGTGCCCCATGTCCATCCCCAGACCAGTGCCCTGTGTCCATCCCCAGGCTGCCCTTCCCCACACCAGTGCCCCGTGTCCATCCCCACACCAGTGCCCCGTGTCCATCCCCTCACCAGTGCCCCGTGTCCATCCCCACACAATTGCCCTGTGTCCATCCCCACACCAGTGCCCTGTGTCCATCCCCAGGCTGCCCCTCCCCAGAGCCTGATGGGCTGAAGGTCCCTGCCTGGCATTTTGGAGGGCACAGGTGTGCTCCAAATCCTGGCAGCACTCTGTGTCACTCTGGGCCAGTGTCCCAAAGCCACCCATCCCCTGCCACCTCGGGGGCAGAGCTGGAGCGGCCTTTGCCTGCTGCCTGTGCGCAGGGAGCAGGAATGTTCTGCTGTGTCCCTACAGAACCCCCTCAGTGCCTGGCCCCTGCCACCCCTGGCACGCAGGGGGACGTGGTGGCCACGTTCAGCTTGCCCTCCTTGCTGAGGAACGAGCCCAGGCCGTGTCCTGCCACCCACCTGGCGCAGCAGGGTGGGCACAGCCCCGCATCTGCCTGTCCCTGCAGCCTCCCGGGCTGGGCTGTGCCTCAATGCCGCCTTTGTTCCCGGCTCTGGCACGTCCGAGGGTGTCAGTGACACTGAAAAGCTTTGACTGGCCCTTTCTGTTTGTTTTCTTGGCACACGCGGGCGTCGCTTCAATGGCCCAAGCCCGGCTCTGCCCCGCACCTCGCGTGTGCCTGACAGGATTATCCTGCCCGGAGCAGGGGCTGGGCACCCAGCGATGCCATCCAGCCCCTCTGCCTCCTTCAGTGCCGTTCCCTCTGCCTGCCTTTCCAGCTCCTCAGTCCCCAGAGTGCTGGGCACTGCCCAGGCTCCCCAGGGAATGGGCACAGCCCCAAAGCTGCCAGAGCTCCAGGAGTGTTTGGACACCACCCCCTGGGATGCACAGGGTGGATTTTGGGGTGTCTGCGCGGGATTTGGACTGGATGATCCTTGTGGGTCCCTTCCATACTCTAGGATTTATGAATCCTGGCTGGCAGAGCTGCAGGGTTCATCCCTCAGAGCCCACGTCCCATGGGATGCTGCCTTTCCAGGTGAGCTCTGTGGCAATGCCGGGGAGACTCAGCACAGCCATCCCAGACCCTGCTCAAACCTCCACAGCCACAAAGACCTGCTGCACACAGGGCAGGAACACCAGCAACCCTCAGTTCCCCATTTCTGAGCTATCCAGGGCTCTCAAAATTGTTCAAACACTGCAGAAACCTGGGAGGAGCATCCCAGGCACGGCCGGTTTGTGTAATTTTATAGAGCCTTGAAAATCCAAAGCATTGGAGTGGCTTTAAAGGTCACAGAGTGGTATCACAGCCTGGGGAGGGCCCTGCTTTGTGTCTGCTCCAGGAACACTCTGCAGTCTCCACGGCTTTTTAGCAAGGATCGCTCTCAGCTCCATCCCGCTGTCCTTGCCAGTCAATTTTCTGCTACTCCATCACTTTCCCATTTGTGTATCGTTACATGCCGCTGTCAGAAATAATTTAGGAACCTGACCACCAGCGTGAGGAACGAGCCCTCCTAAGCATATCCCAAACTCCCCAGTTCTGAGGGAAATGAGCTCTCAGCCCAGAGTCCCATGGCAGGGGCTGTTACCACACATGGACAGTCAGTGAGAACCAAGGGAAAACCCAGGAGAGAACACAGCCGAGCTCCAGGGAGCACAAAGAGCTGCCAGAACACAAGGCTCGGCCACTCTAAAGTGATTCTCCCCCTCCATGCACACCCAATCAGTTTGGGCTCAAGTTTAACGTGTTGTTAACGTTGGGAAATTCACTGGATTCTCCCAGTTCACTGCTCTGACAATGCATTTTGCTTTCCCATAGGGAAGGCAGAGCTGGGCTGGCCTGCCCATGGTAACCTTGGGCATCTCAGCCTGTGATAAGGTGCCAGACTTGTCTCAAGGCTAAAGAGGAGCCCTGGAGGGATGGATTAGACTCCAAGAGCAGATTTAGACCAGCAGGGACATCCTGCTACTCTCTGCATTCCCAGGCTGTGGAATTCCACTGGGCACAGCAGAGCCTCACCAGTGCTTTGTACAGGCAGGAAAAGGATCAGAGAATCCTGGAATATCCCAAGCTGGGGGGACCCACAAGGATCCAGACACCCCAAAATCCTACCCTGGGCATCCCTGGAACGGTGTCCAAACTCTCCTGGAGCTCTGGGGCTGTGCCCATTCCCTGGGCAGTGCTCAGCACCCTCTGGGGGAGGAACCTTTTCCCAATATCCACCCTAAACCTTCCCTGAGTCTTGTCAGAGCACAAAGGGCACCCAGGAGGTGGGAGCAGGCAGCTCCTCCTTTTGCAGGCAGTTATTTGGGGGTTTGAAATGGATTTGTTTATTTATCTGGGGATAAATAAAATGGGATAGATAAATGGGCCCTCAGAGCCCATCCCAAGCAGCACAGACACATCCAGCTGGGATCACTGCAGCTCCCATTCCTTGCAGGTTTTCTCCCTTCCCTTCCTCCCAAAGACTCCCTGGGTGTTGCCAGGCTGAGCCAGGCTGGTTCTTCCCATCCACACTGAGTTACAGCACAGAGCTGCTGCTGCTGCAACGCTTTAACTCATTTTCATACATTTATGCTGAGACTAAATTTGTCCCTGCATATTTTCCTCCCAAGCCTAGTAATCAGTAGTGGAAATAATTTGCTGTTGTCTGCTCTGATGTTGCCATCTCTTGCACACATCCAAGTGACAAAGACATCAGGCCCTCAAAGTCCGATTGAAGAATAATTGGAAATCCAAAGTGGCACTAAATGTTATTTTCTAAATAAAATGCATTCAATTACAGAACATGGCGCTGTCAAGCATTAAAAAAGATTAGTTAGAGGCAGAAAAGAAATATTTTTCAAGCCTTCAGAGACTTCATTACATGCACAGGATACCCCTGTGTTCTTTGGGACAGGCAGGGGGAAAGGAAATGCAAAATTATTGAAATATTTCCAGCAGCCTGTGCTGTCCCAGATGGGCCTGGATGCCTCCACACTGCTGGGTTTGCATCTCAGTTGTTGGATAAATATACTGGGAGATAGGTATATGGATATGTGGATATATAAAGGGGAGAAAGGCAAGACGGGTGAGGAAAAAGCAGATAAATCAAGAGAAAGCAGAGAGCAGAGCAATTCCTGCCTCAGGGCCTGCAGGGAAGAGAGGCACAAGGATGGGCTGGGCAGGAGGGTCACAGGGTGGGGATGGCAGCCAGCCCTGGGTGTCCAAATCACCCCAAACCCAGAGAAGGGACAGATCTGGGCACAAATCCAGCAGCTGAAGCCCAGGGCTGTGTCTCTGCCTTGTCTCTGTTAATAAACCCAAATATTGCAGCAGCTGCTCTCACAAGTTCAGCAAAGCCCAGCCTGGCCCTGGAGCACAAAGACAATCGTATTTCACCCGGTAGGAGCTGCTAAATTCACACTTAGAGCAATAAAGGCACAGCCAAACAAACATGACCCCGAGTGGGATCCGTGGCTGTGGCAGGAGCATCCCGGCCACACAAACGAGATGAGGAGCATTTATCTCAGATCCCTGGTTTCACAGCTTTCCTTAACAGCTCTGGCCCCTGGAATTAATACCCAGAGCCCAGCAGGCTGCAGGGGGAGGCAGAATTATTTACATGGCTGCTCTCCCTTCCTGCACGAGGATTAAAGGCCAGGTGAGGTTTCTTTGCCTGGCAGTTTTGGCTTTTTGTTTGTTTGTTTGTTTGTTTGTTTTTTGTTTCTTCAAGAGAAGATAATTATTACCTGAAATTATTGAGGTGCAGATGCACCAAATCCTGACCTGGGGCTGCTCTCCCAGTAAAACTCCCCCGTGCTGGGGGAGAGGGCAGAGCAGCCCACACACAAGTGGAGATGGATTTATTCCAGCCTCTGCTGCAAGGCTGAGGGCTGGGGAGCCAAATCCCTCTCTCCCAGGGTTTCATTAGCTGGGAATGGCTTTTTAATGAGATTTACACAACCTAGCCTGGAGCCTACACACCTTGCTCTGCACCCAAAGACAGCAGGGAGCTCAGGAGGAGCCTCCAGCCCCTCTTGTGCCATCCCTCGGGGCTGTGACCCCATCAGGGCACCAACCCCACATCAAACCGTGGCAGTTTGATCTGAGGAAAATGTCTGGTCAGGCATGGGGAGCACATCCAGCGAGGGAGGGGTGGGGAGTGAGATCCAGCTGGGATCTCACGGGCAGTGCTGCTCTCCATCCCACAGGCACCACAGGAGGGACCCAGGGGCTGCTCTGGGGCTCTCTCTGCTCCAGTGACTCCCCTGCACCCCTGCAGGGACAGGGAGAGCCCCAAAGCATCCATACCCAGCCCCTGGACACTTCCACAGCACCCTCTGCCCTGGAGCCAGGGAGGGAGGGACAGTGAGCCACTGCTTCTGGTGCCACAGCTTCAGAATCCTGCTGTGGCTTAAATACCCCTAAAAGAGCCCAAACTCAGCATCTGGGCATTGCCCTCAGGCACAGGGGGGGTTTTGGGGTGTCCTGTGCAGGGTGAGTGATCAAGAACTCAGTGCTCCCTGTGGGTGGCTCCCAGCTCAGGGAATTCTGTGGTTCTGAGATCCCCTTACTCCCTTTGGAGGCTCAAGGTCCTTTTTGGATGGGATCTGGCTGTTCTGGATCTCTGCACCACCCAAACAAAGCCTAAACCCAGCCCCCAGTGCCCTGTGCTGCCTCTCAGGGAGGTTTTATCCTCCAAATCCAACACTTCCTCCAGCATCCTGCTTGGACGAGGTGCCAGGGACGAGCTGGCTCCCAGGCCACCAGCCTGGACCATGCAAAGCCCTAAAATGGAAAAACCCAGCTCCTTTGTGACTGCCTGGAGCCTGCCCTCTCCTCTCTGCAGGCACGGGAATGCTGTTTCTGGCACAGCTTCTCCAAATAAAAGTGTGGTTCAGCTCTTTTTTGGATGGATTTTGAGCCAATTGTTTTTGTGGGCAGCGCTGCCTGCTTGCTCTCACCGAGGCCCAGCCACACAGGGAGGAGATATTTGTTAAACCCCATCCTTGCCCTGGCTCCTCCACTATGAAAATAAAAATAAAAATACTCAGAACCCAGTTCATAGGGAAGTATTAATAGCACCCAAGGCACTGACAGTTGTGAGTGACTTGAATGGATGGGGAAAAGCCCAAAACAGCTGCAGGAGGCAAAGGAAACATCCCCAGTGCTGAGTGCTGTCCTTACTGCAGCAGACTGGGGGGAAATGCTCCCCACAGCCCCTCAGCCCAAGCAGACTCCATTTCAAGGAGAAGCTTCTCTCTTTATTGGCAGACACCCACCCTTCAAACCAGGACAGGCAGGAACAGCCAAACCCCGCCTTGAGCTTTGCTTTTTTTACCACCAAACCCAGAAGTTTGGCTCTTCCAGAGTGTCAGGAGGTTTGCAGGGAAGAGAGGAAGTTCCCAGAGTCTATAAATACTCCCAGGTGGAGCCTGGCAGTGACAGCTCACACGAAAAGCACCTGCAGGGCTGCCAGGAAGGATCAGCCCTGCTCAGCCAAGCCTGGAGAATGCCCCTGGCTACGGCCACTTGCAGCTGCTCTGCAGGGAAAGAGCAGCTCCCAGAGCTCCCAGAGCTCCCAGAGCCCAGCCCTGGTGCCCAGCACACCTGTGTGCCCTGCCAGGAGCATCCTCCTCAGGGAATTTTCTGCAGCTTCCAAAGGGGTTTTGTGCTCTGCAATCAGCTTCTCCTGGACCTTGATCCATTCCAAAGGTTCACTCCACAGCAACAGCTGCACTTGGGAAGGTGGTGCCCACATTGATGGGGTCTTCATAACACACCTGGCACTGCAAACCACACCCTGTGACTTCTCTGCTCTCATTCTCCTCGTTGGGGCATCAGCCTGGACAGCAGGGAAGTGAAGAATGGCCCTTGGCTCTGGGACTGAGGCTTTGGGGGTTCCCAGATTCCCTGTGTGACTTAGGATGGGTCACACAGCCCCTCTGTGCTTCAACCCCAATCTAAAAAGTGAAATTGCTGCTCCATCTCATAGGGAGGATAAATCTGGGAGTGGAGAGCAAAATGTTCACAGGCTGGTGAGAGAAAATCAGTGGAAAAAGGCAGAGGGAAAACAAAGAGAGAAAACAACAATCCCCCTGTGTGAGCAGCACGTTCCAAGCTTGATTACAATAAAAATAATTTCTTTAACACCCACACAGAAAGCTGCAGGCCAGGATTGCTGCTCCCCCTCTCTGCCTGGCCCCAGCACTCTTGGCAGGGCCCTGGGCAGGGCTGGGGCAGCCCCTGGTGCAGGGGGAGCAGCCAGTGTTTAGTCTGCTGGCACATTCCTGCTCACTGCTCAAATAAATAGAGGATTATTGATGGAGACACCTCCCCTCCCCTGCACCAGCCAGAAATGCCACAGTTATCAAGTGGGGACAGTGCAGGGATGGGGATGGAGGGGATGGAGGGGTTTTGTGTTGAGAAAAGCAGGATCTGCAGCAGGTTTGGTGCTCAGGATTCCCATGTGGGATGCTGAATGTGCTTTCCAGGAACATCCCAGAGAAATCCACGTACCTCCCTCCAGACCCACGCTCCAGAAAACGTCAACATTTTTTGCCACAGTGGGAAATATTTTTCCAGAGGAGGAGGAGGGAGAGCAGGAACAAACCTCACAAAAAGTTGGGGTTTTTTTTCTGCTTTTACAACCAGCCTTAACTTTTATATTTACTCCCAGCTTGCAAGACCATTCCAGCCACTTTTCCTGGGGCACATCCATCATTTTCTGTCTGGAACCTGCAGGAGCTTCCACCTCATCTGGGGGAGTTTGTCAGAACCTTCAGGGGTAAAGGAGAAAAAGGCAGAAGATGCTCAGGGTTTAAGGGTCAGGATTTGAACTCTCTTAAATCCCTCTGCCCCTTGGAGCCTCAGAGTCAGCCCAGGCAGGAGCTGAAGCATGGACAGGTCAATGCTGGGGGCTCTCAGCTGCTGCCCCAGCCACAGCCACCAGGAAAGTGCCACATTGTCCCCAGCAAAGCCTGATCCAAGGGAAGCACTGCAGGACAGAGCTGGAGCCTGGCAGAGTCACAGAGCCAGGAATGGTTTGGGTTGGGAAGGATCTTAAACCCCATCCAGAGCCAGCCCTGCCATGGCAGGGACACCCCCACTGCCCCAGGCTGCTCCAAACCCTGGCCAGCCTGGCCCTGGGCACTGCCAGGGGTGAGGGAAACTCTTCCAGGGATGGGTTCAGTCCTCAGGAAAGGATCCAGCAGGACAAACTCCTGCACACTGTCTGCACAAGCCCCACAATAATAAAGTGATACTCCACACCACAGCCCTTTTTCCATTTCACCCTTCACTGGATCATTTTATGCATCTATTCCCATTGCTAATTCAAACTAATTAAAGTATAAAATAGAATAATTTGTGCAATTTCAGAGCTCCCCTCAGCATATTGTGAGTTATGTTTCCTGGCTGTTGGTGCCCAATGTGAGCAATTCCTGGCTCAGTACCCCCCAAACTCATCTGCTGGGGAGACAAATGATTCCAGGGCCAGGGGAATGGGGGAAGAGGGGAACTTTAAAGAGCAACAGCAATCCAAATTTGCTTTTCAGTTTCAGAGCTGAGCACTGAGTGTGACATTTCAGCTCTCTCCCTCAAAGCCCTTTTCCCTCCTGGGAACACAGCTCTCTCCTTTCACTGCTGGTGAGGAAACCTGGCTCTGTCTGTCCATCCAGACAGGAAATCCTGCAGCACCCCAAACCCAGCCTCAAACATCTGCATCACCCACAGGGCTGGGAGAGTGGAAGGTGTCCCTGTCCATGGCAGGGGCTGGATGAGCTTTAAGGTCCTTTCCAAGCCCAAAAATTCTGGGAATCCATGGACTCAGCTTCTTTCAGGATGGAGCATCAGATCCATCAGATGGTGGTGGCAGCAGATCTGGAGGGACATCAGAGCTGCCCCCAGCTCCTGAGGATGCCACAGGCCCCTTTGCAAACCCTGCAGCACTGGGGAGCTGTGGATGTGCACAAGGGAAATTCTGGAAATGCTTCAGGACCGTGCTGGCTCGCCTGGAAGTGAAACAATGGATCTGTGGAAGAGGAGGAACTGGGAAGGGAAGCAAACAACGAGGCAAACACGTGGGAACCCTGTGGCTGTGACTGGCAGGGGAAGAAACAGCCCTAATACAAAGAAAAACCAAAGCAAAACAAACAAACTGCAGGCAAAGGCAGCCAGCACTTGAAAGGAGCGAGCACATGAGCAATGTGTGAAACATAACTCATGTAGGAAAAACAAACCCCTGACCCCAGGCTCACACCCAAAGCTCATTCCTCAAGGATTCCTTACCTCAAAGGCTTCTGCCCTGAGCTGCCCACATTTATTTGGAGCCTGGACAGAGATCCCAGTGGCTGGGGGAGGTGCTGGGACCAGCAGGGCCAGGGCTCTGCAGGCTGACAAATGTGCTGGCAGCAGGAGAGCAGAGCTGCCAGCAGGTTGTCCCACCTGGCTGGGCTGCAGCTTTTTTTGGTCAATTGATGTTAATTATCACATCCTCCTTGTCAGGGAGCTATTGTTAATGATCTCAGACAAGTTTTTTAGCGCGATTTCTTAATTATTGCTAACTGACCGCGGGGAGGGAAGGGGAAAAGGAATTTTGGGAGGCTGGAGGAGGAGCAGTGGTGGGGAAGAGGAGCACAGCCCTTCCTCCCGGGGATCCTGGCCCCATCCCCAGCTCCTGTCTGTCCCAGCCCGTGGGCACAGGGTGAGCAGCTGCAGCAGCCCACGGGAGGCAGGATTTTGGATGCCTCTGGTGGGATTCAGCCCAGCCCTTTTCCCTGTGCCACTGTTCAGAGTTTGCTGAGATTATGTCCAGCTAACTGGCTGTTCAACTAGCAGATAATGTAGTTAAAATTTTAATCAGTTCATTTTTTCCCTCTTGATGACTCCAGACCCTTTTATCCACATCTCTTGCATTTTTTATCATGTTTTCTCAGTTCTTTTCAGGACACCATCAGTATTTACAGCCCTGCTGCTCCAGGACTGATGGGCTCCCCTGGTTTTCTCAGCCCTCACTCCAATCCCAACCTCTCCTAAATCATCTGGGCAGCTCCTGTCTGCCTCCCCCTCACCCAGCATCCAGAAAGTTCAGTCCAGAGCTAAGCAGTTTTCACAGGACTGAAACTTCTCGGGGTTAGAGGACAGGGGAATGCACAACAAATTATCCCTGGAGAGCTGCAACTCCTGCCACAGGGGCACTTGCAAAACAAATATTTCACTGCTCCTAGAGCAGGCTAAAAGACAATTTCTTTACCTAAAACCACAGCGATGGATGTGGAGAGGGAGGGGGGGTGGAATTTATTCTGTGGAAAAGCAACAGGTGTGGGAAGAAATCAGGAGCTGTGGCTGCCCCATCCCTGAGAGCTCAGAGCAGCTTGGATGGAGCTGGGGTGCAATGAGATGAGATTTAAGGTCCCTCCCAACCCAAACCATCCTGGGGTTCTCTGATTCTACCACAGAACACAAAACTGGCCCTCCAGAGCCCAGCTTCTCCCACAGTGGGCACACCCAGCACTCCCCGAGGAGCAGAGGATGCCCCAGGGCTCTGCTGTGGTCACTGGAATTCACTGCCCGGCTCCGGGCTCTGCTCTCTCCGGGGGATGCTGAGGCTGCTCTGCCACATTCCTGGTAAAAGCAGAGGGAAATCATCCCCCCGTGGCTGAATTAACCACGGAGTGACCCCGGCTGGGCTGGGAGCAGCAGCTCCTGAGCCTCTGAGAGGTGCAGGAATTGTGGGGAATGTTTGTGGGACGGGAATTTGATGCAGGAATTGTAGAGGATGTTCATAGCAGGTAAATTTTGGTGCAGGAATTGTGGAGGATGTTTATGGGAGATGAATTTTGATGCAGAAATTGTGCAGGATGTTTATGAGAAGTGAATTTGATGCAGGATTTGTAGAGGATGTTCATAGCAGGTAAATTTTGGTGCAGGAATTGAAGAGGATGTTTATGGAGGGTGAATTTTGGTGCAGGAGTTCTGGAGAATATTTACAGGAACTGAATTTTGGTGCAGGAATTGTGGATGATGTTTATGGGAGGGGAATTTTGGTGCAGGAATTGTGGAGGATGTTTATGAGAAATGAATTTTGATGCAGGAATTGTGGATGATGTTGATGGGAGAGGAATTTTGGTGCAGGAATTGTGGAGGATGTTTATGAGAAATGAATTTTGATGCAGGAATTGTGGAGGATGTTTATGGGAGATGAATTTTGGTGCAGGAATTGTGGAGGATGTTTATGGGAGATGAATTTTGGTGCAGGAATTGTGGAGGATGTTTATGGGAAGTGAATTTTGGTGCAGGAGTTCTGGAGGATGTTTACAGGAACTGAATTTCGGTGCAGGAATTGTGCAGGATGTTTATGAGAAGTGAATTTGGTGCAGGAATTGTAGAGGATATTCATAGCAGGTAAATTTTGGTGCAGGAATTGTGGAGGATGTTTATGGGAGATGAATTTTGATGCAGGAATTGTGCAGGATGTTTATGAGAAGTGAATTTGGTGCAGGAATTGTAGAGGATGTTCATAGCAGGTAAATTTTGGTGCAGGAATTGTGGATGATGTTTATGGTGGGTGAATTTTGGTGCAGGAATTATGGAGGGTGTTTATGGGAGGGGAATTTTGCACTCACAGCACCCTGGGCAGGTGCCTGCTGAGGAAGCTGCTGCTTTTCCCCCTTTTACCTCACCCAGGGGTTTTTACATGAGGAGCAAAAAACAGCTGAGGGATCATGAGCTGGGCAAAGAGAGGGAAATAAGAAGGGAACAGGGTGGTGGCACGGCTGTTTTCGGGCAGGGAAGGGGGAGTGAGGGCAGAGGGAGAGCAGCACCTGCTCAGCACCAGCTCCTCTGGCCCTGCAGCAGCCCCTGGGATGTTTTCATCCCCACTGACACGAGGATTTTCCTCCCAGCCAGCATTTCCTGCAAGCATTTCGATCCTGCTGATTTAAATTCCACGTCTGCAGCCCTTGATTAGGTGGTGAAATCTTTTGGAGCTGGCAATCCCTGCCCCGGGTTTGATTGAGCTCCTCTCACTGCTGGCTTAAAAATAGCCAAATTCCTTCTTCTGTCGAGAGCTGTGAAAATCTTTGGCCCCAGTTTTTTGCTGATGGTTACACAGGGTGGGCTGGGCTGGATGGGGCAGGGGGAGCCCAGCCCTGCCCCGGGGAGCAGAGGGGGCTCCTGCAGCCTTGGAGCCACCAAATCACCCTCATCAGCAGGACTGATGGAATTGGGGCTTTCAGACATTGAAAAAACCCAGACAATGAATGCTCAGGGCTGAATTACTGAGCCACTGCTCCTCAGCATCTCCAGCCTCCTCCTGCCTCAGCCCTTCCCTCTGCAAGGAAGACACAGAGAAGATTTTCTGCACGTTCAGGGGTTTGGTGTGGGCTCTGTGACAGACTCTGTGACAAAACAGGGATTTTTTAATCAGGGGGCTTTGGTGGCCCCACATTTGTCATGCATTGCCATTAACCCCTCACCTGCTGTTGAGCAGCCCTGGGGGCACCCCCACGTCTCACCCGTGACCAGTGGAGCAGCAGCGTGACCAATTCCACATCAATGTTTTATTTTTTAAATATAAATGGGTTGGTTTTTCTTTTAATGGGTTTTTTGTTTGTTTGTTTGTTTTTGTTTTCCTGATAGAAACTGTTAATTGAATTTGTCTGTGAGAAATGAGGCAGCTCACACTGGGCAGTGGCTGAGAAGAGCCATGGTCCCCTCACTGTGGCCGTGCTGGTCCCCCCAACACTGACCCACCACAGAGCCCACGGTGAATTTGGGGACAGGACCCAAAAACTGGGATTCTGGGCAGAGTAACTCTGGCAGACCCACTGCTATTCCCACCCTGGAGTAACAAAGCTGCTGCAATGCCACCCATCTCCATCTCCATCAACTCCATCATCTCCATCTCCATCTCCATCTCCATCTCCACCTCCATTCTCTCCATTCTCTCCATCTATCTCCATCTCCATCTCCATCTCCATCTCCATCTCCATCTCCATCTCCATCTCCATCATCTCCATCCTCTCCATCTCCATCATCTCCATCTCCACCTCCACCTCCATTCTCTCCATTCTCTCCATCTATCTCCATCTCCATCTCCATCTCCATCTCCATCCTCTCCATCATTTCCACCTCCACCCAGCTCTCCCTGAGCCCTGCTCAGCCTGTGTGCAGAAATGAGCTTTGTTTGCTCCACCAACCCTGGGAAATCAATTCCTGCTTTAAACAGGGTCAGAGCCACTTCTCTTTTCCCCTCTGAGTGTTTGAAACCAGGTGCTGTGGGAAGGGGACCTGAAAGAACTCCTAATAACCACCCTTCAACCGAGTGGTTCAAGAGCTCCCAGTGCCTGGAAGCAAAGTTTCTTTATTCCTCTCTCCCCCAGACTGGGCTGTGCAACTGTTGCTTCTGTGCTTTGTGGGAGTGAAATCAAATGTCAAATATTCTGCTTTGGAAGGAGTTGGCAGCGAGACATGAAAGGCTCAGGGAGAGCTCAAAAAAAGAGGGAGGAAAAAACTGGAGCAAAGCACAGACAGGGCTGGGACAGGAGCCAGGGGAGTGGGGAAGGGCTGTGCTGCCAGCAGAGCTCCAGATCTGAGCAGGGAGAGGCTCTTTTCCTGCATGTGGGCACAGAGCTGCTCCTGGGGCTGCCTGCGCACACGGAGGGTGGGAATGTGCCAAGGAGCCCCAGCCTTGGTAGGATCTTCCTCACAGCCCCAACCTTTATAGGATCATCCTCACAGCCCCATTCCCTCAGCCCCATCCTTTATAGGATCATCCTCACAGCCCCATCCTTTACAGGAACATCCCCACAGCCCCATTCCCTCAGCCCCATCCTTTGTAGGATCATCCTCACAGCCCCAACCTTTGTAGGAACATCCCCACTGCCCCATCCTTTATAGAAACATCCTCACAGCCCCATTACCTCAGCCCCACAGCCTCATTCCCTCAGCCCCATCCTTTGTAGGATCATCCCCCCAGTCCCATCCTTTATAGGATCATCCTCACAGCCCCATTCCCTCAGCCCCATCCTTTATAGGAACATCCCCACAGCCCCATTCCCTCGGCAGACCCCTGGGGCTGCTCCCAGATCCCATCCCCAAGCCCAGAGGAGCTCAGGAGGTGCCCCCAGCTCTGTTGGGGAGCACCTTCCCCAGCTCAGCTCCCCCAAACCCCAGCCCACACCTCAGAGCCGTGTTCTGACCCAGGCATTGGCTCTTTCTGTCTCTCCAGAATCCCAAATCCCCCTCTGGACAATCCTCCCCCACGTGACCATCCCTGCCAGGAGCAGCTGCTCTCTGTGGCATTTTGCAAGGGGCAGAATTTCAGTTTGTTCCCCATTTCCAGCCTGCAGAGGCTTTTTTTTTTTTTTTGCTGTACATTCTCAGCCCTTCTGAGGGCACCTCCCACCATTTGCAGCCTCAAATTTGCAGCCCTGGAGCTGCTGCACCTCTCTCCTCCTCTTGCTGCTGACCCCTTTTCAATCATCAGCTTCTTTTACAGAGAACCCAGGGAAAAATATATTCTTGTCTGCACTTTGCTGAACTATCACATTGGCAGGATGGGGGCACTGGGGTCACAGGAGCTGACAGGATCCATATGCATGGATGCTGGGATTTTGGGAGCCAGAGCACGAATTGCTGCAAGGGCAACAGGCAAATCCTGAGGCAAATCCTGCAAGGAATGAGAGGCAGCAGCCCCCAACTCCTGGAGTCTCCCCAAGGCAGAGCTGTGGCTGAAAATGGAATTAATGTTCCAGGAATATTCTATTATTTGCTAATTCTCTTCACATCTTTTTGTTTCACAATTAAGCAAATTAGTGCTTTGATGAATATTAAGACGCTGTTGCCTCATAAAAGATGAGTTAGAGGCATTCCCCCTGGATTCTGCTCCTAATGAAAACAGTTCCTCAACTGTTTGAGACCCACACTGGGTCGTTTCCTCCCTGGTGGGAGCACGGGCAGCACGTGGCTCCTGCACAAAGTGACCAAGCATTAACATTTGAATAAAATAATTCAATTGCAAAGTTTGCACAGATCCTCATTATTGCCATCTAATCCCAGCCCAAGCTGCGATGGGATCTGGAATTTGTGGCTGCTGGTGGAAGTGTCTGTCCCTGAGAGGCTCTAACAAGCACAAAATGTCTTCCTCAGCCTCAGGGGTTCACTCACTCCAGGCTTTTAGCAGGGACAAGACTTTGCCCTCCTCTGAAACATTTCTTCCCTGCTTTTAAATGACTTTGTAACCAAGGAATGGATTTCCCAATTTTTTCTTTTCTTGCTGTAGGTCAGAAAAACAGCCCTGGGAGGAGCTGGGAGCTCCCAGTGCAAGGTGCAAGGAGAGCTGCTCTCTACCTCCATCAGAACATCCCTGATGACACCAGCTCCTCCTGCAGCATCTCAGGGGGGAGGGCAGCTGGAAAGCTGCAGTGCCCAGGGGCTCACTGCACACAGAACAATTTAACAGCACCCAGGCACCTCCAGGTGCAGCCCCTCTCCTGCCTCCAGCCCCCAGAGGCACCAGCCCCATTAACCTGAACCCCCAGTTGTGAGGAACAGCCAAAAAAACTCTCAGCAGGGCCAGTGAGCCTGGAAATCTGAGTGCTGGGGGCTCTGTGTGGTTCTGAGCCTCAGAGAGGAACAGAAGGGCCCAGATTATTATTGGCATCGTTGTGGCTCCCCCAGCACCAGCCTCCCGTGGACTGCCAGCCATCAATTCCCACCATTATCACTTGGGCTGTGCTTTTTTGGGGTGGGCACCACCCCAGGGCACGAGCAGAGCTGGCACAGAGCAGAGCCACGGTTAATGGGGCTTGGTCCCCTCTCTGTGCAGCAGCAGCACTCACTGGCAGCCCCTTCAAACACGCTGTGAATAACTGAACAAAGAAATGCAGAGAGAATCAAGCCACCATCAATTCAGCCATTCCAGGGAGAATCTGGTCCCAGAAAGGGCAGCCAGGCCTTGGCAGGGGCTGCCCAGGGAGGTGTGGAGTGCCCAGCCCTGGAGGTGTCCAGGGAATGCTGGATGTGGCACTCAGTGCTCTGGGCTGGGGATGTGTGGGAGTCCAAAGTATTCCTCTGGCTTCCCTGGAAGGTTTAAGACCCCCCTGGTGGGGTCCCCAAAGACCCTCGAATGAGACCCAGGTGTCTCAAGGGCTGGATTTAGCTCCTTGGAACAATTTGCCCACATTGAGAGAAGAAATGCAAGCCGCAAAAATAAATAGAGTGTAAATTAGACTGTTAGAATGTAGAATTGCAGATTTCTAGAATGTTTGTGATAAGGGACACGTGGCCAAGATGGAGAATTGAGGGTGTGGATACCTCTTCCTCCTTCTTCTCCGTGTCATCCATACTGAGTGACACGCTGGCACTTTTAGATTGGATGAGGACAGAGCTGCACCATGTAACAAGATTGTATTGTATTGGGGGTCATTTGTAAATACCTAGTACGTAATTTAGACTATAAAAGATAAGTCCTGCCTCTGCCAGGCAGATTCTGCCCTGGACGTCTGGCGAGCAGACTGCTGTTGGCTGGACGAAGCATTCCTGAGATAAGGAAGAATAAACAACCGTGAAAACCTCTAAGAACAGCCTCCTGCAGTCTCTCATTGATGGGCATTGGAAAGAGCTGGGTTCCAGACCACCTGCATGTCCTCCAGAGGTGATCTCAGGGCTAAGGAGACACCTCGGGATGTGACATCTGGCGTCCCTGGGTGGGCTCGAACCACCAACCTTTCGGTTAACAGCTGGGGATTGGGCATGGGATGGAATTGATGGCCCTGGAGGGGCTTTGCAGCCTCAGGGATTCAGGGATTCTGAGCTCAAGGATGCTCCAGACAAACCAGGGCAGGCCCGCCCTGGGATCCCTGCTCAGGCTCAGCAGCGAGGCAGGAGCAGCTCAGAGCCCCAGAGCAGCTCAGTTCCCATCCCTGCCAGCCAGGAACGAGCAGCTACAACCCTCCCCAAGCACTGGTGCCAATCTCTGCTCAGGGGCAGAAAAACCCGAGCTGCTCCCGGCGCTCCAGCCTCTTGTCCCCATCCCGGCGGCGCGGGGCTGAGCTGTGTGCGCTGCAGGGAGGGAGCAGGCACTCACCTGGCGCTCGGACATGACGTACAGGTACTTGTGGTCGATGGAGAAGGCCATGTCCCGCAGCACCGGGCTCCCGTCCTTGAACACCGACACCACCTCGTACTGGATCCCGCCCTGGGGGGGGCCATCGGCCCGGATCTGCGGGGAGAAACAGCGTCAGGGGGTCTCACAGCGGCCAAATTCCTGCTTTGCTCTGGGGGATGATGGGGAGAGAGGAGAAGGAGAAAGCAGGAAAAGGAATTAATTCAAAAATCTCGGCTCCAAGCTGGGGACAGAGCAGAGGCAGCGTGGGAGCAGGAGCTGGAGCAAAGGTTCTGTCCCCACTGGAGCCAATGTGGTTTTGCCAGACCAGGAGAAATAATGAGAGAGTTTTGTGGTTGCAAGGAGAGCACAGAGACCGCCAGTGAGCTGTGGTTGACCATCCCAGAGGAGGGCAAATTGTAAACTTTTAAGATTCTCTCTAAAATAAGCCTGAAAGGAGACCACAAAACTCTACAGCCAACAGCAAAGCCGAGACACTGCAGAGGTATTTTTTAATTCTCTAGACACCTATAGAATGACACTTGGACAATCTCCATCACCTCTTCCTGCCACGGAATCCTCCCGAAGCTTCATCCCTGTAAAAACCTGGAGATGCTGCAGCCACTTTCCTGTGTACAGGATTCAGTGAGGCAAAGCCAGCCCAGCCCGTTCTGCTGAGCACCACATGCTCCGTTCAGTTCGGGCTCTGAGCCCCCTCCATTCCTCCATCCCTCCATCCCTCCATCCCTCCATCCATCCCTCCACCCCTCCAAAACAGGATTTTTTCCCTCAGGAAAACCTGCCCGGGCTGTGCCAAGCGCCATCCCTTCCAGCAGCCTTCTCTTCCCAAAGTGAATAATTGATGTTCTCCGGGGCTGTGCGAGGGGAAGGGGGGAGGATAAACAAACTTTACATTGTCCTTCCCACCGGGATTTGTGTGTTTGGAGAGGCGCTGGATGGCAACGAGGTGTGTGCGGGGCTGGGAGAGCCAGGGGCTGGCGGCGACAGCGCTGCTGGGCCAGGGAGCCGGGAATTGTCGGGAATTATCGGGAATGTGCCAGGAATTGCCGGGATGTGCCTGGATGTGCCGGGAATGTGCCGGGAATTGTCGGGATGTGCCTGGATGTGCCGGGAATTGCAGGGAACTATCAGGAATTGCAGGGAATTACCGGGAATGTGCCGGGAATTACCGGGATGTGCCTGGATGTGCTGGGAATTGCTGTCGTGTGCCGGGAATTGCCGGGAATTTCAAGGAATTATCTGGAATTGCTGTGATGTGCCGGGAATGTGCCGGGATGCGCCCGCTGCCCACCCAGGAGAGGGAACACGGTCCTGGAAAAGCCCTGATGCCAGAGATGCCAAAGCTCTGATCCCAGAGATGCCAGAGCTCTGATCCCAAAGATGCCAAAGCTCTGATCCCAGAGATACCAAAGCTCTGATCCCAAAGATGCCAAAGTTCTGATCCCAAAGATGTCAAAGCTCTGATCCCAGAGATGTCAAAGCTCTGATCCCAAAAATGTCAAAGCTCTGATCCCAGAGATGCCAAAGCTCTGATCCCAAAGATACCAAAGCTCTGATCCCAAAGATGCCAAAGTTCTGATCCCAAAGATGTCAAAGCTCTGATCCCAGAGATACCAAAGCTCTGATCCCAAAGATGCCAAAGTTCTGATCCCAGAGGTGTCAAAGCTCTGATCCCAGAGATGCTGAAGCTCTGATCCCAGAGATGCCAAAGCTCTGATCCCAGAGATGCCAAAGTTCTGATCCCAAAGATGCCAAAGCTCTGATCCCAAAAATGTCAAAGCTCTGATCCCAGAGATGCCAAAGCTCTGATCCCAAAGATGCCAAAGCTCTGATCCCAAAAATGTCAAAGCTTTGATCCCAAAGATGCCAAAGCTCTGATCCCAGAGATGCCAAAGCTCTGATCCCAAAGATGCCAAAGCTCTGATCCCAAAAATGTCAAAGCTCTGATCCCAGAGATGCCAAATCTCTGATCCCAAAGATTCCTCGGCTCCAGCCACATGCCTGTGCTGCCCCAGCCCTTTTTGTGCCCCACTACTTCCTTCCCAAAGAGCAGGGAAACTTGAAGCCTAAACCTTTGGGAGAGGCAGGATGGAGCACATGGTCCATGTCCCCATGAAGACAGCAGGTTGTTCAGCATCTTATGAGGTAGCTGAGGAAGGAGCCACCCCAGCTGGAAATACCAGGAGATCTGGGCACTGCCAGAGCAGAGACTCCCCTGCACCCTGCCCTCAGCAAATCCTCCCCTTGGGAAGGGCCCCAGTGCCTCCTGCCGTGCATAGACATCTTGGGTACACACAAACACATTCATTTTCTCTATTTCTCCTTTTCCCTTCACTTCCTGAGTGTCCAGGGCTATTAAAGAAGATCAGGTGGGAATGTCAGTGCTCTGTTGAACACCCACAGTCAGGCACAGGAGCCTCTGGCAGGGTTAAGCTGCCAGCCCAAGCCTGCCTCAAAAGCCCTGAATTTTCAGAAAGCAAAATCCCCCAAAAGGCAGAAGGTCAAATCCTGCTTTAATCCCACCTGTGAGAATTAGGATCATCACAGCCCCCTGTGAAATACCAAGAATTAGAGGCAGATTCACACCAGTATGAGCCCAGTGCCTTACTGGGTGCTGCCACCTGAGTCACAGGGGACAGAGGGACAAAAACCACCTGAGGAAGAAGCAGCAGGAGCACGGGGCTGTCAGGGATCCACAGCCACCCCCATGCAAACCCCTGATTAATGGCCAGACTGGAATGGGAGCCCCGACATGAAGGATCAGCAGCCTTTGTGAAAAACAACTGTTTTGCAGAGCTCCCTCAGGGCACCGGCAGCTCGTTAAATCGAGCTTCTTTCGAGTAATGAGGTCAGACAGGGCTAATAAAGAGAGATACCACTGGACAAGCCTGGTGCAGACCGATTCCAACTGGGAATTGCAGCTCTGGGCTGGAGACGGCGCCGAGAGCCCCATGGCTCCTCCAGCCCGGACAGGGGCTTGGAGCTGTGCCTGGAGTGGGAGTTTTGGGGCACAGCACGAGGTGCTGGGTGCTGCCTGCACCCCCTGCCCCCACACAGGCCAGGGAGCTGCCCTGGGGCTCTGTCACAGTGGGGTGGCTCAGGGCACAGGGCACAGCAGAGCCCGCTGCCCCCTTCCCTGGGTGGGTGTGGGACCCCCCAGAGCCCCGTGCCCACAGCCCAGGGCCGGGGGCACCCACTGGCACCAGGATGCTCCACTGCATCCCTGCTCAGGGCTCGGTCTCCATGGCAACAAATGATGATGTCAGAGAAGAGCGATGATTCCTGTGGACGAGGAAGAAGAAAGGGATCATCTCACACAGCAGGAAGCCTCTTGTTGACGTTTGGAGAGGGAAATAACTCCTCTGCCTCGTGGATGGGTGCCCTCCTGGGGCCAGACAACTCCTGAGCTGGCCTGCAGCAGCAGTGTGGGACCAACCCTGAACCTACAGGCTCATCCCAAATCCAAGGCTTGTCCCAAATCCTGGGCTCATTCCTGAGTCCAGGGCTCATTCCCGAGTCCAGAGCTCATCCTGAATCCAGGGCTCATCCCAAATCCAGGGCTCATCCCAAATCCAGGGCTCATCCCAAATCCAGGACTCATCCCAAATCCAGGACTCATCCCAAATCCAGGGCTCATCCCAAATCCAGGGTTCATTCCCAAATCCAGGGTTCATTCCCAAATCCAGGACTCATCCCAAATCCAGGACTCATCCCAAATCCAGGGCTCATTCCCAAATCCAGGACTCATCCCAAATCCAGGGCTCATCCCAAATCCAGGGTTCATTCCCAAATCCAGGGTTCATTCCCAAATCCAAGGTTCATTCCCAAATCCAGGGCTCATCCCAAATCCAGGGCTCACCCTGGTGATGGGGGAGAGGGGGGCAGAGGGATGGGGCTGGGCTCCGCTGGTCCTGCTTGGTTCTGTCCCCTCTGCCTCCCTGTGTTCCCTCTCCTGACAGGATGGCAGGGCAGGGAAGGGTTCAGGAGAGGGCACAGGGGGAATCAGGGTGGGGAGAGGGACAGCAGAGCCCAGCAGGGCACGGCTCAGGCTGCCCCGCACGAGGAGCTGCCAGGGCCAGATCCAGCCCTCCCCTCCAGCTGGGTGCTTACAAATCGCTCCTGAGAAGTGCCTAAGGACATAATCTGCAAATCCAGACTCATCCCTGGCTCGCAGGGCCGTGGGCAGCCCCTCGTGGAGGAGCAGGATGTGCTGTGTGCAGGAGCTGAGGGCTCACACTGAGCTCTCTAATACCCCACAGAGCAGCTGCAGGCTAAGCTGGGCTTTATCAGCAGAGATTAGCACAACAGCACATTGTGCCAGGGGATGTGGCCGTGTAGGAGCCGCTCAAGGATCTAATCTGACATGGAGCTGCACCACACCTCTGGCAGGAAAGTTCCCCCAGGTGCTGTGCCCACTGCATCCCCTTCCAGTCCCTCCCTGCAGGCTCCCATTAGAAGACATCGAATCTCTTTGTAGGAACTTTCCATGATTAAATTACCTGTCTGTTTTCATTAGGGGTGTTTCCACCGGGCTGACTCATGATGGAATTCCTGCTGCCAGGAAAAACAGCTGAATAAGTCCCTGCGTGAGGGGACTGATTCCCCACCCTGCATCCTGCAGCAAGGCCACCCATTAACTCAGAGCTGCAGCTTCTCCCCACGTCTGCAGGTGCCTGGTGGGTCCCAAAGCACTTTGGAAGAGCCAGGGGGGCAGTGGAGGGGCTCCTGAGAGGATTCCCAGGGCCAGGAGCAGCAGGCACTGCCTCAACTTGCTTCTTGTTGTAATGAAGTGAAAAGCTGGGCCTGTGTGATACTCCTGGTCCTGCATCCTCTGACACCCACAGGAACCTCCAGGAGGGGAGAATCCACAACTGGAACTGCAAATTATCACCCCAAAAGTCGCCAAGAGCCCTTCAGGTGTGAAATTCTGGGAGTAAAGAAAGACCTCCCAGACTCCCTCTGACTTCTGGATTGGAGCCATTCCCAGATCATCACTAAACCCAGAGCAGTGTGGGGGTTTCTGAGCATCCTTCAGCCAGTCCACCCCACATCTGGGATCTGAATTTGCAAAGGCAGGTGTGCCAGGGCCCCAGGCCCAGCAGGATCCCTCACTGTGCCCCTGTCCATGGAGGAGCCCAGCCCCAGAAATCTTCCCCTGCACGTCCCTCCTGCAGGCAGGAACAGCAGGAATGGGCTGGGCTCTGCCTGGGAAGTCTCCCCCTTGGAATCCCAGTGAAATAGTAATCCCATTAAGGATCTTTCCTTTAAATCATAGATGTGTCCAGGAGAAAGTTAATGACAAACCTTACATGCACGTTCAATTCAAATCAGCATATCCAATTAACTTCATTACCTGCAGGCTCCCTCATCTCCCAGTCTCTTTCTCTCCTGTCACATTTTCTTTATGCATTTCTCCCAGATGAGGCCAGAATGGATCTGTCACAGTGGGCATCACCTCTGTCTCTGTCCCAAAGCCTTGGATGGGTTCCCTGCAGGAGCTCAGCACTGTCAGGAGATGCTGGGAGCAGAGCAGCTCTGGAGACCAGCTCTGCTCCCTGGGGGAGGAGAAAATCCATCCTTCCCCAAACCACACCGCCCAACTAAGCATTAAACACTCCCACTGATCACTGCTGGGGCTGCCCTTGCTCCCCTCTCCCTTTCCCACGGGATTAAACTTGGCTCAGCCAGCTCCTCCCTCCCAGGATGTGCAGAGTGTCCTGGCTGTGCCTCCATCTGGGTTTGTCCCCTGGAGGAGGGAGCAGAGGGGAGCAGGTGTGGGGCAGTTCTGGGCACTCACAGCTGGGGCAGCACCTGGGCAGGGGGGCCAGGGGGGCTCCAGCCTCTGCCCAGCTCCCTGCCCCACATCATTTCTGCACCTGAGGCTTGGAGAACCCAGCCCTGGTGGCAGAAATGTCTCTGTGTGTCTGTTCCACACCCACTCGTGCTTCCCATCCTCTCTGCTGGGGAAATGCTAGCTCAGCCTTCAAAGGGAAGCTGCAGCTCCCCAGAGGAGCTGGGGGGCAGAGGGGGGGCTGGGCTGACTGGGGGGGCACTGGGAGCCCCCTGGGCTGGGGCTGTGTCTGCAGAGCTGCACCCACACACTGCTGGTGGTGCAGCACACACACACAAACAGACAAACAGACAAACAAACAAACCCCAATGAACTCACATCCCCAGCCCAGGGAGGGTGGCTGCTCCTCCAGGGAAGGTTTCCTGCCTCTGGCAAGTGGCTGCAGCCTGCCCAGAACTGCCAAAACTGAGACCTGAACACTCAACCTTAGCACTTCTGAGTGTGAGCTCACCTCCAGGGAGGGCCAGAGAGGTTTTGAAACACAAAGCAGATTAAAAACCACAGTTCCTTCCCTGTAAAAGCTCAAGCCACACTCAGCAGGCTGTTGCACCAAGTCAGTTCTGGGTGTCACATCCTGGAGGTGCCAAGCCAGGCTGGACAGACACACTGGGATGTGTCCCTGCCAGGGAACAAGGTGAGCTGGAAGGTCCCTGCAGCCCAAACCATTCTGTGACCCCAAGGAGCAGCTCTGGAGGGCACCCACAGTGTTGGATGTGCCAGGAGAAGAGATTCCATTAACATCTCTTCCATGAACACAGCTCTTCCCATTCCCAGGAGGAAGGAGACTGGGAGAAGGATCCCCTGCAGGATTTCTGCAGGGCAAGGAGCTGATTACTGGGGTGAAGCAGCAGCTCAGACATCCTGACAGAACAAACCCTTATGAGAAATTGCCACTGGAGAGGTTCTTTCCTTCTCCAGGCCTTTATTTCCTTGTGCCATCCTCCTGCTCCCTCCAAGCTGGTGCAGAGCTGATCCTGCAGGATGGAGCAGGGAGGATGGAGCAGAGGCACCATGCAGAGCCTAATCAGCAGCCCCATGCCTTTAATTTATTACTGCATGAGAGGCTCGTTTAGAACAAAGCTGCCAGTTCGAGAGATCATTCCTTGAAAAGACTTTTTATTTGAAAAGCTGTCAGCTCACACCTTGTCACAGCCCTACTTGCAGCAGCAGAACTTTAATAACATGCCACCTCATGCAAATGAGCTGCTAATTAATTAAGTAGTATTCTTCCGGGGATGGATTCATTAGAATGAAATTTGGGCTGGTGAGGTTGGATTGCTTTGGATGGTGCTTTAAATCAGCAGCATTGTCTTCTCCTGGAGGCCCAGCTCTCCCTCCCACCCAGAGGGAAGCTCCTTCCCATTCTGTGCCCCCAGGAAGGCTCTGCACACCCTGCTGCAGGAACCAACCACTGCAAGGCACAGCCCAGCCCTGAATCAGCCAAAACCAGCAGTGAGATGCAGAAAATGATGTATGAGGTGCCCAAAAGATTTTCTTCCACAGTACTGAGGAAATCCAGTGCAGGAGAGGGCTCAGTACAAAAGCAGGAGGCAGTGATTAACCTGGGGGCTCCAGGGGATGCTGAGGAGGAGCAGAGCTGCTTTCCTGTGGAGCACTTGTTGCAAAGAGAATTGCTGGGGGTCCAGGGCCAGCAGCCTTGCACCTTCCAGCAGCATCAAACACAGCCTCAGAAGGTGGGGACACTCAGGGCACAAACCCTGTGCTCTGTCATCTGTCCCCAGGGAACAGGGCTGTCCTCTCCCTCTGTTCTGCAGTAATCCCCTTTGCACCCTCCTGTCTGATTTTGGGGAGGTGTCTCTGGGCACTGGCAATCATTGTTAGCAGCACTGCTCTGCTCCAGGCTTTACATTTTGGCACAAAACCATCAAAGGGACGAAGCTGTGCCCTCCCAGAGGCAGGAACGAGGTGGGTGTTGCTGTGCTGACCCCTCTCCATCCCCCCCTGCCTCAGCCCTGCTCTGTGCAGTTCAGTGCAGCCCTGCTGGAAGGGGAGTGAATGAAAGCACAAATGAGAGAGCGGGACAGCTCCAGGAACAGGCAGAGAGGGGTTTTATTCCTGTTCTCCATGGCAGCCTGGGTTAGCTGTGCACAAACCCCGAGTCACTCCCTGCCTTTCCCCACTCCTTGCCCTCCTTGTGCCCTTTGCCCTGAGCCAGAGCTGGGCTGGGTGTTTGCAGGAACACAAAGGGACACATGAGCCAGGACAGAAACCCACAACTCCCTGAGCACATCTCGGGATGGAGGGAGGTGTGAGCAGCAACTGGGGAGTGAGATCAGCTCAAGAGGAGGAAAGCAGGGCTGAGTGCTGAGCCTCAGCCCCTGTGATGGACACAAAGCACCAGAGCAAGCCCAGGGCTGGTTATTCTGGTGTATTTAGGGCGAGGGAGGTGCCAGGTATGTGCTTGTCACAAACCATTTGCAGCTCTTGCCCAAAGCCCCTGAAATAGCCCTGCATCTGTGTTATGTGTCCACAGCTCACCTGTGCCCTTCCAGCTGAGTAATCCTGCACAGCTCCGTGCCAGGCTGGCCCTCCCCACCAACATCCTCCTCCAGCACTGCATTTCACAGCTGAAGGGATTGGTCTTGCTCAGTTTGCTTTGTTGACCTTGAGTGGCCATGTAAAATGGCATCAAAAGCCACTTAGACAAGACTGTCTAATGTGAAGTTTGCTCTAAACGAGCTTCAGTGAGTCGTGATTCTCCCCAAGGAGGGAAAAACTAAATGACTGTCAAAAATTGCCACACAAAAACCCTGTTCCTCCAAAGCCACAGCTTCCAGCTGATCAGGTGGGAGCCGCAGAGTTCCTCAGGAAATATTATTCTCTTTCCTTTTTGAAAACATCATGTAAGTAATCTGTTTCAAATGGCTTCGGTTTCCTGCCCAGCACCTCCCGGGAGTGCTGGAACACGAGCCAGACTCTGAGCTGCCCAAGGCCAAAACCCAGAAGGAAATAAGAGAATCTAAATGTTATTGTCTTTGGGGTTTATAAACCCTGCCTGGTGGTTCTGCTCTGCTCTAGGTCGGGCAGCAGCGATCAGGTGAACAAGGAGGCCGTGCATATTTTTGGTTTCACTTGTGCTTGCAGAGCCAGTCATGTGTTACTGATCAGATCTAACCTTGCTGGGGCAGAGGATGTGAGAAAATTACAGAGAGCTCAGCTCAGCTCAGCTCCAATCCTGGGAAATGAGTCTGCCCCACATCCCCAGGTCGCTGTGCCCAGCAGGACTCAGAGCTGCAGGGGGAATGGGCAGGTTTTGGTTGGGAATTGGGGCAGAGTCTCTCTGAGTGTGTCCCCAGCCTCTCCCTGGCCAGAGGCTGGGTTTGGCTGCAGGAGCTGCCCTGCAGGGAGGTCGTGTGAGGACACAGAGCCCCAGCCAAGCTGGCAGTGCCCCAGGGCTCCCCCCAGCCTGGCTGGGCACTCAGAGCAGGGAATCAGCTCTGCTGGGCTGCTCCATCCTCTCTTGCTGCAGCACAGGTGTCTCCTGTCTCCTGCAGGAAGGCACCACGCAGGACCAGCGGGGCTGGTACACCCAGGGACACCTGCTGGTGCATTCCCTGTCCTGGAAGCATTAAAGGCTCCTGATGGGAGGCTCTACAATATAAATCCAAGGGGCTGAATTGATCCTTATCTGCTCATTCATGCCCCAATCTCCATCAGACAGAGGTTTGAGGTAGCTCAGGCTCCTGTGTGTGAGGAAAGCTCCTCCTGCCCCTCTGAGCTGCTTCCCCAGAGCTATTCTGGGGCAGATCAAGGATAAAAATAAAAATAAAAAGCAAAATCTCTTCCATCTCCGCACTGTAACTCCCTAAGCCTTCGGCACATGCCCTTTCCAGCATCTCAGAATTAATCAGCAGATAAGCAGATGAACTGGCTCTGAATAATCTGGGTATGCAACACATGGAACACTGCTCAGCACAACCCTGAATGTGGTGGGATTTGCTGGGCTGGGCTCAGAGAACACGTCTGTCCCTCTGTCCCTGTCACCCTGTCCCTGCCACCCTGTCCCTGCCTCTGTCACCCTGTCCCTGTCCATTCCTGCTCCCAGAGCTGGCAGCACACACTGCCCTGCTCTGCATCAGGCAGGATCAGCTTGCTGGTCCTCAAATACCCAAATTCAGAGTTTAATTTCAAATTCAGCTGGGGGAGGAGAGGCATCTGCAGGAGCTGGAGCTGTGTGTGTAACTCTGAACCAGCCAGGGCTCAGGGCTGGGTCTGGAGCACAGTGAAATTCCCTGCAGAGCAGCCACAGCCCTGTCCCACAGAGCTTCCCTCTTCCCCCCATCCACAGGGAATAAAATCACAAAGAGCTGAGGGGATGTGCCCAAGGCCTTGCTGTGTGTGCTGTCCTTGGTGACAACCACAGGGTCACTTCACTGATGCCACAGCTCTTTGCTGGTGGCCACGGGTGCCACTGGCACAGGGACACGAGGGCAGGTGGAGCAACAACACAGGGTGACCAGGCAGGGCACACCAGTGGTGTCAGACACCCCAGGAGGGAGGAGGGAGGGAAAGGGGCTGTGGCTGCAGGACTGGAGCTGGAATTTGGTTTGGAGCACATGAGCAGCACAGCCTGAACACCCTGGTCCAGGGGCACAGAGCAGCCTGAGCCTGGCTTCTGCTGGAAGGTTTTGCTTGTAGTTCTGAGCACAGGAGGAAGAACAGAACTGATCAGAGCAGAGGAGGAACAGAGCTGCCAAGAGCAGAGGAGATGGAACAGAGCTGATCAGAGGAAATGGAGCAGAGCTGCCCAGAGCAGAGGAGATGGAACAGAGCTGATCAGAGGAAATGGAGCAGAGCTGCCCAGAGCAGAGGAGATGGAACAGAGCTGATCAGAGCAGAGGAGGTGGGAGAGAACTGACCAGAGGATATGGAACAGAGATGCCCAGAGCAGAGGAGATAGAGCAGAGCTGCCCAGAGCAGAGGAGGTGGGACAGAGCTGACCAGAGGAGGTGGGACAGAGCTGCCCAGAGCAGAGGAGAAGGAACAGAGCTGACCAGAGGAAATGGAGCAGAGCTGATCAGAGCACAGGAGATGGAGCAGAGCTGCCCAGAGCAGAGGAGAAGGAACAGAGCTGACCAGAGGAAATGGAGCAGAGCTGCCTAGAGCAGAGGAGAAGGAACAGAGCTGACCAGAGGAGGTGAGACAGAGCTGCCCAGAGCTCTGTCAAGCCCCACAGCAGCAGGACAGAGGCAGCTCTGCCCCAGCCCTGCTTTGGCTCCCCCAGCACTGCTAATCCCTCCTGGTCCCCATGGCCCAAAACCCGCGGCAGGAGATGGGCTCGGGCTGGGATGTGCAGGGGTGGCAGAGACAGAGCTCCAGCACATTCCTGCTCTGGCTCCCACAACTGACCTGTAGATAAACACATGGCTTCCTCCTTAATCCCCTGCAGCCTCATGAACATCAGCCACGCTAAATTTTTCATGTAATTAAGAGAAAAACCCTAATCCAGTGTAATTAGCTCCCTGATTGCCAACGTCAGGCAGCAGAGCAGTGTTTGAACAGCAATTCAGGTCTAGCTGGTTAGGCAAATACTGCGTGTGTGGTTCAGTAATTCAACACTGGGACAACTCCTCCCTGAACAGCCCCAGTGCTTTCATCACTGCAAGAGGCCTCATCTCCCCCAAAGTGCTGCTCCAGTTACATCCCCCAGGGATGGCCATGGAACAAGGCCAGCAGCCCCCCCAGAGCCCCCTGTGCTGCTGTAGGAGTGGTACCCCCACCTCATCTGCACCCAGCAGTGCTCACACCGAGATTCTGGGGCAGCACCACCCCTGCCTGCCTAAATTCAGCATCTGAGAGCCACAACTGAGACCCTGATGGAGAAACAACCTCCTTGTGAGGGATGCTCAGCACCAACAGCACAACCTGGCAGAGCTGGAGGCGACCACACCCTCAGGGGGTTTCATGGTGCAGATCAGAATTTATCCCAGCTACTGAGCCCTTATGGTTTGCAGTGATATTTTTCTCTTTCATTCATATACATGAAGGCAAAATTTTAAGAGTGAAATGTTCGAATTTTGGGAAGGGGAAGCAGATGGGAGAGGAACAGAGAACGTGGATGTGTGTGCCAACGGGGAGGCAGAGAAACCAAGAAAGCACAGAGAGAAGACACCTTCACTTAACCATTTCATCCATCCCCAGCAGCAAGGAGCTGAGCTGCTGAAGCCACTGCCAGATATTTCTGTTTTCTTTCTAAAATTCACCTGTGTCAAACTACAGACACCTCCAGCTCTCAATAGTCACACCTTCATCTTCAGACCAGCCTCTCAAAACACAGCTTTGAAAGTGGGATTATTGTGGGAGTATTTGTTGGAGTGTCTCAAGGAGGATTTTATTCCTCATCCTAGGCAGTGCCACAAAGGGTTTTCCTGCTTTTGGAAACAGGTCTTGGTCTCTGTTTGGCAGTTTTGCTTGCTGCTGCTGTAGAGGCTGAGTTTTTGTGCCCCCAGAACCAGCCCCCTGTGTGAGGAGCAAGCTCAGGACCAGCAGACAGCCCTGGATCCCTCAGAGCTCTGTGTCCCTGCTGGGGCAGGTCAGAGCCAGCCCTGGGTGTCTGTGCAGCTCTGGCTCAGCCCTGGCAGGGGCTGTGCTCCCCTCTGGGCTCCAGGCTCAGTCCCAGCCCTGCTCCTGCATCCCTCTGCCCCAGGAGCAGCGAGCACAGCCTGCGAGATCTCTTCAGGCAAAAATGAGTGAAAATTTATCAATCAAAGCTCCTTTTAAAGAGAAGCCTCAGAGGAGAGCCAGCCCAGATGCTGGCAGGTCTGGCTAAGCCAGCTCCTGCTCCTGCCTGCCTTTAGACCCAGGCTGAGCTCCATGGGCAGTCCTGGGGGAGAGACAGGGGGGGCAGAGCCTCCTGCCTGGATGGCAGCACATCAAGATGGATTTCAGCAGCAGCAGCAGGGAGCTGGCACAGCTTGGTGCTCTGCCATCGTTCCTTCTGCGTGGAAACAGCTCTTCCAGCCAAGTCCAGGCAAAACCAGCCCAAATCCAGACCAAAACCAGCTCAAATCCAGCCCAAATCCAGCCCAAATCCAGACCAAAACCAGCCCAAATCCAGACCAAATCCAGCTCAAATCCAGCCCAAATCCAGCCCAAATCCAGCCAAACCCAGCCCAAATCCAGCCAAACCCAGCCCAAATCCAGCCCAAACCCAGCCCAAATCCAGACCAAAACCAGCCCAAATCCAGACCAAATCCAGCTCAAATCCAGCCCAAATCCAGCCCAAATCCAGCCAAACCCAGCCCAAATCCAGCCCAAATCCAGCCCAAACCCAGCCCAAATTCAGCCAAAATTCAGTCCAAATCCAGCCCCAATCCAGCCCAAACCCAGCCCAAATCCAGCTAAAACGCAGCCCAAACCCAGCAAAACACAGCCCAAACCCAGCCAAAATCCACCAAAATCCAGCCAAAATCCAGCCAAAATCCAGCCAAACCCAGCCCAAATCCAGCTCAAATCCAGCCAAAACCCAGCCCAAACCCAACCAAAATCCAGCCCAAATTCAGCCCAAATCCAGCCTTGTCCCTCAGTTCCTCACAGAGGAGCTGCTCAGAGCCCACCCTCAGCTCCTGGGGACATTCCCAAGGCAAAGCTGCAATTCCAAGTCTCCCTGCTCCTCGCTCTGGCTCAGAGGGTGGAAGCTGCAGGCACACCCCAAATTGCAGTTCCAGCCCCCCAGGCAGGTGCTGTGCTCTCCCCTCCCTCTCTGAGCAGGGACAGGGACACTCTCATTCCAGACACCAGATCCCATTTGCACACTGGGGCTGTCTGTGGATGGGATTTTGCTGTGTCCCAGGAATTACTGCAGCTTCCAGGCAGATTTGGGGACATTCTTCCTGCCCACACCCCTGGTATCGAGTGCCCCTGACATGTCAGCTGCTCTGTGGCCCCTTTCCTTTAAATCCAGCACAAATTCCCCTCTCTATCTCCCATGCCTGCCCAAGCCATGCACCCTGAGGCTCCATGGGGAGCTCAGAGGTGATGAAAGGAGCTGGAGGCAGCTCTGTAGGAGCTGGATCCTTTTTTCCCCCCCTTCTTTTCACATCCATCAATGCACAACTGGGAGAGCAGCCCCAGACTGGTCAGACTGGGAGGTGAGACTGGGGCTGTGCAGCAGCATCCCAGAGATGCCTGCTGCTGGCTCTCAGGTGGCAAAGCTCCAGCCAAGGCACAGCCCAGCCAGCTGGGGGTGTTCTCAGCCTCTGCTCCTCCAGGGGATGCTGGAAGTGTCTCCAGGAACCTCGCTGGCAGCCACGTTAATGAGGCTGGCAGGAGATTTGCAGCCAGTCAGGGAGAGGTGGCAGGGGTGCTGAAAGGGGCAGAGGGAGGTGCTGGGAGGAAAGGGAGCTGCTCACAGTCACCCCCAGACAGCTCTGAAGTGACCTGAGGGACACTCAGGGCCTGAGGCTCCTGTTTTCCATCCCCTGCCCCCAGAAGCTGCAGCTCTAACAGGGGGAGTTGTTTGAACTGCTCTCACTAAACAGAGACCAGGTATCAAATGTTCCTGAAGCTTTTAAAACCAGAGCTATGAGCTGAGCCAAGGCTCAGAACTGATATGGAAAGTTACCTTCCAGCACAGATTTTCCCAGTGAGGGAGTGCTGGCAGCCACAGCAGCCTCAGTGCACGAGGCCACTGCTCAATGTCAGCGGAGCTGAGCTCCTCCTTGCCTTCCCCTCCCCTTGCTCCAGAGCCAGCACAGCCCCCTCCACATCCCCACATCTGCAGGGTGTCATCTGCTAATGATTCCAGCCTCGTGCTTCGTCACTGCCATGATTTATTGGCTGTGTCGTGGTTGGCACTCAGCTGTGAAGAAATCTTGCTGTGACCTAAAACCACGAGACTCCAATTTTCCTGCTGTTGGAGGCCTCTGGCCTGGCCAGCCCAACCCACCAGGTATTTCCCTGTCTCTTCCTGCAGTTTGTGCTTCCAGAGCCTGGCTGGGAGCTCTGAGCACCTGAGGTCTGTGCCTCCACCAAAGGGCTGCAGCAGCAGCCGAAGCCCCTGCTCCCCAGAGGTTCTGTGCCTTGAAAATTCATTCTAAAGCAGCTTCAAAACCCTCCAGTTTTCATTATTAATACGACTCCTTTCATCAGAGTCCACTCATCTTTCTGCTTTCTATTTCTGTCTCTACCCTTTCATTGTTTCCCTGGTGCTTCCATGGGAATGGCAGCGAGACCCCGACCCTGCAGCGCCCGCTCCCTTCCGGCAGCAGCAATTCCTTCCATCAAAGCTCCCTCCTCCACTCCAGGGCTTCTTGGGGGGCTCTTTTCCCCCCTTCGTTTTAATTCCATCTGTATTTAATCCCAGACAAACACAAACAACAATCTCAGCTCCCTAAGGCCATCGCTTTCTAAATCAGTTACAGCCAACTCCAATTAGCAGGCAGGCAACATGAGCAGCTCCTGGATCTTTGGGAAGGAGCCAGCCCAGAAGGTCCTTTTCCTCAGACTGTCCTTTTTTTTTTTTTTTTCCTTCTGAAGGACTTGCACCATCATTAGAGTCACAGGCTGTGCAAGATAAAACACCCTCCCCTTTGCTCTGCCACCGTGGGGATGATGTTCCGTGGCCTCATTAATGCTGTTTGTGGTTCTGTGCTCCAGCACCTGAGTCTACCTGCAGGCTTTGATTTATAAGAGGATCCCAAGGCTCTACAAGTGCTGAAGAGAGACTTTATTGGTCACTTTAGCTTCCCTCTCAGCCTGCACTTGAAACTGCTTCTGAACAGCCTCTCTAAGGCGGGCTGAGGGGAGGCAGCAGTGGCAGCTCCTGCCAGCACAAACCTGCCCCTCCTCAGGGCACGAGGATCTCTCTGAGATACCCTGGGGAAGCCTCTCCCTTCTCAGGCCATGAGGAATCTCCTGGAATTACCCTGGGGAAGAACCCCCAGCCCTCAGAGGAGCTCACCACATCCAGCAGGCACAGCCCATGGAATTATTTGGTTGACTGTGAGTTCACCATCCTCACACTGCTTTGGTGGGGATTGTCAGATCCTGCAGGCTGGTGGGATTTTCCTGGAATTATCCAGACAGGCACTTGCTGTTTAGGGCTCAGAGCTGGTGCTGTCCCCTGCTCTGCCAGGGCTCTGCTGGGTGTCTGGAGGGTGCTGGGGGCACTGGTGGAGCTCAGTCCTCACTCCCTGGCTGAAGGGACATGCCCAGGCAGGACACACTCACACTGTCCCCCCACAGCCATCCCTCCCTTCATTAGGGAGCTATTTCCGGAATGATTTCAGATGAAAATCTGGATTTTATTAATTATGGGTCTGCTTTGCTGCTGGATTCTTTAATGTGTTTGCCAGCTGTATCAATTGGAGCCATGAAGGGAACCATTAAACCCAACTCCTGGAGCGTGTCAGGTCCCTGCTGGGACACATCTGTCACCAGGGGCATGGCCAGAGCTGTGTCCCCCCTCTCCTGTGGAACACAGAATCATTCAGGCTGCAAAACACCTCCAAGATCACCAAGCCCAACCTCCAACCAGTGCCCATGGCCACCAAACCAGATCCTGGTCCCACCTCGACTCCTTTTGTGAACCCTCCCAGGGGTGGTGACTCTGCCACTTCCCTGGGGAGCTGTTCCAATGTTGGATATTGTCCAATACCCAACTGTCCTAGGTTACAATGTAAAGATGTGCCCAAAGGTGTGTGTTCCAGCCAGGTGGGGCAGTGGTTGTTATCTGTGTGCAGATATCCTCTGCTAATGGGCAGCTGTCAAAACCAGGTGGGAAAATGTTCTTTATCTTTCCCATCCTCCCTCCAGGAGATATCTCCTGTTCATGGCCACTGAGTCCCAGGGCATGACTGATAAAATTCCATCATCCCACTGGGAGATGCTCCAGCCAGGGCAGGAGCCAAGCCTTTCCTACCCAGATAAAAACTGAGATTTGGAACACCAGAGCAGCCTTTGCCACTGGATCCCAGAGGAAAGCCAGACCTTTGCACATCATCCCTGGAGCTTCAGAGGAAACTGCACCTTCTCCAGGAGCACTGCTCCAGCTGAACCACATCTGCCCCTGCAGGAGGATGCAGCCACCATTTAACTGGACTGCTATCACCACGCTAACTAGCAGGGTGTCAGGTTGTATTCTGACTCTGTCAGTGGTTTTTCTTTTGTACTATTGCATGTATTTTATTTTTCTATTTTTTCCCTATTAAATTGTATTTCTGACTTGGAGTCTCTCTGGTTTTGCTTTCAAAACCATTACACCAACACATCCAGTGTCCCCCTAGCAGGGCCAGCATGGCAGTGGAGTGGAAGGTGTGCCCTGGCCAGCCCAGGGCTGGGAGGGATGGCCAGGCCAGGCCCATCTGGAGTCACCACTGGGTTTCTCTGTCTTTCCCACCGGCTGGCAGGGGATGCACGGAGCCAGATCCGGCTCTGCTGGGCTCCAGCTCAGCGTGCTGCCAGCAGCTGTCAAAGGGACAGGCGTGGATGGGACAGAAAATCACTTGCATTGCTGCAAACCCCTTCTCCAGCCGCGTTTCCCCAGCTCAGCCCTGCACTGACAATCCCACGATTTCCCCGCTGCCTCCCGTGGCGTGCACACGCCTCCCCAGCAGCCAGCAAGAGGATTTCCCCCATTCCTGCCTTTTCCTGCCACGCAGGGATATCAGAAGGAGCAGCGTGTGCAGGCAGACAGATTTATCCACCTGCCCTACCTGGCAAAACTGATTGGGTTTGACAGACGTGGCGGGATGTGCCGGCGCATTAACGACCAGTTTAGCATGGAAACGAGCAGAGCACTGCTCCTCACAGATGTTAGCAGGAGAAGTTTATCTAAAGCATATTTTATGGCTGTGCGGAATGTATTAGATCAGCAGCCTCAAGAAAAAAATCACTACAGGCTCCTTCCCTAACAAATACACACACATTTTTAAAATCAAATAAAACAAAGCCTCCCCCAAACAAAGCGTGACACGTTTCACAAACCAAATTCTTTTCTGCTGAGGCGACTTCAGCTCTTGGGGGGGACTAGAGAAATCACCAGGAAGGAGAAAGGGGTGAGAAGTACCCAGCCCAGCCCCACAGAACCCATCCCTGTGGATCAATCATTCCTGCCTTCCCCCTCCAAGCAAGTGATTTAAGTCCTGTTATTTTAGAGAAATCTCGAGACAGAGCAGCATTAATGGGCTCCTCTGTCTGTAAAGTGCTCGTGCTCAGATACCCGCAAAGCTGAGCAAGAGAAGCACCAGGCTAAAAAATGTTCCCTCTCAAGCAAAACAGACTCGCACTTGGATTGCACAGAAATTAAAGCAACAAAAGGTCTCTGAAGCCAATTGCCATCTAACTGAGAAACAGGCTCGTCACTTTGTACACCCATCTGGCAAGGACATACTTTCCATTTCAGCAAGTGCGAGAATGGGTGGACAGCGAGGGGAATGTGAGAGCAGCAAAGAAAGGAGAAGAATGCAAACCTGCGGGACAACACTGCTGCCCTGTTATGAATACTGTACTCTATTCATATGAAAATCCATACGGCTGCTACTGTTGCATGCACTCTTCTTACACAGCATGAAATTAAAATTCCTCCTCAGTCTCACATTGCCAGCACTACAGAGCAACTCCAGAGCAGGCGAGCAGACAATTTATCCTTTGGCTTCCTCAGACGGGCTTGTGCTGGGATTGGAAGCCAGTGGGGTGAGGGAGACGAGTCCATTGCCCACGGTGACAAATTCTGCTTCCCAAACAAATCCCAGAGAAATCTTGCTGGCCTGGAGTCTGGCTGTTGGTGCTCCCATCCCAGTGCAGTTTCACATCCGTAATTCCCCCCAGGCCCCCCTGCCACTTCCCTTCTTATCTTCCCAGAACAAACTCAACGTGCAGGCTAATTTCAAGGAGTGTTTCACCCAGAGTCCAGCCAAATGTCAGTGGATCTGCTGGAAATGCAAATTGAGACAATCATGCAAAAGAGGAGGCTTATGGATTGTGCAGGAGGGCAACAGAAGGCAAATAAAAGCTGACAGGGAGAGGGAGCAGGGAACAAATCTCCCGTCTCGAGCTCTTGATCATTTGCAGAAATGCCCGGTGAGCAGCAAAGACAGATCCCCAAAAATGCCCAAATCCCGTTGATTATCACTGCTAAACTGTCTGCGTGCCTCCAAACCCCACCTATCTCCAAGCACCTAAACCAGCATTTCACTCCCACCATTCCCACCCACTCCACGGGGTGTGAATGACAGAGAAGAGATGGAGAAGGGATCTGGAGCAGAACTGAGGAGCCTGGGAGGTTTTTTTTTTTTTGTGGTTTCCCAAATTCCAAGGAGCCATTGAGTTGTCAGAAGCAATTGCAGCTCTCGCAGAAAGTGTTTTATTTTGTGCTTTTGAGAAAGTCGGGATAACTGTGAGATCATCTGGGGACAAAGTGAGGGGAAGATGCTGGAGATGAGAACTTGATTAGCTCAAACCCAGCCACAAGAATTTGTCAGATACCAGCAAATTTGTTCGAAGGTTTGCTCATTATGTGTGCAAAGAACCAGCAAGCAGGAGGACAGGATCTATACTATGTGCTGTAACATGATACAGAATTAATCCCCTCAGGTTACAAAATTCTTTATAAATTGCAAGGGGGACGCTATCTGCTGTGTTGTATTTTATCACACTTCCTGTCAAAATATCCCTGGCAGGGAGCCTTTTTTTGGAGATGCAATCAGCACCAAAGCCTTGTCTGGGGAGGAAGATTTGAACTAAACAGCAGCAAACTCCAAAATGTTCCTTGGGAGAGCTTTGGAGAGAAACCCCTTAGAGCAGCGTTGGTGGGGTCTGGCCTTCTTAAACCACCTCATTTTATGGCTTTGCCCAGCCCCAGACGGAGCAGAGATGCTCTCCAGTTCTATTAAGAGCAGCGCTAATCCCGCCCTGAGCCCCGCAGGGAGCACCACACACTCCACAAAATCATCCCGGGAGAAGTTTGTCACCTCCCAGGTGAGGCGGGGCAGCGCTGCCGCTTCACGCCCCGACTCGCAGAGCCCAGATCGTCACCAGCCCGAGGAGCGGAGCAAAGTGAGCGAGGGCTGAGCTGAGGTGGGGACACCGGGCTCCTCCAGCGCTGAGTGCTCACGCTTGGCTGCGCCCCGCACTTTTGTGAGGCGCTCCGGTGTTTTTGGCAGCCACTGAACTGGAAGGAAAAGGGTCTGATTATCTCCTCCAGCACCTCAGTGGTGACCCAGACCACTGACCCCTTTCCTGTCACTCTACATTTGCTCTGGATGTTTTACACAGCGAGGGGGCAAAGCCTTCTCGATTGATCCTGCATCCAAAGGCTCCGTGGTTACCGCGGGGTTCCAGCTCCATCCCCGGCTCGGGGGCTCTTGATCTGCCTGTCCTGCTCAGAGGAGAGATCTGGGGGGCAATGCTGGGGTCAGGACCTCTGGCACAGGCTGGGCAGTTCTCATTCACACAAAAGCTTCTCCATGTCCAGTGTCTGATTAAAATGCAGCCCCCATTTACACCAAAACGGCAAACATCACAGAACCCAGCGTGGTTTGGGTAGGAAGGGACCCTAAAGATCATCTCATTCCAAACCCCCTGCCATGCTGGGGACCATTCCACCATCCCAGCTCACCCAGAGCCCCATCCAGCCCAGCCCTGAACACTTGCAGGGATGGGGAGCCCAGATGTGGGCACTGCCCAGGATAAAAACAGCTGCACTGGGTTTGTGTTACCTGAACTCCAAAAACCAGCCTGAAATCACTCACTGCTGTTATGTGACACCGACCCTGACTCACAGCCTGGCCTGCAGCTTAGGGATAAAGCTCTCTGCAGCATCCAGCAGGCATCCAAATCCCCCAAAGTTTCTCAGTCCTGCCTGATGTGAGCAGAGGTTTGCCAGCCCTTCCAAGCCGAGCTTTGCTCAGCTCCAGCTGAGCCTGGCGCGAGCAGATTGTGTGAAAGATGAAAAATCACCATCTGGATTCCTGCAGTGGAGGCAGCCAGGAAAGTTTCTGGAGAAGGCAGAGCTGTGTGGGAATCTGCAGGAGCGTCCCTGCAGCAGCAGCTGCGGTGCCAGGGGAGCGCAGGGGGCTGCACCAGGCTCTGCACTGGCACACGAAGCCTTTCCCAGGAGCTCTGGCTCCAGCCCAGCCCAGACTGGGAGATGCTGCTGCTCTGACAGAGGTTTGGCACTCAGCGTGGGTTTGGGGTGGGCTCATGTTAAAGACCTTTGGCCACGAGTCAAGGGCACAGGGGTGGGGAGGGGACCATGGCAGCCTTTCCCCTGCAGCAGGAGAGAAGCTGGGGGCTCTGAGCCCCTGAGCCAGCTCCAGGAATCTTTGTACAGCCCCGGGCACGTCCCTGTGTCCTCCTGTCCAGCTGTAAAACAGAGATAAATTTGACCCTCATTTCCCTCCCAGTACCTGCTCTCAGGGGCTGTGGGCAGGGAGCACCAGCACAGTGGTGGAAGGATTTGCTCTGTATTACTGCAGAATCAATAAATAATGCCCAGCTCCCTGCTGATATCCCAGCAAAAAAAGCTTGAGCAGAAGGAGGCAAAAGGAGGCGAGAAAGAGGAGCTGGCACAGGTGTTCTTTCTGCTCCAGTAAAACTGCAGCTCCTCGTGCTGGATGCATTTTAAAAGGAAAGTGGGACTGTGGAGCAGTGGGGGTGCAGGGACAGCCCCAGAAAAGTGCTGAGGGGTGCAGGACAGCCCAGCCAGAGCTGAGGGGTGCAGGGACAGCCCCAGTGAGCTCTGGGCAGGGGGACACGACAGGGACAGGGTGGTGGCACAGGATCCCCCCATGGATGCAGGGATGGGGACCCACCTGCAGCTTCCCACGCTGCTGGCTCAGAGGGGACCCAGCCCCTCTTTAAAAAACTCATCAAAGCATTTCGAAATTAACGGCGGCGCCCTGGGTGTGACACTGGCAGCCCCGGGAGGGGCAGGAGCAGGAGCAGCCTGGCTGTGGGTGTAATTAAACACCAACACGTGCATCCTGTGCTCCACGCAGCGCCCGTGTTTGCTCCTGTTAATTGGGATGTGAGGGGAAGCTGCTCGCAGCAGAGTCCTGCCTGGCTCCTCACTGTTTTCCCCCCACGATTTCGGCAGCCAAGCCCCACCTGTGCCTGCTCCACCTTCCTCTCCCATTCCAGCAGCTCCCCTCTGGTGCCAGCTCCCCTCGGTGCCCTGGGTCACACAGCCCCTGTCCCCTCTGCTCATCCCCTCCCGGTGCGGGCACAGCCTCGCCCTTGCTGCAAAAAGCAATTTTTTTGGAGCAATTTCCCTGCCAGCCTCGCTCTGTAATCTCCCCCCAGAGCGGACCAGAGGTCCCACGGTGCTGTGAGGAATGCAAATCACGTCCCCCCACGGCTCTGAGTAATGCAGGGGAGAGCAGCCAGGGGCGGGGGCTCTGCTGCTCCTCTTTGGGAATGCTCCGCTCAGCTCAGGCACACACAGAGCTCCAGCAGGGGCTGGAAAAGGGAATTCACTGCTCTGGACCGTCCCAGCCTGCAGGTCCCGTGGTTAAAGGTGCTGGGGACCTGCCCGAGGGGCCCCGTGGGGTTTGGTATCCAAATGGTGCCCCCAGAGCTGGGGCGGTGAGTGTGAGCTCACAGAGCCCTCAGCAGAGCAGGTTTGGGCTCGGGGTGGGGATAAATCCAGAGTGATGTCTCTGCAGCTCACCTGGCCCTGCCTCCCTGCTCCCAGCAGCAGCACCAACCTCCCTGTTCCACATCCCCCCTGTGTGCTCCGTGTGCAGCCTGAGGGACACGAGTTAAACTTGTCCTGCCTCCCAAACCCGGCTAAAATCCAGCAGTGGAAACATCTGCTCCCCGAGCCCAGACCACAGCTATTTACCAGCCCAGCTGGCAATTCCAGCACAGCTCCAAAGCTCCCAGGCCCTACATTTAAGGTGGACACAAAACTCCTGTCTCTGGCAGATCCCCTGGATCCTCCAGTCCTCACCCCAAACCCTCAGACCTGTGGGTGGGATGTGGAGCTGAACCCACTCCTGAATTTAATGTTTCAAACCTCATCTCTACTCCAGCAGCACCAAGCACTGAGCAGCACCACCAGGAGAACAAGAAATGGAAAATCCAAATGCAGGGAGGCCCAGAAATAAGGAGGGAGGGACCGAAGAAATATTTTTACTTTGTTATCCTAACGGGATGTGAGTTGGGAGAAAGTTCCCAGAGGGCACACGAAACTTCTGCCAGCTGCATTTTCCTCTCAGAAACCCCAGTCAGGCTGACAGAGCCCTCCAGATTAAGCAGGGATTTGCTCATTGTGGGATTTTGCTGTAATCCAAACCACAATTCCCTGATAAGCTGTTACCACATTTGTGATCCGACGTGTCCCAGATGCTCGGGCTGCCCGAAGAGCCCACAGGGCAATTCCTGCAGGGGATGGTGGCCAATTCCCAGCGCTGCCAATCTCCCTTTCACGAGCAGCCAGGTGAGAGCTGACAGCCCTGGGGTGTGTGTCAGGTCCCAGAGCACTCTGCAATATTTATCATCCTGGCACGTGGGACTCTGTGCTGCAGTGCCAGGGACACACGTGGGGGCGATGGGGTTTGGGAGAGCAGCCCTCCAAAAAACACAGGGGCTGCAAAGCAAGCTCTGCTTTTCTAAAAATCACTTCTTATAACTGGATTAAAACTCCTTTAAAGTTTTGGCATCTGATCCCCTTTTAAAAACCTCCTTTGCCATAGCAGCGCTCACATAAAAAAAACACTTTTTTTTTTTTTTTTTTTTTTTTTTTTTTGGGAAATGTGTTCCCAAAAGGCATTTCCAGCTGCTCCCAGGGCTCAGGAGAGCAGAGTGAGCACAGACCTTGACCCTGACCCTGCAGAGCCTGAGCAGAGGAGCCCAGAGCAGGGGTGTGATGAGCACAGGGCACAGGAGGAGCCTCCTGGGCACTGACACTCAGCTCTACCTGCAGAGAGTTGAGGAGGCTGGTACTGAGTCCAGATATGTAAAAACCAGTGGGAGGGATTCTTTTCCAGCACTGATGGGAAATGGGCTTTGTTGTTCAGACAGGAGCAAAGGAAAATTGATCCTTCTCCTCTGCCCAGGGCTCTGCAGTGGTTTGGAGCTCCCCTGAGCCTGCCCAGATTCACCCACCCCAGCAGGAAAATTGTCCCCAGCACTCAGGGCTGCCAAATCACCCTCTGCTCTCTCCCCACCCACCTCTCCCTGCTCTCAGTCCTTGCTCAGCACCTTTTTCCTTTCCCTTCCAAGAACATGAGCCTCAGGAAAACACAAACCTCACTTTAAACAAAGGCTGACATGTCTTGAAACAATTATTGCCCATCTTGGGGGAGGAGGAGGGCTGGAAAAAGATTATTTTGGGAGATTAGGTCTAGAGTGACTGACAAACTGATATGCAACAGCGTTTGTTTTTAATCTGAAACAGGTTTGGGATAGAATTGAGGGAAAAAAAAACCAAACCTGCAGCCACCCACTGCCAGGAGCTGCTGGGAGGCAGGGGAGCTGCAGCCAGCAATACTAATGTGCTTCTCAGTCACAGCCACAGGACACAGCCCTGGACTGGGAACGTGCCCTCCCTCCCTCCCTGGGGCAGGGACAGAGCCAGCACCCCCAGGAGGAGCTGTGCCACCCCTGGGGCAGGGACAGGGACAGAGCCAGCACCCTCAGGAGGAGCTGTGCCACCCCTGGGGCAGGGACAGGGACAGAGCCAGCACCCTCAGGAGGAGCTGTGCCACCCCTGGGGCAGGGACAGGGACAGAGCCAGCACCCCCAGGAGGAGCTGTGCCACCCCTGGGACAGGGACAGGGACAGGGACAGAGCCAGCACCCTCAGGAGGAGCTGTGCCACCCCTGGGGCAGGGACAGGGACAGAGCCAGCACCCTCAGGAGGAGCTGTGCCACCCCTGGGGCAGGGACAGGGACAGAGCCAGCACCCCCAGGAGGAGCTGTGCCACCCCTGGGGCAGGGACAGGGACAGAGCCAGCACCCCCAGGAGGAGCTGTGCCACCCCTGGGGCAGGGACAGAGCCAGGACCCTCAGGAGGAGCTGTGCCACCCCTGGGACAGGGACAGGGACAGAGCCAGCACCCTCAGGAGGAGCTGTGCCACCCCTGGGGCAGGGACAGAGCCAGCACCCTCAGGAGGAGCTGTGCCACCCCTGGGGCAGGGACAGGGACAGAGCCAGCACCCCCAGGAGGAGCTGTGCCACCCCTGGGGCAGGGACAGAGCCAGCACCCCCAGGAGGAGCTGTGCCACTCCTGGGGCAGGGACAGAGCCAGCACCCTCAGGAGGAGCTGTGACACCCCTGGGGCAGGGACAGGGACAGGGACAGAGCCAGCACCCTCAGGAGGAGCTGTGCCACCCCTGGGGCAGGGACAGGGACAGGGACAGGACCCCCAGGAGGAGCTGTGCCACCCCTGGGGCAGGGACAGGGACAGGGACAGAGCCAGCACCCTCAGGAGGAGCTGTGCCACCCCTGGGACAGGGACAGAGCCAGCACCCTCAGGAGGAGCTGTGCCACTCCTGGGGCAGGGACAGGGACAGGGACAGGGACAGAGCCAGCACCCTCAGGAGCAGCTGTGCCACCCCTGGGGCATCACCCTCAGACCCCCAGAGCCCCCCAGGTCACAGGGCTGGGCTTGAGCCAATAGTGGGACTGGGGAAAGGGGATTTTTGCACGGGGCCACTCCACTGAATTAAAAGCATTTCCAGTTATCATTGGGTTTGTTGGGTTTTTTATTCCTGTATTTATTGGGGGTTTATTCCTGCCCAGGGGAGTGTCAGAGCTGCTCCCCACAGCTCCCAGCCCGTGGGGACAGCCCCAACCCAAGGATTTCCTGGGCCCCAAGCCTGGGATCACACCAATAAAACACCAGCAGATGAGCAGGCACACACCAGCTGCAGGAATTAAATTGATCCCTTCATTCTCAACCTGACCCCTGGAAAGGTCTGCAGGGATGGCAGTGGAGGGTCAGAGCAGAGCTCTAAAGCCACAGCTCAGCGAGCCCAGCATCTGCCAGCGCTGCCAGGCTGGGCTCGGATCCCCTGGGGCTGCCAGGGCCGGGCAGTGCCACCCCTGGGGACAGCTGTGCCACCCTGCAGTGACACCAATGAGAACACCTGTGCCACCCTGCAGTGCCACCAAAGCCACCTGTGCCACCCTGGCAGTGCCACCAATGAGAACACCTGTGGCACCGTGGCAGTGCCACCACTGGGGACACCTGTGCCACACGGCAGTGCCACCACTGGGGACACCTGTGCCACCCTGGCAGTGACACCAGAGGCCACCTGTGCCACCCTAGCAGTGCCACCACTGGGGACACCTGTGCCACCCTGGCAGTGCCACCACTGAAGCCACCTGTGCCACACTGGCAGTGCCACCACTGGGGCCACCTGTGCCACCCTGGCAGTGCCACCAAAGCCACCTGTGCCATCCTGGCAGTGCCACCACTGGGGCCACCTGTGCCACCCTGGCAGTGCCACCAAAGCCACCTGTGCCACCCTGGCAGTGACACCAGAGGCCACCTGTGCCACCCTGGCAGTGCCACCAAAGCCACCTGTGCCACCCTGGCAGTGACACCAGCAGGGCCACCTGTGCCACCGTGGCAGTGCCACCACTGGGGACACCTGTGCCACCCTGGCAGTGGCTCGGAGCAGAGGGCTGGGGACAGCCAGGCTGGAAGGGAAGGGGCTGTGGAGAGGCAAAGCCATCAGTGCTGGCACAGCTTTTCCAGCAGGGGCACTTTGTAAATCACTTCCCTTTCATCCTGACACAAACCAGCCCAGCAGCACCATCTGTGCCTTTCCTGGGCACCTGGGGATTTTTTCCTTGCCCAATTCTTGCTCTTTTTTGGAAGAAATTCCTCGGGTTTTCTTTCACTGCCCCTGTGTTACCAACAAAGACCTGGCTCAGAATCTGTCAGTGCATCAATCTGTGCTGCTGAGTGAGGTGATGCTGGGGCCTGTGGGGAGGGTTAAACATCAGGGGAGATTTGGATAAGCAAAGCTGGGAAAGGGAAAGGAGGTGAGGATGAGCCCCTGGGGGATTTCTGGGAGGAAAGATCAGCCATCAATGCAGCTCCAGTGGGAAACCCCAAGTGTTTCAGTGCCTGGGGTCTGGCAGCCACACTTGTGGCCAAATTCACAGGCAGCACCAGAGACAGCTCAGCAAACACCCCCAAACCTGGATCCCACCGAGGGGGGAAGCTCCAACCTCTGCCCATGCTCCAAACCTGCCCAAACCTTCCCCCAAAGCTGCCAGGCTCCTTCAGGGACACAGCCACACCTGGTGCTGCTCAGAACTGAGAGCAGCTGCCTTTCTTCATCTTTTAGCAGATTTTTAATAAAGATTTTAAGAAGATTTAAAAAAAAAAATAAGCTCCAAAGACACCTGAAGGCAGTGGCTGTGCACAGCTCCTCGCTGATTTCCTGCATGGAGCAGCCACCAGTGCCACCAGTGCCACCAGTGCCACCAGTGCCACCTGCAAGGGGCAGGGGACAGGCAGCATGCCGGGGCCAGGTGCCACATGGCAGAGTGAGGGCAGGCTGGCAGTGTGGAGGGATTTCTGTCCCTGCAATCCAATCCCCTCTGCTGAGCTGCTGCCAAGAGCCCTCCTGGCCCCGCTGCCGCCCAGGGGCTGCTGCCAACAGCTCCAGTGGAAAGTTTGGGAGGGGGGGGAAACAATGGAAAATAAGGAAAAAAACCCTCTTCTCCTTCTTGAGATTAATATCTCCAGTTTGATTTATTTGGGAGAATAAAAGGCACAGGGCACTGCTCTCCAGCACGGTCCTGGATGGGGTGGAAGTGGCAGCACACCTGGGGAGAGGGGATTAGCACTGGGGGTGCTCCCTGTATTCCCATTCCCAGCACGGACAGGCAGCTGAAAGCAGATTTATCTGCTGGATAATAAAGGAAAAAGGTTCTCAAAAGGGACGAGTTTCCAGCCAAATCGCCAGGCTCCTGCGCTTCACTCTTGAATCCCTCTCAAAACTGTCAGTATTGGACGGGGAGGGGGGCATGGGGGGCATCTTCACCCAAAACCAGCAGAGCAGCCGTGCCTGGAGCTCCCTCCTGGCAGCCAAGAGCTGCAGAGGTGCCTCGGAGGCACAAAGAGGAGATTAGGGCTGAAAGGCTGCAGCAGGCAGGGAGAGAGCAGGGGAAACATTCCTGGATGGCTGACAAGGAGATGCTGAGCCCATCTGGGTGAGGGGAGGGAGGGCAGGAGCCACGCCAGCCTTGGCAAGGATCAGCCTGGCCAGGCAGGGCAGCTCCTCCTGGGAGGGAGAACGCCAGGCTGGAGCTGCCAGAGGGGCACAGACACAGCAGTGCTGCCTGGAGGGTCTGTTCTCCCAGCCTGTGGTGGAAAGGAACTCAAATCTCATCTCATTCCATGCCCAGGGACACCTCTGATTATCCCAGGCTGCTCCAAGCCTGTCCAGCCTGGCCTTGGGCACTTCCAGGGATCCAGGGGCAGCCACAGCTCCTCTGGGCACCTGTGCCAGGGGCTGCCACCCTCCCAGGGAAGGATTTTTCCCAATATCTCATCTAAATGAGAGGAATGTCAGATTTGTCTTTACAAACAAGCTGTAGATCTGCTGGTAGATAAAACCAGCAGAGATAAAAGAAACAATGGGATGGATTCCACTGATTGATGAATGGGAAAGATATTTGCCTTTACAAACAAACTGCAGGTTTGCTGATAAATGAAATTGGATATTGGAAGATGAAAGAAGCAACGGGGAAAAACTATGAATTGTATAAGAATTAAAAATTAAAAGGGAGGGTTGTGCATTAGAGGGGAATGTCAGGTGTCAGGTGTTTGGGAAGTCTGTGCCTCTCAAGTACCTCAGCAATGAGGAAAGAGAGAGGGAAAAGTGGCCAGGAAATTGGGATAAAAGGAGGCTGAGTCCTCCAAAAATCTGAGATCCCAGGGCAATGCCCCATGGCCTCTCCCTTTATTGGAATAAAACAAAGAGAACTCCCCTGTCTGCTCTTTGGACATAAACCTCTGGTGTTTGTGGATTAATTCTCCTGACATAAACCTCCTCTCTTGCAGGTTGAAGCCATTGCTGTCCTACCCTAGAGGCACCAGAGCATCCCAGCAGGTCACCCCAGCCCAGCCCTCATCCTCATCCTCCTCACAGGCACAGGGAGGAGCAGCCCTGGGTGTCCCTTTTTGGGGTGGCACAGGGCCCAGCTGTGCCTCCCTCACCTGCTCCAGCCCATCAGAGAGCGACAGCAGATTTTGGGGCAGGGCTGCTGTGTCGGGAAGCTGGTGCCACATTTGTCACAGCGCCCTGAGCAGCCATCAGGCGCTAATGGCTTGTGGCAGCTGCTGCCCTGGGTCAGGCTCGGGGCGGTGACCCCAGAGGGGAGCTCCGGCTGCCCCCCTGCTCTGCCCGTGCCCAGGGGAGCAGGAGGTGCTGCCTCCCCATCAGCATTCACTGCAGGCACCCAGCTGCTCCCCGGCAGGAATCAAAGCCTCATTGATACGTGAATTATGAATGAAACCTCAAGCTCTTAAACTTTTAACCTGTGCATTTCTAAGAACGTCTTAATTTAGCCAGAGACACGGCAGGAAAGAACAATGGATCAGGGGGAGGCACTGGATTTCCTGGGCTTTTAAAACACACGCTGATTTCGGGTGAATTTTTCGTTTGCTGAGCTATTCCCGGGGCAAAAGGAAATCCTGAGCCACGCTGTCCAAAGCTGAGGCTGAAATCCGTGTGACCCTGAGCCGGGATGAGGCTGGTTGTCACCAACACCACCCCTGCTCCCTCCGCCAGGGCTCCGGTTTCAAACACTCTGGGATGCTTTGGGGATGAGCAAACCCTGAGCATCACCCGGAATGTGGTTGTGAATTCATCCCCGACTGGCAGCTGGGGCCAGAGAAAGCTCTGGGAGGCAGCAGAGCAGAGCTGGGAGATGCAGTGAGCAGGGCTCAGGTCACCTCACACCAGACAGAGCCAAGGTGGCTCAGGCTGCTGAAAATCAGCCTCGTGGAAGAATAAACTGTGTGCTGAGGAGGCTCAGGAGCTTTGCCCAGGGCTGTTAATGCTTTTGCCATCAGTTCCCCCTCCCTGGAGCTCACCCAAACCTCCCCTTGCTGACCAGGGCTCAAGGAGGTTTTGTTGATTTTCCAGACAACCTCGGGCACGTTGCTGCCATCAGGGCTGGGACTGAGCAGAGCCAGGAACAAAGAGAGCCAGGGAATCCCGGCTCTGCAAGGGAGCACTCCCCAGGAGAAGGACCCTGGGAATTGCCTGAGGAGAAAACCCAAACTGTGCAAAGCCCAAACCCAGCCCAGGGAGGGCACAGAGGAGTCACAGGAGGCTCAGGGCAGGGCACAGAATCCCAGATGGTTTGGGCTGGATGGGACCTGAAAACTCATCCCATCCCATGCCATCCCATTATCCCATTATCCCATTATCCCATCCCATCCCGTCCCATCCCACCCCTGCCATGGACAGGGACACCTCCCACTGTCCCAGCTGCTCCAAGCCCCAATGTCCAGCTTGGCCTTGGGCAGCCAGATCTTCTAAAAACCAGTCTGAAACCATCATGTGAGTCCCCCAGTTCCCAGAGGTCCAACAGAACCTGTCACAGGCAGGGGTGGAGCAGGGCTGAGCACAAAAAGCAGCTGAGGAAGGCTGGAGAGGAGGGGATGTGGTCCAGGGTGGACCCAGGAGCTGACAGAAGTGGGGCAGGAGAGGCAATGCCACCCTTGGGAATGCAGGGATTACACATCATGAGCCAGCAAAGCTCCTGGTTTTCAAAGGAGGGAAGGGGGAAAAAAAAAAATCAACCTTAAAAAAAAGGAAAAATCAATCAGACACAAATTATAAATAAAAGAGATGAAAGTTAAGAGCGAAACGAAACAAAGCCCCAGGTGGCCTCTGCCTGGGGCACTCCTGCTAATTTTAGCTCCTCAGCTCTTCCCAGGCTGTCTGGTTCCATGAGGGAAGTTTTAGAGCATTTACTGCAACTCCCAAAAACCTTCCACACTGGGATGGTCCAGCCAGGCTGGGGTGGGGAAGGGGAAGGTGAGGAAGGGGCCTGTGGGACCCATCCCTGCTGTGACAAGCCCAGGGGTCCCTGGGGGGCTGGGGGGTGCTGGGGGTGCCACTGTGAGCCCACCCAACACCCCGAACCAGGATCGGGGACTGGGGACCATGCCAGGGCGGGTGTGCCCATCCCTGCGCCCCTCCTGCAGGGGATTCCCTCCCACAAACCCCCCAGCTCTGTGCAAGGCTGAGCACAGCCCCCGAGCCCCCTGCCCGCCCCATTGCTGCCCCCCTGCCCAAACCTCGCTGCTCTGGGGGCGCTGGGAGGGGCTTGGCCAGGCAGAGCCCCGCATTCAGCAGCAGCCTCCCTCTCCAGCAGAATGGATTTAAATACCTAATGAAGGAATAAATCTGGGAGCTGGAGACATTTACTGCATCCTTATTCACACAGAGCCTTTGTGGGGGCGGGGGATGGATGAGGAGCATCCCAAAAATGAGCTCTGCCTGCAGGGGACACTGAGCACTGCCAGCCCCCAGGGCTCTCAGTGCCACCACAGGCTCCATCAGCAGGACCTTCCCCGGGCCTGGGGCGGGGACAGAGATGGATGGGGCGGCTTTGCCTCTGTGTGACACAGCAGGGATTGCTCTGTGTGTCAGAGGGCAGAAGGCACGAACCCAGCCCGGGCTGGCAGGGCTGGGGCTGTGCTGTGGGACTCAGGGCACGCAGAACCGACAGGACAGAGAGTCCTGAGCTGCCTCCAGCCCGTCCCTGGGCACGTCCTGAGCTGGCAGAGCTCAGTTTGGCTCTGCTGTGGTGCAGGGATGGGAATCCCCAGGGCAGGGAAGGAGCAGAGAGAGGTGGGCAGGGAGGGAGGGATGCCCAGCACAGTGGGCTTGTCTGGGCTCACAGACATTCCTCAGCCCAGGGAGGCTGAGCTGAGCCCACGGCCCCAGCAGGAGCTGCCACAAAGGGGTTTAAATCTGAGTGCCAGGAGCACCCACACATCCCCCACCTCACCCCACACCACCAGCACCCCACAGGGCGGGGATGGCACTCAGAGCTCAGCCCTGGGTGTGTTTTACATTTCAGGGAACAGAACGCAGGGGCAAATATTGCAGAGGATGCTGAGGGAGGGAGCAGCAGCACCTGCAACATCCCCACAGCTCCTACAGCATCCCACAGCTCCTACAACATCCCCACAGCATCCCACAGCTCCTACAACATCCCACAGCTCCTACAACATCCCACAACATCCCACAGCATCCTACAACATCCCACAGCATCCTACAACATCCCACAGCTCCTACAATATCCCACAGCATCCTACAACATCCCACAGCATCCTACAACATCCCACAGCATCCTACAACATCCCACTGCAGCCCAAAGCATCCTACAACATCCCACAGCATCCTACGACATCCCACAGCATCCTACAACATCCTACAACATCCCACAGCATCCCACTGCAGCCCAGAGCATCCTACATCTCCCACTGCAGCCCAGAGCATCCTACAACATCCCACAGCATCCTACAACATCCCACAACTCCTACAACATCCCACAGCATCCCACAGCATCCCACTGCAGCCCAGAGCACCCTACAGCACCCCACAGCATCTAGAGCATCCCACAACATCCCACAGCATCCCACAACATCCCACTGCAGCCCAGAGCATCCTACAACATCCCACAACTCCTACAACATCCCACAGCATCCCAGAGCATCCTACAACATCCCACAGCATCCAGAGGATCCTACAGCACCCCACAGCATCCAGAGGATCCTACAGCACCCCACAGCATCCCAGAGGATCCTATAACACCCCACAGCATCCCAGCCATCATTTGGATCGCAGCTTTACCTCCCCCACATCCCAACCACAGCCAAGCCCACCCTGCCCTTTCCCTGCCCTCCTGCCTCCCCTCCCTCCCCGCGATACCAAAGGTCAGGTTTGAAATTCAGGGGTCAGGAGGAAGAAATGGAGCAGGGTCAGGGCTGAGGGAAGCACACAGGGGAGGAATTTCACCTCACCAAGCGTTTGCTTCCATGAACCAGGAGCTCCAGAGCTCCTGCCAGGAGTGGGGGAGCTGAGCTGGGCCAGGGCACTGCAGACAGGATTTGTGGGGACAGAGCAGGGTGTTCCCCACCCCACAGAACTGCTCCTCTCTCCTAAAGCTTCTTCCCTTTCTTTTTTTTTTGGCTGATCCTAAGCTCCTCAAGATACCAGCAAAAACCCCCATGGGAACCCCAACCCCCAAAGCAGAGCTCAGCAGAAATGGAGCGAGAGGAAATGAAAGATGTGCTGAGCACATCTGGAGTTCCTGTGCTCCATCTGCAGAGCTGGCAGAGGCAGAAGGAGGCAGGGAAGGTCCTGCAGGTTCCTCTCCAGGTGCCCATTCAGGGGAGGGAGTCTGGCTGGTGCTGCCTCTGCCCAGGCAGGGCTGGAGTGAATAAATCCATCATCCCACAGTGCTGATGTCATCACCGTGCCCTAACCAGCAGCCTCTGGGGTTTTTCTGTGATTTGCATTATCACTGCTCTCTCTATCTGCCAGACACATCCATTAGCTCTCCCTTCCCAAACTGCTCCACAGCCAGGCTGGGCTCTTTGGGAAGCCCTGGGAGGATTCCTGCCTGCTCCAGGGTTTCACACCGGCCTCTCTCTGCTGGGAAGGTACAAAACATTCCTGTGCTCGGCAGGGGAGGGGTGGACCCAGCACCCCAATGAACCCACAAGGTGGATAAAGAGAGCAGAGAGCCAGGGATGAGCTGGAACATCCCCTCTGGAGCACAGGGACACAGCAGCTGCCCCAGGTGGAGAGGGACCATACCCATCCCCATCCCCAATACTCAATCCCATCCCCATTCCTCATTCCCCATCCCCATCCCCAATCCCCAGTCCCATCCTCATCCCTCATTCCTATTCCCATTCCTCATCCCCATCCCCATCCCCCCATTCCCATTCCTATTCCCATTCCCATCCCATCCCCATTTCTCATTCCTATTCCCATCCCCATCCCCGTTCCCCATCCCTCATTCCCATTCCCCATTCCCCATTCCCATTCCTCATTCCCCATCCCCATTCCCATTCCCATCCCCATTCTCATTCCTCATTCCCATCCCCAATCCCCAATCCCATCCCCATCCCTCATTCCTATTCCCATTCCTCATTCCTCATCCCCATCCCCATCCCCAATTCCCCATTCCCATTCCCCATTTCCCATTCCCATTCCCATTCTCCACCCCTAGTTCCCCATTCCCATTCCCATTTCCCATTCCCAATTCCCCAATCCCCATCCCCATTCCCAGGGAAGGTGGAGATCTCCTTCCACACAGGAAGCGCAGCTGCAATTGGGAAATGTGCTGTGAGAGCAAAAAAAAAAAAATAAAAAAAAAAAATTGCTGTTTTCATGTAAATGTCCCTAATAATAAAAGTGAATGAAGAAAGCAACACATCCAAACAAGAAATAGTACATTTGTGCTAGAGAAGCAAAAATGATTCTAAAAAAGAGAGCTTTATCACAATTTCCAGAAGGCATGGGCTGCTCTTTAATGCTCCTGGAGGAATAGCACAGCTCCTGCTGGACCTGGGCTGCCTGCTGCCTCTGATCACAGCTCTGAACAAGCCAGGCTCACCACAGCACACTTGAAAAACACAAAACTTGTTTGTTTTCTCAAGCAAACACTGAGCTGCCTTTCTCTCCCCAAACCTGGTGTTTGGTGCTGTTTGTCCTGCTCCTGCTGCATTTCCCTGGCAATCCCCACTCTGGGGCTGCTGGAACCAGCCCAATCCCAACATGGCCAAACTCCCCTAAAATCAAGGGCAAATAATAAAAATCTGTGCCCCATGCAATGGGATGTGCTTTGCTCCAAGAGACACAATATTTAAACAAATTCATCAGTTGGTGGCCAACGGTGAAGGTCAGTGTTTTTTGCTTTTTTTGCACTTTGGATTACAAGCTCCCAGCTGAGCTGAGAAGTCAGAAAGTGCAGATATCCCTTTTCCTGGTGGGAGTACAGGGGCACAACGCAGCCTGGGTGTCTCTGAAACTCCTCAGTCCCCTTTCCACTCTACCTGCACCTTCCAGACATTCTAATTATTTATTGCTCAGCAACGAGACCGAGTTGCTGGTGTGAAAGGCTCTGCACAAAGAGGAGAAGCAGAGAGGGTCAGAGCCTGCTGCCCCTTGGCTTCAGAGCTCTGCAGAACGACTGAGCCCAAATGCACTCCAGAGCTGCAAGTCGTGTGGCAGGAGGAGGGACTGGTTCCATTCCATGTTATTCCATGGTTCCATTCCATGTTATTGCCTCATTTCAGCCAGGCCAGGCACCCCTCTGCTGGGAGTGAGGAGCCTGGGGAGCAGCAGGGCAGTGGGAAGGGCAGCAGGAGGAGGGATGCTCTGCTCTCCCTTTGCTAGCCAAACCCAGCCCGGGGGAGCTCTGGCTGGAGCCACAGCTCTGCTCATGTGCAGCACCTTGATTTACTCCAGAACCCCTCCCTCTCCCTTTTTCCCTTTTTCCCTTTTTCCTTCACTCTCAGCAGCTCAAGGGACCGACTCTTGTTCTTTCTGGGGATCAGCATCCTCTCCAAGCAAATGCAAATCACGCTCCCAGTTGGTGGCAATGACCAATTTACGGGTGCTGCTGCTTTTAATGAGCTGGCAGGGGCAGAGGGACCCGGGCAGGACAAACAATTCCCACCTGCAGTCTCCCAGCCCCTCGTGCTGCTGGCTCCCAGCTTTCCAGGATGCTCAGGCTGGTTTGCCTAAGGCCTGCAGGCAGGTTTATGAGATTAAAGCCCGGCACACAATAAATAATTTAGCAGCTAACCACAAAAAAAACCCCTTCCCGTGCTGTATAGGAGCGAGGCTGTATGATGTGTACATTCATTTTAAATGCACATCACTTTCATGTACATGGATCTGTTTGATGCAGAGCTGTGTAACCGAGGGAAGGAGCCACAGGAGAGGGGCAGGGCACTGCCAGGCTGGCAGGGGCTGGCGGGACAATTGCTGATGAAGCTTCTTGCTAATTATTGCAGCCTCTTGCTAATTATTGCAGCCTTTCCGTGCTGCTGTGTTCTCCCTTCTGCATCCCTGGCCAAGGAATCACAACCCTAAACCCTCCATTCCCCTCCACCATCCCTGCTCCTAGCATGCTCCCCAGCACGAACTGGGAGTGACTGGGAGCCTCTTTCTCAGCTCAGGAGCAAACCCCATGGACTGACAGCTTTGGGTCACAGTGCTCAGGTTCAGGGTTTTGCTGGGTTTTTTTTTTGCCCAGGTCACAGCCAGGAAAGCCCATGGCCCTTCCCCAGCTCCAGTGGCACCCGTGGCAACAAGAGGCTGGAAAATCCATCAGGGATTCAGGGAATGGTGAAGGCAGCATCACCAGACACCCAGGGGAAGCCTCAGAGCCATCCCCACTCCAACCTCAGCCCTGCTGCTCTTCCAGGGCATCTCAGCCCCTGCTTGTCCCTAAATCCCAACCTTTTTGCAGCAGCAGCAGCAGCTCAGGGGCTGTGGCAGAGCCCAGGACTCTCCCGGCACATTTGTGGTTTCCACATTTGTTTTTACTGCCTTGAGGAGGCATTTAGAGAAGCAACAGAGCCTGGGCTTCTCACAGTATTTCTTGCCACCCAGGGATTTAAGATCTTACAAATGGACCAAAACCTGTGTTATTTTGACCTCTGAGGATTTTAAAAGCCTGCAGAAAAATATGTTTATAGTAAAGAAAGCATGAACTTCTTGACTCGCCAGTAGAAAGGCAGGAGTCTGACACTGCCCTACCCCCAAACCCAACAACATCCAGAGCAGCAACTCCTTCAGCTTCACACGCCAAGGAAAGCAGGGACAGGCAGGAAAAACTAACAGGAGCTCACAGAAGAGTCTGGAATTTAGTGATATTTTTCACCAAGATCATTTCAAGTAGAAACTCGTTATTGAGCTTGATGAAAACATCGTGAAACGGAGGAGGAATAACTTCTGCCTCACTCCAGGCAATACCTCTGAGAGAAGGTGTGGGGATGAATTATCCCCAAAATATGTTCAGGGTAAAAACCTTGTTTGGATGGGGCACTGAGCAGCCAAAGGTGGCTGAAGGTGTCCCTGCTCACTGCAGGACCAAAAGGCCTTTGAGAGTCCCTTCCAACCCAGCCCAGCCCAACCCAGCCCAGCCCAACCCAACCCAACCCAACCCAGCCCAACCCAGCCCAGCCCAACCCAACCCAACGCAGCCCAACCCAACCCAGCCCAACCCAGCCCAACCCAACCCAACCCAACCCAGCCCAACCCAGCCCAGCCCAACCCAACGCAGCCCAACCCAACCCAACCCAACCCAGCCCAACCCAACCCAACCCAACCCAACCCAGCCCAACCCAGCCCAACCCAACCCAACCCAGCCCAACCCAACCCAGCCCAGCCCAACCCAACCCAAGCCATCCCACGATCTCAGAGGCAGGATGTGTTCCAGGTAGGATGCATTCCATGGATCAGGCAGCTCAGCACTCTCAGCCTCCACTAACCCCACTTGGTTTAGACGGAACCAAACGCAATCACTGCCCTCCAAAATTTCAAGTTGATTTTTCAAGGTGCCCGAACCTGCGTAAAACCCAGAGTCATCCCTGTCTCCTGAGCCAGGAAATGAGATTAAAGCAGCCTCCGAGCTCACCTGGCTCCATTTCACATCCCCAGCATTTCCTGAACACCTGCCCCTTCGCTCTCCAGCAGCTATAAAAATATCTGCCAACTTCTGGCTTTTTTCTGATGTGACTTGCTCTGGCAGGCACCAGATAACAGAGCCAGGGAGGGGATGCTGGGAGAAGAGAGGCCAATTTCGTGTCATTAAGAGGTGGCAGGGACATTCCTGAGTGCTCACACCCACAGTCTAGAGACACTTGGCAGCTCTGCCCCATCTCCAGTCCCAATACACCTCAGAGCTCTTCTCTGGCTTCCAGCACTTTTCTTATTCCCCATCAGAAATTCCAGTTAATAACATTCTAACTTCTGGCTACAAAAAATAATAAATGTGAGGGACCATGGGGCATTTGGGGGACCCATTTCAGCACAGATGGAAGCAAAGGGGAATTCCTTTCTGAGGCTGGAAAATCCTTGTTTAAGGAAAAAAACCAATCCCAGCTCCTCCAACCACAGAAGCAAGTACAGTACTGAACAAACACCTCCTTATCTCACATCCTAGGGCAAAAATCAGACTTCTTTTCTCAGACCTTTCAATTAAACAACTTCTTCAGCCAAACAAGAACCATCTGCCCTCTCACACCTCTGCTGGGATTGGGGATCTGCTCTCTCAGGGTGATGGATTGACCAAGGAGCCAGCAGAGCCCCTGACCTCCCAACCTTCAGCTAAAACCAGGCAAATCCTTTGGAAGGCGCCTGCAAATGGATGATTTTCATCTGCTCAATAACAGCCTGGTGTCCTCTTGGCTTCTGCACACGCTGATGCAACCGAATTTTTCCTGGAGTGTGGCGGGATGCGCGTGCGGGGGCGATAATGAAGGATAAATTACCAGGATGAGATAACCATGAATGAAGTCATCTAAGGACAGGTTCGGACATATATATTTCATTGTGAAAGACCTCCTTTATTCCCACTAATGGAACGAATTAAATCAGCCAAGCTGAATAAAATTCTCACGTCCCAAGACGTAACAACGCACTTAAAAGTTCTCTGTTCCTCTGGCGGCGCAATCCAATCACTCATTGCTGTTCCTTGGAAAAGTGGAGGTGGGGAGCATGGACAGAGTTCAGGAATCCAGCAGGTGACAGAAGAGAGTCCCAGCCCTGTGTATTTCCCTGTGGCATCCTGCACACAGACCCTGAGCAGATTTTTGGGATGGATTCGAGCCACGTCCAGGGACAGAGTCACAGGTGCCAGGACGAAGTGTGACACCCACTTTCCAGGAGAATTTGGGGCTGATTTCATTCACACACTTTATCCTTCACCTCAGGGCACCTGAAATAACCACACCTGGGCCCTTGCCTGCAGCACTGCAGCACCTCCACATCTCCAAGCACACAAATTAAATCTTATCACCACTGAGCGACTCAGTGCTGGGTGGAACCCAGGTACAACATCACTGCTCCAGCTTCTCCCTCGCCTCTACCACCCAGGAGCATTCCCAGCTCGTGGGAAGGCAGGCAAGGCTGCAGGAACTGCATTTTTCCTCCAGCCAGCATAAACAGCATGATGGAAAAATAATACCTAGATGGCAACTGGCAGACAGAGCAGAGACATTTATTTATTCTTGATCACAAACAATGTCCTGCATTGACAAGCTGAATGAAGGGCACTTCACTGATTTATTAGACCTAATAAGAAACAGACCTCTCGGGATGAAATACAAGATTGATTTTTAGTGGTGAGCCTTGCTGCCATCCCAGGCACAGGCTCAGGCTGATGAGATGGAACCAGGCGTGCACAGGGACACGGGGCTGACACAGCTCTGCTGGGCCAGGGGAATAAATGGGAGGATTGGCAGGGGGAAGGGAGATGGGATGGAAACAGGGCAATAACAACTCTGCACGCTGAGGGTTCCTCTGTTCTCCCTCCATCCTCCTCTCTCCCACTCAGGCTGTGCATCCCAAGAGCAGCAAACCACTGGGAAGTTTAATGGAATTCCTGGAAAACCTTTGAGCCAGACCCTTCCCGTGAATTTGCCTTCCAGAGGAGCCCCTCAAAGCACAGCAAGTGCAATTTCCACTCCAGCCTCAGCATCTCCCAGCACACCACGTCGGCTGGGTTCCGTGGATGCCGTTCTCCATCAGGAAAAAGGCAACCAGCACAGCAGTGCTTAGCTTGAGGCCCTATTAATAGCAGTTCTAATTATATGGCTGCAAATTTAATTTATGGCAATGATTAGTGTCAAAATCAAAGGCATCACACATCAATATTGATAGAATTGTATGAAGCCCATAAACAGAACAAGCGAGCTGACACATCTCCCCCCAGCACTTAGTTGCTGTTAACTGTTGCATTAATGTCCCTTCTCATTTTGCTTGATGGAAATGGTTTTATTGGAGGAATCCACGATTCTGAATGGTTATGTCTCCAATATGAGCCCCTTCTCCCTTCTTCCCACAGGCAGGAGGCTGAGGTGCTTTGGAAGGACAGGAGGGAGAATTTCATCCCTCGTACCTGTGCTTGAGCCCAAGGGCCACAGCATCAGCAGCATTTGCTTTTCACCCACTTTGAGACAATTCCTGGGGAGCAGAACCAGCAGGAGCTGGGAAAGTGGCAGGAGCAGTGAGGTGAAGTGCTGAAGACAGGACACCAGTGAGATCACCCAGAGCTTCCAGTAAGGAATCTCACTGTGAGAGCACAGGGAAATGTGATAGATTTCAGAACTATCTCCCTGACTTTCCTCCAGCTCCACAAAAATGCCTTCCCTGAAAGCCCAGACGGAGCCAGCAGCTTGTTTCCAAAGGAAACCAGCAGCTGTGGGCGAGGGAATAGGTGTGACAAAGCTTTCAGACATTAATTCTGTGGGTAGATCTGAGATGGAGCAGGACATGAGGGAGATCAGGTGGAAAAGGCATCTCCACAAATCCCTGGCACTTACAGAGGTGCTGAACATTTCCACCATCGTTTCACAGGTGGGGAAGGAGAGATAAGGAGAGATAAGGAGAGAGTCCTGAGCATCCTGAGCACTCACTGACTTCGAGACATGTCTGGTTATCTTGGAACAGGCACAAAATCTGCAGACAACCTGTTAACTTCCCCCGGGTCTCACCTCCTCTGCAGCCAGAGCCCCTCAGCTCTGTGCAGAGCTGCTTCCTACGCCTCACCTGGGCTCCCTCAGGCCATGGAAAAGATAAACCCATGTGTCAAATGAGGGAAAATCTGGTGAAAGTGTACACAGAGCCATGAGAGAGAGAGAACAGCAATATCGTCAGCCCCACACAGGGGAGAACAGGACCACGATTGTTCCAGTTAATTACAGGGGATGGATCCCATCAGCTGCTGTTAAATAAGGGCAGATGCCATGAAAACCTGGCTGTAGTGAATATCTGGGATGAATTTACTCCAGAGACAGGCCAGTTTTCATCCAACAGATGAAGGATTGCAGGTGAAGGATTCCACAACCCTCCCTCTGGACAGCGGAGCATGAATAGATTAACTTTGCATCAAAAAGTGTTCAGTGTAGACTAGCACCAGGAATTAAACCCTGCTGGAGGGACTGCTGCTTCTGTAATCCTTCATAATTCATGGAACAAGCCCGTAAATACCTCGTGTGCAGGCACAGGCCCTTGGCTCCACTGCCTCTGAATGAGGAGCCTCCCCTGTCCCCAAACCCAGGCTGCATTCCAGGCTGCACCCCTGCCTGTATCCCTGCCTGCATCCCTTCCTGCATCCCTGCTGCATCCCTGCTGCATCCCTGCCTGCATCTCTGCCTGCACCCCTGCCTGCATCCCTGCCTGTATCCCTGCCTGTATCCCTGCTGCACCCCTGCCTGCATCCCTGCCTGCATCCCTGCCTGTATCCCTGCCTGCATCACTGCTGCATCCCTGCCTGCATCCCTGCTGCATCCCTGCCTGTATCCCTGCCTGCATCACTGCCTCCATCCCTGCCTGCATCCCTGCCTGTATCCCTGCTGCATCCCTGCCTGCATCTCTGCCTGCATCCCTGCCTGTATCCCTGCCTGCATCCCTGCTGCATCCCTGCCTTTCTGAGCGTATCCCTGCCTGCACCCCTGCCTGCATCCCTGCCTCCATCCCTGGCTGCACCCCCAGCTCCGAGCTTGGCACACCGTTTGGGATGTGCTGAGGGCTCCTCTTCCTTCCATTTAGTTAAAAATGCCCGGCTGTCCCCTGTGCCACAGCACGGGGAGCAGGGAAGTGAAGGGCTCTGCTGTACAAGCTCCCTCTCCCCCACGTTCAAAATTGCCCCACTGACACTCGAGAGGCACCAGGGAGGCACCTAATTTACTACTACTCAGCACTTGTAAAGTGCTGAATGAATATTAATGAACTGATGTAATTAAAATGATGCAGACATTCAAGTGTAGTATCTGCCTGTCCTTGTATCTTCCTGGATAGATGAGGAAGAAATTCCCTGCTGCTTAAGGACTCAAAAAATTAACAGCCTGCTGTTGATTACATTTGTTAACTCTTTCCCTGTCATGAAGGAGCAGGGGCTGCATTTAACAGGTTCACCTAATGCTGTCATTTAGAGCTGAGGTTAATTGGAAGGGTCTCAGCTTGCCACAGCAGCAGCTCCAAGGCTGATTTTGCTGGAGCTGGATTAGACCCACTGCTGAGCTGCAGCTCCAGCTCTAAAGGCCAACAAGGGCTCTCACACACCTCTGTTTACACCCCAAGGCCACTTCCAGACTTATTTTAAATACAGAACTCCTCAGAGAGTTCCCTTCCAACTCAGAACATTCTGTGATTTTGTGACTCAGAAATGGGGAAATCCCAGCTGGACTTTAAAGGCTTAAAAGTCATTCCAGGTCAGGTTGGACAGAGCATGGAGCAGCCTGGGCTGGTGGAAGGTGTCCTTGCCCATGTCCCTTCCAACCTGAAACATTCTGTGACTCTGAGCCCTACCAAAGCCCTCCTCAGTGTTTGTGATGCAGAGGACAAGGAATGTTCCAGGGCAGATCAATCATCCAGCAGGAGGGAAGAGGCAGAGGGAAGCAGGAGGACTCTGCCCTGAGGCTTGGTTCCAAAAGCAGCCACATTAACCCTTTTCTATCTCTCCACAACCAAAATCCTGCCAGCACCAGCAGCTCCAAAGGCTTTTTACTCACAGCCTTCTACAGCAGCTGCAGAAGGATTGCTGGGAAACAAAACTTTTGCAAGATTTCCACCTGACCTCCTTTGGTTCCTTTCCCAGGACCATCCTGCAGCAGCTGCAACTTCACCTTTCCCAAAACTTGGCACTCCAGAACAAACCACACTGACAACACTGAGAGCTGAACTCTGCCTCTCCAACAATGACCCAATGCCACTCCCAGTGAGACACAGCAGCAGCGACGCACACCAGAGCATCCTGAGAGAGACAGAACCCAGCTCCTGGCTCTCCACAGCCCAGAGGAGCCTTACCTTCTTCAGCCTGCCCGTCTTGGTGCCCACGAAGACCACGCTGTAGCCGTTGTAGACGTAGGAAGCCACGGAGGTCATGCGGTCGCGGCTGGAGGTGAAGAGCGTCACCCCGTCCACGGGCACCGAGCCCCCCAGGGGCTGGTTGATGTCGAGCCCACAGAAGTTGTCATCGATGGGGACTGGCTGGAAAGACAAAGTTCAGGCAGCTGTGAGTGAAACAAAGCCCAGGGCAGCCCCATACACGCGGGGAGGTGCTGGCAGCAGGGTGGGGGTCACGGATGTGCCACCCCTGCCGGCTCCAGGCACCTTCCCCAGGGCTCCTGCAGCGTCCAGAGCCCCAGGTTGGGAGAGCCAGAGACTCCCAGGGAGCTGCACACCTTTATTCTTCCTTAACACCATCCCTTCCCTCATTGTCATCACACTGTAGGATGAGAGCATGGATTGAAGGGGAAGAGCACCCCAAATTTCAGGAAACTGAGGCACAGACGGACTGATCCTACTCTGCAAACTTGTGTTCCATGGGGGCAGGGATTGATCCCGGCTCTCGAGGGCTCCCACAGCCAGCACCCAGCCCATCCTTACCGCTTTGGTGCACTGGACATCCTTCCCCAGCAGCCAGTTGAGCTCCAGGTTGCCCTCGCCCTGGTAGCAGGACTGCAGGCGCTCCTTGATGTGGGCGTTGACGGTGCGGATGGGGAAGGCGCAGAGCGCGGAGTCGTCGGGCGGGTGGTGGTACTGCTTCTGCCCCTTGGAGAAGATGGCAAAGAGCACGTCCTCCTGCGCCGTGATGTTGAGGGCCCTGGCCAGCACCTCCCCCGGCTTGGACAGGTAGGCAGCCTGCAGCAGCCGGTACTCGGTGTCCCCCTTGACGCAGCCGAAGGGCAGCGACACGTACGAGTGGAACTTGGGGTCGTCCTTGCACAGGCGCACGATGCGCGAGGTGTAGAACAGGTCGCTGGCCGAGTTGATGGAGACGCCCTCGGGGGTCTCGGGCTGCACGGTCAGGAAATAGACAAAGTTACCGCTGGCGAAGCCGTAGATGTAGAAGATATCAAAGTGTGAAACCAGGGCCAGCGTGTCCGAGGGGATTTTGATGAGGGACGAAACAAAGTCACTGTGGAGCTCGTAATCCAACATCGCCGACGACTCCGGGTCGCGGGGCAGCTTGCGGCTGGACAGGGTGGGGAAATAATCCTGCTTGCCGTCCACCGCCGTGCCGATGAAGAGCTTCCCGTCCTCGCCCTCGGAGCGCACGATCACCCCGTACATGGTGCCCGTCTTGTTGACGCTGGACAGGTAATGCTCCTTCTTGTGCGAGGGCTCCACCAGGATGAAGAGGTCGTCGAGGCGCAGCAGCTTGCAGACCCCCTGGTAGAGGCTGCCGCACGCCAGCAGCCGGTTCTCGGAGTAGTCGATGATGAGCAGCTTGTTGACGTTGTTGGTGAGCGTGAGGACCTCGCTGCACGGCTGCACGATGAGGGGCGGGTAGCAGGATTTGTTGTCCTCCTCGGGACCGGTCTTGTGAGCCACCAGGATGGTCAGGTTCCCCGAAAGCTTGTAGACCCTGTTGATGGCCCCCACGTAGACGGCCCCGGTGCCCCGGTGCACCGTCAGGTGGTTGAACGTCCAGTCCCGGTTCTCCGAGTGGAAAGTGTTGAACAAGGCATTGCTGGACACGTTCCGGGACAGCGATGCCAGGAAGAGGCAGAGCAGAGCCACTGACCAACCGTCAGAGTCCGGTGCCCGAGGCCAGTTCCTCCTCTGATCCATCCTGGGAAAGGCGAGCTCCGCGTCCCCCGCGCGTGTCCTGAGCCCCGGCAACGTCCCTCACATGGTTCTGTGGAGACAAGAACCACCCAGGGTGGAGGATTAGATCCCGTGTGCCCTGCAGATAAAATTCAAAGGAGGCTTTCTAATTACACAGTCCTTGAGATAAAGGGAGGATGTCTCTAAGCACAGCAGAATTAACTAAGTCCACAACTTACTGGAGAGCAGTTCAGGCTTGATGCTTTGCCACTTGTTTCAGCCCCTGCATCTTAATTTGTGGTGGGGTTTGGCTCTTTAGAACGTGCTCTGCTCAGCCAGGGAGGGGAGAATCAGCTCGAGCCCAAGACAAAGCCTGCAGCTCACAGCCCCAGCCATCCATCTGCAGTCTTGGCTGCAAGGATGTCTCCTGCAGGGTGTGCTGCTGGAAGCAGCAGAGGGAACAAGAGCTGTTCTTTGCCTTTAAACCCTCTTTGATTTAATTTGGGAACCTGAGGAAGAAGCCTCGTGCAGACAAGTTCATTGAGCACAAACACACTGAAGGTGCTGAGATCTCCCCTCAGACCCTCCCAGAGCCAGAAGTGCTCTCTCCAGCAGGTGCTTTTTCGGCAGGAATTCCTTCACAAGGTACGTTCCTGCCAAAAAGCAGCTGCCACCAAGGTGGGAGCACATGGTTAGATCAGCCACCAAACCCTGCCAGCAAGGGAGACACCACCAGTCTAGAGCAGCTTCTTGCTCTGACCATAGAGATATCCAAGTGCAAGGATAAAGAAAACCACACAAAGTTCTCCTTTGTCCCAAATGTTCATTCCTTACGTGCTCCAGGCTGGGCAGGTAAAGGAACCCTTCAGAGACATCCTCCCTCACCTCAGGGTCACCCCAGCCCTGGGAAGAGGCTGAGGAAGAGGCACCAGCCTGCACCCAGCGTGTCCCAGCAGGGCCAGGCCAGCCCCACGCCCCCGTGGGACCCCTGCCCTGTGCAGCCCTGGTGCCGAGGCAGGAGTCTGTTCCCTCACCCCATCCCATGGCTGCTGCTCCTGGCTCGGTTTATTTAAATTTCACCCAGTTCCCAGCGCTGCAAAGCCACCCTGGCTCAGGAGTGTCACCGAGCTGCTGCTCCTTAGGCTTGTTCCTGCCGGGAGAGGAGACAGGAGCTCCGGCGAGGTGACAAAGGAGCTCTGTCCCCGCGCTGCCTCCCCGTGTCACTGACAGCACACACGGCAGCACAGAGGCAGCGCTAATGGTTTCTCATTCTGCTCAGGGACACGTTTGCACAGCTGCTTCCCTCTCGCTGCCAGGCTCAGCATTCCCACATTCCCACCTTGGGCTGTCCGTTTGTCCGTCCCGGGGAGGACACGGACTCTGCCACCATCATGTTTTGGGGACAGCTGTGGCACAGAACAGCTGCTCCTGCTGCCTTCCCCACACCCAGGGCAGCACCAGGGGCTCCTCAGCTCTTCCCACTGCACTTCTGAGTGAGCATCCCAACCCCATCCCCTGACCCAGAATCCTTCCAAGTGGAATCTAAGAGTTCCCAGGGGTCTGGGAGGGTCCTGTCCGTGCTGGTGACACATGGTGACACCTGATCACAGGGCACAGGGGTCTCAGAGCAGCTTAGCCTGGAACCCCACTGTGCCCCAATCCTGGACATGGTCATCTGCAGGCTCTGGTTCCAGGGGAGCCCCAAAAGGGAGAGATCCCCAGAGAACAGCGAGGCCCTGCTGTAGAGCTCTGCACACACAGTTTTCCAATTCTTAAAAAGTTCCATTGCAAAGTGAGACAAGGACAGCGCAGCCCATAAACGAAACCATTGAAAAACGGAACTTTGCACACATCTGGAGGTGTGGGACAGCAGCAGCTCTGCACTTGGACCTCAGCAGTTTTAGATCTTTTCCAGCAGCGTTCCCAAAGGCAGCAGAGCTGTCAGCTCCAGCCCAGCCCCTCTGCTGTGCCTCACAGCCAAGGTTTGCACAGCATTTGTGAGCAGTCACTGCCAGCAGCAAGAGACATCCTGCAGGAAGGAGAATCTGCCTTTCAAGCATGATCTGAGCACGACAGACCCTGGCCAGGAGCTGCCATCCCACCCAGCCATCCCCGGATCCGTGTCACCCCCGGGGCTGGGGACAGCGTGAGGGATGAGCAGAGCCCAGCAATGCAGACACCAGAGGAACCCTCGGGAGGAACCCGCTCCCTGCGAGGGCCAGCTGGGATTTTGGGGAGGAATTCTTGGCTCAAAGGGCAGGGAGAGGTTGGCAGAGGCTGCCAGCTGTGGCTGCCACGTCCCCAAAGTGCCCAAGGGCAGAGTTTGGGGCACCCTGGGATGGTGGAGGGTGTCCCTGCCCGTGGTCCCTCCCACCTCAAACCATCCCTGTGGCGGAGGCCAAACACCTGGGGAGTTAAACACCAGCAGAATGGGTGATTTTAACTCTGATCCTTAATACCATTTGATCATTAATTTTTCCTCCCTTTCTTTCTTTTTTTTTTTTTCTCTGAAGAGGGTTTTTAAATACAGCCTCAGAAGCAATCTGCAGCTATTAGTAACGCAAGGTGAAAGCGAGAGTAAATTCAGGGACACAATATAAACCCAAGCAGCTGAAAGGCCTCAATTAGGCTGAAAGGAGTTATCTGGTATTTAAATAATTATTAGATTGAAGGAATAATCACAGGTCTGAGCCGATTTTTTCCCCCACTGTCATCCTAATGGAGACTATAATATTATTATTCAAATGCCCATGATTCTCATTGAGGGGGGAAGAAAAAAGGGCTCGTTTAATCTCCATGTGACAGGGCTTCAGGAGGCACCATTAGTCATTTCTCTCATTTCAGCTGTCACTCACTCACGGGCACCACAGTTTGTCATTAGTGGCATTTTGTGCAGACCCAAAAAAAAAAAAAAAAAAAAAAAAAAAAAAAAAAAAGGAAATAAAAACAAAACCAGACCAAAAAAAAAAAAAAAAAAAAAAAAAGGAGAAAAAAAGAAAATGAAAGGCAAAACAACAAGAGAATCTCCTGTGGCAAATGATGGCTCAAAGGCACAATTCTGATGTCACCAGTGTGGCAGCTGTGTTTGCCTGGTGGGGACGGGGGCTTTTCTTTGGGGGTGGGGCTGGTCTGGTGAGCAGTGATTTACACTCAGCATTCACCCATCACCTCTGCTCCCTCAGCTCCTGTTTCCTGGGATATTTCACCCTCTCTGGCTGTGCCCTCCAGGACACAGCAAAGCATCTGCAGTGCCTGCACTGACCCCAGAACCTGCACTGACCCCAGAACCTGCACTGACCCCCATCCTCACCCCCATCCTCACCCCCCTCCCAGCCCCACAAGCTTTTCCCTGCCTGCCCTTTTCTCTGTCCCTGTGTTCCCCCTGCCCAGAGGCCACCAGGGTCCCCAAGCCCCCGCAGGGGGGAGCAGATTGGGCCATAAATCCCCTGCTGGCTTTGTGGGGGCTGAGCAGAGCCTGCTGAGGAATGACAGAGCAGGGCTCTGGGGGCTGGGATTGCTCCCCAGGCTGGGGCTGGTTCTGCCCTGTTTGATTTTTGGAGCCCCATAAGATTCATGGCCAGGAGAGGGGACAGTGGCCAGCACTGCCCTCCCTGTGGCCACCAGGCTGTCACAGCCCCCAGAGGGTCACCAGCAGGGCAGGCTGCATGTGACAAACCCAGAGACAGAACAAACCCCCTGGAACAGCCCCAGCCTTTCCCCTCCATCACCTCCATCTGGGATCTGCCCACAGGAATGGTGGAAAAGCCCCGAGTTTGGCCATTCCTTGGTGGCAATCACAGATGCTGGACCCTCACCCCTCCTGCAGCACACTGGGAATTTTCCTGGGGAGCCTTCCCAAGCACTGAGGCTGCTGCAGTGATTGATGCCCTGGCAGCAGTGACATTCAGGACACATTTGTCAGCTGTGGAGGAGACCTTGCAATAATTAATAGGGTTTGGGTTTAATTAGACAGAAAGTCTGAGCCAAACTGTCTGATGGAAGCTTCTCCAAGGCCTGGGATGTTTCCAGCATGGATCAGAGGTCTGGATGCTCTGTGCTGCCCTTTGGCCAGGCCAGAGGAGCCCCAGGCCACCAAATCCCCCTTGCCCAGCAGAAACCTCCCTGCCCACTCACACAGCCCCTTCCTTGGCACATCCCTGCCCAAGCACAGCATTTCCCTGGAGCAGGGAGCTTTGGCACTGCTCCCTGCAGACCCCAGCAGTGCCCAGCAGCCAGAACCACCCAGAGCCTGACCCCAAGGGAAGTTCCTGGCAGCTCAGTGTGAGTAATTGGAATTCTGTGACACAGAGCCATGAGGACAGCTCCTACCACCTCTCCTTGGCTTTTTTTATTTAATATTTTGACTCCAACAACAATAAGAGCAAGTTGTAAATCACCACTGAGGAGCCTGGAGCTGGCTCTGAGGTTTCTCCAGAGGTTTTGCCCCACGGGGATGACAAACAAGCTTTTCCTAAGCCACAACCTGAATCCTTTGGGTTTTGGACCAGAATCCACCCTCCTGGCTCACCCTGTCCCTGCTCTGTGCTGGCAGGACCCGTGCCAGGGGCTGTGTCCCCCCTTCCCCAGAGCTGCTCGTTCCCAGGGATGATTTCACAGGCTCAGCAGCGTTCTGAGAAAGAGTTAAGAGGGCAAAACACAGCATTGTGATTATTGCTTCCTCCAGGCCTGGGACAAGGAAGAGGAGGGGAAGAACAGAGCCCAGCCACGAAAAGGCATTTCCCTGATAACAAACACCATCACAGGAATTATGCACAAAAATTTGTCCAGAGCCCAGATATTTGTTTATACAACAGGCACTGTGCAAAGCTCCCCCCTCCACCTCCCTCCTGTGCACACACATCCCAACAGGTCCAGAGGAACAGCAAATCCAGGCAGGCCCCACATTTGGAGCTGCAGTTTGGAGGACAAGGACAGTGCACATCTGTCCACCCCTGGATCGTCCTGGGTTTGCTGGACAAGCTGTGCTCCTCAGCCCCCATCCCCAGGGAGATCCAGCTGTGGCTGTCACCCAGCTGTGCCTCACAGCTGGAGTCATTTAACCCAGCAACCCCACAGGGCTTCCAGGAAAACCCACAGCCGAGCTGGACACCTCTGGGCAGCAATGAGACACCTTCTCCTTCCCTGTGCTGACACTTGACACCTGCTCTGAGAAACCACAGCTGGCAGCACTGCTGAGAAACTGCTCATAAATTACCTGCTTGGAGAGGGGAGCTGGGCCAGGAGGGTTTTATTCCCCAGGCAGTCCCTGAGGACAGGCTGGTGACAGCCTGACGTGCTGGAGCACGGAGCAGGACACAGCCTGGCTCTCCTGGCTGCCTTCAAATCTCACACCAAGGGGAAATTTAACACTTCTGAAGTTTCATAGCTGCTTCAGTCAAGTTTTGGGGAGGCCCAGGTTCGGCCAAACCTGTGTAAACAGGTCAGAGGCTTTGGATGATGTGGAAGGAGTGGGAGTTGGACAGAGGGCTGTGGGTGGCTAAGGCAGGCTCCTGCTGCAGGGCCCAGCTGTTGGAGCCTCCATTCCATGGTGCTTCTCTAAACAGCCCTCAAGGACCCCCAGAAACACAACCCACAACTCCTCCAGCCAATCTAGGTCACTTTTATGTGCCTCAGAAAGTGCTTTTTCTGGTTTCCTACCTGAGTCCTGGTGGACTGAGCTTTATCCAGCTCTCCACCAGTGCACCTGAGCATCGTTTGATTATTCATGGACTTTATTCCCAACAAAATGGAATTTAATGGCTGCTGACCTTAGGTGCAGGCAGATTAAACGATGAAATGATTTGCCCAAGGCTAAGCAAAAGGTCCCAGTGGCAAGGCAGGGAGTTTTATCTCCCGAGCCTCAGCCCAGCTCTGTGTCCCCAGGTGACATGCAGCTGCAGTTTATTACAAGAGGATATTACAGAGCAGCACGAGGGAGGATCACAGAGCGGCCACCGAACTGCAGGAGCAAAATAAGCAGCAGCTTCTCCTGGCCCCACTCCAAGCACACCACAGGCAAGTGAAGAACCCCAGCTTCAAATTAAAAGGGTCCCCAGCCACTCCATTAAACAGAAATCCTGCAACAGAGCTGCTTTGGCTGTGCCAGCCCCTTGCAGCGAGCGGGGCTCGTTATCCCCCCTGGCAGCCAGATGGATTCACACAGCAGCCCAGCGCTGTTACCTGAGTAAACCAGGAAATGGCACATTGGTGAAAATGAGGTTCTGGGATGCTCAGCCCCCAGCTGTGCAGAGCTGGGTCTCTCTCAGCAGCGGTGCTGGAGTTGTGGGGAGCACAGCACGGTCTGTGACACCCCTGGGCACGTCTGGGGTTCCTGGTGGGGTGGGGTGGGGGTGCTCCCTGCCCTCCAGCACGGGGTTGTCTCCTGGGATCAGCACCCAGCCAGCCCCACGGCCCAGGCCATGAGCTCTCCGTGCCTGGGAGGGCAGTGCAGGAGCTGGGAGAGGCTCATTGCTGCTCCCTGCCCAGCACCAGCTCCCTTCCTTCCACCTTCCAGTGCCAGCCCCAACACCAGCACTCCCACCACACACACGGGAGGAATCATCACCCGGGTGCCACTCTGGATTTGGGAAGGCAGAACACGACTGCAAAAGCTCTTAAATGAGCAGGAAAAGCAAAGCAGACACATGATGCAGGGCAGGGGCCACACAGCACTCAAGAGCCCTTCAGAGCTCATTTACCAGCCCTGTCCTGCTGGAAGGGTGGGCTGGGAGCTGCAACCACCACCAGCTTCAGGGCCACCCCAAGGAAATGCCTGTACCCCCCTAAACTCTCTGCCAGGGCTGGCTGCCCTTCCAAGGGCATCCCTCAGTGCTTGGTTCTGTTTTTGGCAGAGTTTCGAGGTGCTTGAACCCTGGGAAGGGTGAAACAGCTCCATGTCTGCCCAGTCTGCTCCACCCAGCACCAGAGGTGGCTCAGAATCAGGGGCTGGTGCCTGGCCATGGGCAGGGTCCCCCCATGGCTGGGAGTCAGGTCTGGGGGGTCCCAGGTGCCCCCAGCCTCGAGTGCTGAGCTCCAGGAGAGGAGCCCAAAGCCTGGAGCACAAAGCCTGGAGCACAGAGCCTGGAGCCCAAAGCCTGGAGCACAAAGCCTGGAGCCCAAAGCCTGGATCCCAAAGCCTGGAGCACAAAGCCTGGAGCACAAAGCCTGGAGCACAAAGCCTGGATCCTAAAGCCTGGAGCACAGAGCCTGGAGCCCAAAGCCTGGAGCCCAAAGCCTGGAGCACAAAGCCTGGAGCACAGAGCCTGGAGCCCAAAGCCTGGAGCCCAAAGCCTGGAGCACAAAGCCTGGAGCACAGAGCCTGGATCCCAAAGCCTGGAGCACAGAGCCTGGAGCACAAAGCCTGGAGCACAAAGCTTGGAGCACAGAGCCTGGAGCACAAAGCCTGGATCCCAAAGCCTGGAGCACAGAGCCTGGAGCCCAGAGCCTGGAGCACAAAGCCTGGAACACAAAGCCTGGATCCCAAAGCCTGGAGCACAGAGCCTGGAGCACAAAGCCTGGAGCACAAGGCCTGGAGCACAGAGCCTGGAGCCCAAAGCCTGGAGCACAAAGCCTGGAGCACAAAGCCTGGAGCACAGAGCCTGGAGCACAAAGCCTGGAGCACAAAGCCTGGATCCCAAAGCCTGGAGCACAGAGCCTGGAGCACAAAGCCTGGAGCACAAAGCTTGGAGCACAGAGCCTGGAGCACAAAGCCTGGATCCCAAAGCCTGGAGCACAAAGCCTGGAGCACAAAACCTGGAGCACAGAGCCTGGATCCCAAAGCCTGGAGCACAAAGCCTGGAGCACAGAGCCTGGAGCACAGAGCCTGGAGCACAGAGCCTGGAGCACAAAGCCTGGAGCTGTCCCCTCAGCTGAACATCACCTCCTCTCCCACAGTGCTGGGGCATCAATGTCTGCCTGAGAGTGGCTCCTTCACACTCGTGTGCTCCCTGCTCCTCTGCCCTGCTTTTCAATTTCAGAGCTCTGGCAGATCTCTGATTAATTCAAGCCTGTTTAATAACCCTTCTGTTTAGATGAAACGAGCTGTCTTGTTTTCTTTATTTTTAACACTAACTCTCGTTTCTTTGCTAAGGATCTCTGTCATTTGAAAACTTCTCTCTCTCTCCAACCAAGCTGATAATAAATGGAGAAAGCAGCTGCTGACGTCCACGTCTGACATCAGCCAGAAGGTCTGAGGATAAAGAGGGGCTGGACACTTTGATGGATGAGATATTCCAAAAGCCTGAGCAAAAGCAGGAACTTTACAAATCCCTGTGCAGCTCAGAGCAGGGCACAAACACCAGGACTGTGGGGACAATGTGGGTGACAGCAGAGGAGACCAGGGAGCTGCAGCACCCACGTTCCTCACCCACAAAGGATTGCTGAATTTCTGCCTGTGGGGGTGGAAAATATTCCATGAAAAGCCCTGGGAGCTGCTGCTGCTCAGCTGTGCCCCACACTGTGCCCCTGGCGTGGCAATCGATTGGCCATGGGCTGCTCCAGCTGCTCCCACAGCCTCTCCTGCTCCTGGGGCTCCCACCTTCCCTGGTCACTGCTCTGCTGGCACATCCTCACCCCACAGGGTCCCTGGACACTGCCCAGCCCCTGCCCATCCCACCCAAGCCCGGCAGGGGTGACCCACCCCGGGAATTCCAGCGGGAGCCTCCAGCTGCCTCCTGCATTTCAAAGCTGCACTTGTCTGGAGAGCAACTGAGTCACTTCCTCCCCACATCCAGCCTGTGGACGGGCTCCAATAAATCCTTCAAGGATGTGTGAGGCCACATTTCAGTGGGATGCAGCGAGCCTGGCTGCCCTGAGAGCCCCTCAGCACCCCTGGGCTCAGCTCTGCTCCAGGGACAGGTCCCACCTGCCCCCAAATCCCAGGGCACTGCTTTGGGTGGACCAAAGCCACCCTGAGTGGGCACACCACCAGGATGGGACAAGAACTGACCCAGAATTTCCTGGATTCCATAAAATGCACAGAGGGTCCCACAGGGAGAGGAGCTGCAGCTGAATTTGTGGAATTTGTGGCAGGACTCATTTGGCAAACCCAAGGACTCATCACAAAACTCCAAAAACACACCAAAACAACTTGTGAGAGCCAGTGCACCACTCTCAGCTGGCTCAGTTTTACAAATCCTCCCTTTTCAACCACAAACTCCTCCTCCAGATCCCCAAAACACCCCTACAAAGCTGGAGGATGGGGGGGGCAAAGCCAAAACTCAACAACTGGACCTGTCTCTGGCTCTAAACCTGTGGAACTTGCACCAAAACAACCCAGCTGAGATGCTTGGCCAAAAAGATCCTCCCAAATCTGAGAAAACTGGTGATTTTGGAAAATCCAGGAGCACTTGAGTGCTGTTCCCTTTGTCTTTGTTGAAGCCAGAAGCAAAGAGCAGCTGAGTTACACTGAGGATCACAAGACTTTTAACCAAATGATCCCACATAGATGAGAACAAACTGAATGACAAGGAAATTAATATGATATCCCCTTCAGTAACACGATGGCTAAAGCAGATAATCTGCCCAAGTGTCATGTTTATAATGGGAGTTTGCAGAGAATGGAGCAGGAATTCACAGGGATGAACAAATGAGCCAATATTCTGCTTCTTCTCATGTTAAAATTTGCAGTTTGGGATAAAAATAATCAGGGAATCTTGGGAAGAGAGGGAAATTAGGCCAAAATTGTTCGGTTTGCAATAGATGTTTGCATCTCAGAGGGTGTGAGAGCAGGTTCTGCTGGGCAAGGTGAGCTGCCCAAAGCCCTGTGCCAGCAGGACTCACCCCAGGGAGACCATTCCTGTACTAAAAGTCAATTAAATCTCATCTCAATGGCAGGATTGGCACAGAGCTCATGGGTACAAGTCTGTGAGGCAGTGAATGGGTGAAATCCAACACATTCAGAATTCACACTCAGAAGTGAAAAACCCCTTCTGCAAATTCACTGATCCCACCCAGCCCATCCCTCCTGAGGCCAAACCTCCCAGTGACCCAGCACCCTGCACTGGGCTAATTTATTTTTATTTTTCCATCTAACCAAGTTACACAACACCCTTGGAAGTCTTTACAAGAGCCTCTGCTTTTGTTTCTGCCCAGGAGTTTGTTCTGGCACTGCTGAGCTGAGCCCAGCACAAGCCGTGGCTGCCTCGGCCCCAGGGAATTCATCTGGTGGAACCGATGGGACCGACTTGTCCCTGCCACACAGAACTTGTCCCTGCCACACAGAACTTGTCCCTGCCACACAATCCCTGCCCTGAAAAGCAGAGTTACACAAGCTCCTGCAGCAGCACCTCATTATGGCCCCGGGGACAAGCCAGGGGCTGCTGCCTCTCTCTCCCCACGAGTTTGGCCCGAGCTCCTCGGTTGCCATGAGATTTTTAAAGACAGTCTGGACCTGTCACCACTGAGCAGGCTTTGAACACAATTCCTGCTCCAGGAGGCTCCTCAGTGGAGCCAAACACTCCAGGAGAGGGCTCGTCCTCCCTGCTGCTGGAATTAACTCCTTGAGAGCTGCAAGGAAACGTCACAGCTGGGACAGAAGGAACCTGCAGCGCTCCTTCTTCTGCCACAGCATCCCCCAGCCAAGCAAATTCCTGGGGATGTTTTCCCATCTGGCCCTCCTAGTCTCACAAGGGATGATGCCTCTGATGTTAAATTCATTCAGAAATCCAGACAGGCAGACAGCAAAAGTCAGGAGTTTTGGAAGGTTTAAGGCAAATACAAAAGTGTTTCTCGTTTCAAGGTGGACTTTGAAAAGCTCTTACTGTCAGTTTGCTTGCTCTGGGTTTGTCATGGAATTACAGAATGGTTTGGGTTGGAAAGGACCTGAAATCTCATCCAGTTCCAACCCCCTGCCGTGGGCAGGGACACCTTCCACTGTCCCAGGTTATTCCAAGCCCTGTCCAACCTGGCCTTGGCCACCTCCAGGGAAGGGACCTTTAAAGCCCTTTCCAACTCAAACCATTCCCCAGTTCTATGTTTTAACTCCACTGCAGATTTCAAACCTGTGAAATGGTGCATTTTAAGCATAAGAATGTTTGAGGCAGTGAGGAAACCTCCAGGCATGCTCCCTTTTCCTCCCCACCTCTTCACACTTCCATTAAAAATCAAAAGGAAATTCGCAGGCTGTTTTTCTGTTTTTTTTTTTTTTTTCTTTTAGTTCAAATAACATTCCAGGCTGTGACATAAGCCAGCAAAGACAGGAAATATGATCATGAGGGCAGAGCTCCATCCTCTGCTCCTGTCACTGCGACTTTTTGGGGACTTGGCAAATGACTGAGTAGAGGAGACAGCCGGCGTGTTTTATGGAGTTGAACTGTAACATCCCTGTTCTGCAGCCAACTCCCCGTTCCTCTGCTCTGACACCAATAAATCTGCCCAGCCACGGGGAACAAAGCTCTTCACACGAGCTGGCCACACATGAACCCCTCATATTTGGCTACCTGGGCGAGCACCCAGCCCCTGGGCTCTGCTGTGGGTAAATGTTCCCCAAAAAGTGGGAAAACGCTGATTTTAGTGCCTTCACCTGGGGTTTTAACCCTGCCACAAACACACTCACACTCACCACAGCTTTCTCAAGTACCAATTCCCAGAATCTCAGCCTCCCATTCCCGGGGGGAAATTGCCACTTTGTGCTGGAAGGAAAACCCTGCCAAGGCAAGCCCTGAGAGCCCAGACACCGCCACGCAAATCCAGACAGCTCAGAGCCTCCTTCCAAGCGCTGCCCAAGGACCAACCTCAAAAGCTCAGAACACAAACTCACTTTTTGGAAGCTCATTCCCAGGTGGACAAACCAAAGCAGGGAGGTTCAGGAGCACCTGGAAAACACCTGCAGATTTCTGCCCTTCTCTCGCACACGAGGGACGGCCGCGGGCTCCCACCCGGCGGCAGAACCGCCACGGAGGAGGGACTGCACATAAATCTCGCTGGCAGGAATCTGTTCCCAGGCTGGCTGAGCCTGGAAGTGACAGGAGGAACTTCTTCCACGCTGAGTCAGGGAGTGACGGGGCCGCGGTGGCCGCGCTTCCTCCCCGGCGCGCGTCAGGAGCCGCAGCAGAGCCAGCGCTGCCTCGCAGCTTTCCTGTTTTCCTGCGCCTTCCCAGACAGGGAAACGGGGCTCCAGAGCCCGGCAGTGCAGGGGTTAAACTGCTGCTGTGTCCATGCTGCCAGAGCCACGCAGGAGCTGCGAGGAAAAGGAGGTTTTGCTTCGCCCTGTGCAGGTACGCACCTGGAGCGGCCTCTCCGAGGATTGTCGCTCTCCCATCCACCGTTCCTTCAGTGGGAAAATGGGATTGGGTTTGTCTGTGCGTCCCAAGGCCTTACCCACACACAGCCCAGCGTTCCCACTGCTGATCCCCATGCTCAGGGCAGGTGGGAGCTGCTGGTCCAGCCCTGGGAGAGCCCTGCCAGCCCCTCCAGAGGGGCAGAGGCCAGACCCACACTCAGCCCTCCCTTCCCTGAGCACTCTCCTGCTCACACGGATTATTCCTGCTGTGGGTTCCACAGAGGCTCCTGCCAGAGCAGCACCTCCCTGTGCTCCCCCAGGATCTGACTGTGCTGGGACACAGGGACAGTGTTGGTGGCTGTCACACTCACAGTGCTCACAGTGCTCCCCACTGCTGACCCAACACCCGCTCACCACGCTCAGGCCAGCCAGGCTGGACCTGCCCTTCCTGTCCAGCTCCAGACCTGAGACACTGGGCTTGCGTCGCAGCCCTGAGCCCCACAGAGCCCCACGGAGCCCCACGGAGCCCCACAGAGCCCCACGGAGCCCCACGGAGCCCCACGGGACCCCCGCTCCCGGCACAGCCCCAGGGCAGCCCTGGGGAGGCAGCAGCAGCAGCGGGAGGAGGAGAGGTGAGAGGTCAGGGCAATATTTACTCAGACGTCACCTTTCACTTTTATGAAGTGGGGAAACGGTGCTGCAGCAGGAAAAGGGCTGCGAGGGACGTTCCTGGATGGGAAGCTGCTGACACGGCGAGCACAGCACGGAGCTGGCTCCAGAGAGCCGGGCTCTGGCTGGGACAGGACCCTGCAACCCACCCGGGGCTGGGCATGAGCTCCCAGGCTCCGTCTGGGAGCGGCTGGGCAGGCAGGAGCTCTGCAGAGCCTCTCCTGGGCTCGGGGAGGTGCCCATGGCACTGCGGGGTCATCCCCGCACACGGAGATTTTTAGGAGCTCGCAGGCGAGGCGGAGCACGGGATCAGCTGGACACAGAACTTCCACAGGGAAGATCTTGGAAGAACCTTCTCCTTCAGCAAGTGGGGAGATGGAGCTGAGGGTGCCCCTGGCACGGAGCTGCCCCCAGGGCAGTGCCAGGCAAGGAGGGGCAGGGCTCTCCCAGGCTCGCTCTCCCCGTGCCTTCGGAGATCATCTGGACTTTTTTATAACGTGACTCTGATGCCTTTTATCTCCAGCTCTGAATGCAATTTTAGCCCAGGCAAAAGCGGGATTAAATTTTCATAGTAGGATACATTTATCTCGCTTTTCACCCTCTCCAGGTCGATTTCAGCCAAACAGAAGCTGCGATTACAGCGAGAAACATGAGATGGGCTCTGCCTGATAAGGAGGGGAGGGCTCCTCTTTCCCAGCACCCCATCCCTGGCAGCTCCCTACCGGTACCCGGCCCCTCGGAGCCCCCCCGGGTCAGAATTCCCGCCCCAGTCCCGCGGGGAGCCCGCAGCACCCCAGCTCCATCCCGGACACGTGTTGCACTCCTGCGCTCGGCACAGTTGCGCTTCCTCGGGAAAGCCCCACCCGAGCAGCTCCGCTCGGACACACGGACAAGGCGTGAGGACACACGGCCACAGCCAGCCTGGACCACCCAAAACCCTCCCGTGCCCCCTCCGGCGCTGCATCAGCAAAGCTCCGGGGCAGATTTCCAGCCGCTGTCCCCACCGCCACCAGCCAGAGGCTGCAGCTCATGCAGCTCTGCTCCTTGCTGGGTTTATGCTCGGTTTTCAGTTGGATCCAGAGGACCCCTCTAGTGGGATGAGGAGGAATTTCAAGCCCACATCCCACCCCCAATTTCCACCCCCGTGCTGGCTGTGGGGCCCAGGGTGGGCGCTGGGCTGCCATGGGGAGCAGCTCAGGAGTTCCTCAGCCCATTTTGCCATTTCTCCCATCGGAGGCGAAGCCAAAATCAGGCTGAAATGTGGATGCCAGGGAGGCAGCGCAGGTGGGGAGAACCGGAGGAAAGAGAAACACGACAGAGGCATGAGGATAAATCCCTTCACAGCCGCAAAAGGAGATGGATCCCATCAGCAAAACACCTTTGGCCATCAGGAGCCACCCAGCCCGCGTGTGTCATCGGGCGCTCAGCGCTGCTGGAGGTGCCAGGGCCACCCTGTGACCCAGCAGCGTGCGGGGACAGCCCGAGGCTCCCGCAGGAAATCCATTTATTTCCACTGCGGACAGCGGCTCTGAGCACAAGGCCAGCGCGCTGCCCTCAATCCTACTTTTGTTCCTGCCTCGCTCCGCACCCGCGCACAGAGCCCGTGGCTGTGGCACCGAGCGCGGCTGTGCCCTCGCCCTGCCCAGGACAGAGCTGGCACCGGCGGCAGGAGCTCCCCAGGGATGCTCCGGGGATGCTCCGGGTGACAGCGACACCAGCCCGGCGGCCGAGGCTCAGCCCGGAGGAGCCGCGAGCACCTTTCCCCCCTGGTCCCCCCTGCCCTCGCCTTTGCTGTTGTGGCGGTGGCCTCCCAGCCAAGCTGGTTAAGAGATTAACACTCTAAAAACCACATTTACTCTAATTAGCCATGAAATCTTTGTAACTAAGTGAAAAAATATTTCCCTTGAGGGATTTTTTGTCCATTCATCACTGTTTGAATTGCCAGGGAGGGGTGGGGGGACGAGAGAAAAAACCCTCAGATCTAATGAATTAATAGCAGAATGCCCTGGGGGAGCAGCGGCTCCTCCACAACACGGGCACCTCAAAGGGGGCTTTTCACAGCTCGCCGAAGGGACGCTGCTGAATTATTTCGAGTTAACAGACTGTAACAGCTCTGCTCCCGCTTGAGCCGGGCAGCTTGGCCAGCGCTGCGCTCCTCCCTTCCCTTCCCTTCCACCGGGACGGACAGACGGACGCTGTGCCCGGCCAGCTGGGTGCCCCTGCCCTGCAGACAGCCGGGGTGGGGGGACACGGGGCACTGCTGGCAGCACCACCAGCGCCCCCAGTTCCTGTTGTAGCGGGAAAAACATTTCAGAGTTAGGTAGGAGGGGAGGCAGAGAATCTTGCCACAACTTAGGCCCATAAATATTTCATATCGCTGGAAGAAGAACGATTATATTCCTGCCAGCACTTTTCTTGTGTATTTTAAATGTGTCACCGCCTTCTACTTTCTCCCCCGTTTGTGTTTCTTGTAACAGGCCCATGAAATAAAGATTAGCTGAATAATCAAGAGTGTTTAGAAATGTGAAGGGGCCTGTCTCAGGAGCACTGCGTGCTCAGGTTCATCTTTCTCCAGGTTTTTTCCCCCCCTGTTTTTAAGGCAGATGGGGGAGCGCGGTTCGCGCAGGGTGGGAGGGAGCGGGGACGGGAGAGCGGCGAGCACGCAGTGCCCCGTCAGAAATGACAGGCTCGGTGCCTGAGGAGCAGGGGGGCACTCTGCCCCATTACATATTTATCGTTCCGGCTGCAGAGGGGCCAATTAAAGCAGCTTGATCACCGCCGTGTTCGAGCAGCCGCGGATGTGCTGGGAGAGGCGGGATGAGAGGGGCAGGTGCGCACATTCCTGTTGGGATGTGCTGCCGTCCCTTCTCCGAGAGCCACGAACCAGCCTCAGGGGGCAAAGGTGCCTCTGTTCCCTGGGGACATCATCCCTTGGTGAATAAAAATGCTTCTGCTCCCCCAGGACATCATCCCAGAGACACAAATGTGTCTCTGCTCCCCCAGTTCATCCCTCAGTGAACAGAGGTGTCTCTGCTCCCCCAGTTCATCCCTCAGTGAACACAAAGTGTCTCTGCTCCCCCAGCAGAGCGTCACGTTGGCACCCAGCAGCCAGCCCAGCTTCCCACCTTCAGCTCCTCACCACTCACGCACTTTCTAAATATCGTCTTTGCTTTCTCTCCCGGTTCAGCTCCTCATCTCAGCTGCCCACGGCATGAGACAGTCTGCACCTACATCTGCCCTAGCTTTTGGGCAACCTTTCCCAGGCATGCTCGAGACTCCCACATTTAGCTGCAACAGGAGTTCCCTAAGTAAGTTCTGGAAAGCCTCGTGGCGGCACCTAAATGGGAGATGTCGGGAAGAGCCTGCAAATCACACATTTCCCCGAGACTCCACGGGGTCTGCCCGGCAAACCGCTCCAAATGCCATCTCCATTTAGCTGCTTTGCGAGCCAATTTGTCACATCCTAATGCAATTTGCTGAGGAGAGTTAAAGAGCACGGGGCAGGAGCAGCCACCCCTTCCTCCTGCGGGCTCCCGCAGCCAAACAGCGTCTGCAGCTCCCCTCTCGCACCCAGCTGGAATTCCCTTCTGCCGGGAAGCAGGGGAGGCTCGGGGTTCATGCAAAGAACAAGGCAGAGCACGGGAAGAGCCACTTCCATCGTGCTGGTGGATTCTGTGCAGCTCTTAGCAGCATCTGCTACCTGCCTCCACCGCACCGACTCGTTCTGAGCCGGGGGGGAACTCCGCAATTAATTACACCAACCACCACCATAAAAACAAAGAGGAGTAAATTGGGTTACTTTATCTTCTTGCAACAAGCGCTGGGGATGTGGTTGGAAGAGTTGGGAGGGATGGCTGCCTTGCCTGATAAGCCATTTCACAAGTGACACGGTTGGGTCACGTCCCTCTCTGCTCGCACCAAGCTGCTCGAATCAAAGCTGCCTTATCTGGTCCCCTGCACCACCCACCCCAAAATTCCACATTTGAGCTTTGAGGGTCCTCAAAGTGACAACAAATGGCAAAAGGACAGCAATAAAGACCAAAAAAGCCCCGTTGAGTTCTAAAGGATCTAACACCTCTGTGTGAAAGGTAAAAAGCCAAACATCTGTTCCGAGGATGGCACAGATTCTTGCGAGGCATCTGTCCCTCAGCTGTAAGTAGGTCATGTCAGCCCACTTTAGTCACCGTTATCAATGAAGCCGTCCAGAGCAGAGGGACAGAGCCACGTCCCCAGCTCAGCCGAGGTCTGTCGAGCACACTGAAGCCACCAGTGAAGCATCAAGTGCCCAGCAAAGAGCAGGAGCAGCCTCTGAGCAGCGGTTTCACATCATGGCACTGTGAGAAGTTCACGTTCCCTCACCCCCAAGCCTCAGCTGCTGCTCACAGACGCACAGGGGATTTTTTTTTCCCCTCTGCCACTTACTATTCACCTCGCTTAAAATTAACCTATTGACTTTCTGATACCCCTTAGAACACAGATTAATTGAACATCACTCACTTCACCTCCAGGAACGTGCGAGTATTGGCCATAGCGTGAATGGAGACAAAGCCGGGAATGCCTGACCGTGCCAGGTTAAACGGAGGTCACAGCGGCGAGGACAGCTCGCACAGAGCAGCCTGGGCTGTCACCGACACCCTCCGACAGCTCCGGGACCGCCACCCGGGACTTGGGATTTCCCTCAAGGGAGCACAAGTGCATTCGGCATCTCTCCCCGTCACCGTCCAAAAAGGGTCTCGCGCGGATTTAGGAAAGTTTAGTGGGGATTTTATGTATTTGCCCCTAAGATTCAGGGGTGTTTTCCAAAAAGTGCCTCCTTGCTAGCAGGAACTTTCTATGGAGATGAGTTTATCCCGCTGCATTGGCTCCAGAGCGTGACTGAGCGGTACCAAGCGGCCGCAGAATTAACGAGGAAGCAGCGATGTCTAACGGGAACGCGGAGCAGCGCGGGGAGCGAGCGGGAGCTGGATTCCCTGGAACCGGGCACTCGGAGGGTTCCTCCATCCCTTCCCCAGGCACCGCCGGCATCTCCGTGCGGCTCCGCGGGCACGGCCGGGACCGGCGGGGCCGGAGCCTCCGGGCACCTCCCCGCGCTCTGCAGCCCCCGGTGCCACCCGCAGCCCCCCGGTGCCACCCGGCTGGGGCAGCTGCGGGCGGCACGGCCACAACGACCCCGAGCCTCCTCCCCGCATCCTCCGCCGGGGGATGCCCACCCCGGGGAACCCCCCGCACCCCGGCGGGCAGCAGCCCCTCGCCATCCGCCAACACTCACCGGCCCTCGGCGCTCCGCTGCCGCCCGCCTCCCGGCTCAGCGCGGGGGGATGCAGGCGGCCCCCGGCACCATGGAAATCCGGGGCCGGGCGGCCGCCGCTGCCCGCAGCCCCCGCTCCGCCTCCCCGGCGCGGCTCGGCTCGGCTCGGCTCAGCCCCGCCGGCCTCTCATCGCCTCCGCGGCCGCTGCCCGAGTGCGGCGAGCGCGGCTGGGCTGCGCTGCGCCCTCCGCGGCATCCGCCCGCCGCCAGCCCGGGCGCGCTCCCCGCTCCGCGCCAGCCCCGCGCCCGGGCGCGCTCCCCGCGCCGCTCCCCGCCCGCCCCCGCGCCGCTCCCGCCCCCCGTTAACCCTTCGCAGCCCCGGAGCCGCCGGCGGGGCTCCGCACCCCCTCCCCGCCTCCTCACCTGCGCCCCCCTGTCCCCGCAGAGCGGCTCCGCGCTGGAACAAAGCCCCGCAGCGCCCGGGGCAGCCTCACCGAGCGGGGCTGCGCCGCCCGGCCCCGGCACAGCTGTCCTGAGAAAGCCCCGCAGCTGCCCCGCAGCTGTCCCGCCCCGGGGGCTGCGGGGAGCCCAGCGGGGCTGTCGGGCGCTGTCCCAGCTCGGAGCCCCCGCGCACCCCTTGGCTCCAGGGCTGGTGGCAAGAGCGACACCCGAGCTCTCCACTGCTCGGCTCCCCGTCTCTGGAAGGGGCTGGCAGCCCTTGGGGCTGGCCAAGGCAGGGTCACCTCCAGCAGAGCTGGACCTGGGTGTGTGCTGCAACACCCCTGAAGCCACTGACCCCCACACCTCCTGCCAAAACCTGCCAGAGCTCAGCCACGGTGGCCATGGCCAGCTGGGACAGGTGTCCAGTGACCACTCACTGCTGGGAACCGGGGGACCCTCCTGGGTGGTTCAACCACAGAGCCACGAGCTGGCCTTCCCTGCTGCCCTAGAGAGACACCTGGAAGCTGCAGGACACCCAAAGTGAGGAGCATCTTCCAACACCCCACACCCCACTGGTCACCTGCAGCAGCCCACAAGGGTTTGGGAACACCTGAAGTCAGGGAGGAAAAGCCCCAGCAGGACATTCTGCTCCTGCAAGCTGAGAGCACCACAGTCCAGCTGACCTGACCCAGCCAGGGGCATGGGAATGATTCCGAGGAGTGCAACTGGTGGAGGGGATCAATACCATGATGGATTGCTGTTTGCCAGATCTTGTCATGGGGAATTTTTTAACCATTTTTCTATTACACATTGGAGCAGTCGCTAGAGAAAATCGGAGCCATCATCCTGGGTCTCCTCCACAGCAAACCTGAGTGACTAAAGCAACCCGATCTCCTCTTACAGTTCCCCTCCAGCCCAGCCTGTGTCACCCTCACTGCTGTCACCATGGCCACAGAATGGCCTCGCTGCATTCTCCCTGCCTGGTGCAAGACCCTGCTAGAGCAGGTTTGGATGGAAAAAGGCACCGTTGCTGTTTTGCTGTTTGCCCCTGCAGAGGATTCAGGAATCCCTAATGGGAAGTCCAGCAGGGAGCAGATCCAGGTGCCAGCCTTCCCCCTGCCCTAGGGGTCAGAACCAGCCCTGCCCTGCCTCAGGGAGAAACCACACATTGGTTTCTGGTGTTCTGCCCCATCCCAGCACCATCTCCATCCTCTGCAGAGCCCTCAGTGGAGCAGAGCTCTCTGCACAGCACAGCCAGGCACCCACTCCCACAGAAAGGGTCCCCTGGACCTCAGAGCAGCTCCAGTGAGGGCTTTGACAGCCTGGAGATATCCCCAGGCTGATCTCAGCTCAGGAGAGGCAGCAGGAGGCACTCAGTGGATGGCAGCATTGGTTCCTGAGCAAGCTTTTTCTCTCTCCCACTCTGTTCCCAGTACAGTTCCTGTGCTGCTCATTCCCACAAACAGAACCAAATCCCATTGCAAACCCATCTTTGGATAAATGCAGATCCCCCTAATGCAGCTCCTCCTGGTGCAGAGCCTTCCAGGGCAGGGCAGTGTCTCCACAACCCTTCCTCCCCTCTTTTCAGGCCTGTGTCTGCATCCTGCCTCCTGTTTATTATTTATTGATGGTCACTTGTGCTCCTGGATGCAGAGGCTGTTTCCAGCTAATTATCACAGAATTGCTGGGCTGGGGAGCAGCCCCAGAGCTGCAGCACAGCTCCTGCCAGGGCATCTGAGCCAGGGACTGTGCCAGCATGTGGGGAGTGGCACAGAGCAGAGGGATTCAGGGGGGAATTGCTGCCAGGTGAGGAGTTCTGTGTGCTCAGGGGGGAATTGCTGCCAGGTGAGGAGTTCTGTGTGCTCAGGAGGGATGTGATCCCAGCCTGAGGATTTCTGTGTGCTCAGGGGGATGTGATCCCAGGTGAGGATTTCTGTGTGCTCAGGGGGATGTGATCCCAGCCTGAGGAGTTCTGTGTGCTCAGGGGGATATGATCCCAGGTGAGGAGTTCTGTGTGCTCAGGGGGTTGTGATCCCAGGTGAGGAGTTCTGTGTGCTCAGGGGGATGTGATCCCAGCCTGAGGAGTTCTGTGTGCTCAGGGGGGAATTGCTGCCAGGTGAGGAGTTCTGTGTGCTCAGGGGGATGTGATCCCAGGCTGAGGAGTTTTTTCTGTGCTGTAAATGTGAGGGAGATCTGTGCTGAGCCAGGTGTTGGGGCACTCAGGCACAGTCCTGAGTTCTCACAACCTCTGCACATGAGAACTTACACACCTCATGGTACCAGCACACAGAGACACGAATTTAACAGCCAGGAGAGCAGGTCCTGGTCCAGGACTGACATGCCCCTCTCCTGTTCCCAAATCTGGGGACAGACCTGCCTGCAGTGCCAGCTGTGCCAGTGGCCACTTCCTTGGCAGCAGGGGCACCAGCACAGGCACACAGAGCTTGGGAGGAGAAACCAGGAGCTCAACAGCTGCTGGCCAAGCAGGGAGATACAAAACCATCTCTGAGCCCTTGGCAGGAACTCGTTATCCCTGTCTTCTGAGCCTTTTTCTGAGGTGACAAAGCAGTGTCTAAATAGCTGGGAGCAAAGCACGGGGGAAAGTGTTTGGAGCCTGTATCACAATTTTTCTTTGTCTGTATCTTTGATAAGCACCTTTGCTTCAGAGCGGGGGGGTCACGATTCTGTCTGCTCAGGAGCCTTTCAAGCCTCCCACCTTCCCATTCCCCCAAAGTGCAGGATGAGGCAGCATCCCCTGGGTGTGAGACCCGAAATCAGCGTTCGCTCCACGCCGGCCGCTCCCAGCGCAACGAGCCGGAGCCGCCGCTCCGCAGACGGGCACGGCAGGCGCACAGCGGAGGGGAAAGAGCCTTTTTCCCCCATCCCGAGGGGGGCTCGGGCTCGGGCAGCACGTCCAGGCGGCGGTTTCGGCGAGCAGCGGCTGTGCGAGGCCAAGAGCACCATCTATAGGCTCCGTCTATAGGCGCCGCCAGCCCCGCACCAGCAGCCGCTCATCATCATTCAGCACTAATCACTACAATAGAAGAATCATAGGCAGTTATTTAGAAATGATTGTTTCCCCTCAGTTATTACTTATGACAGTGAAAGGAAGTATCAGATAGTCAAACCCACATGTATATGGGAAGCTGAGTGAAGGATCAATGGGAATTTAACCAGCACTTTGCACTATTCTTCCTCTTTAGAAGAACCTTGTCAAGTGATTTTTTTTTTTTCTCTCCTGTTCATAATGTCTTCTTGGGAAATAAAAAGGATTTTTCTTTTCCTAGCGCTCCTTATCCCTTCCTCTCCTCAGATTTTCCCATAACTCCAAGCTCTGGCTCCTGCCTCTGGATCTCCTGGTTTGAACCGAGCTGAAATTAACTCAGGCTTTTTCTTTCTAAAACAAACTCTGGTTTCATTAAGTGCAAGGGCAGGAGAACAGAAAGTTTCTGAATCCCGAGTTCCAGAGTGCCTTGTTACTGTCAGAAACACAATTGCCTGTGCAGGGTTGTGTCAGGAATTCCAGGTGCAGACAATGTGCCATTTTTAATCATCTTCCCACAGCTAACAGCTGAAAGAAAGGGGATCATACAGAGGAGAGCACAAAAATAACCCTGAAAAAAAATCACTAATATTTAGTGATGTTAAAAAATCAAATACAACATGAAAACATTGGCCAGGCTGGCCCATACCAGGAGTGGTGGGGTCACCTTCTCCTCTCCTTCCTTTGGCTCCTCAGCGTGCCCCAAGCTCTGCACAATCACCCCCACCTCTTTTAAAATCAATATTCTGCTGCATCCTTGTGTTTCCCCCTCCAGGACTGCACATGTCCCTGCCAGGAGCAGGGAGAGGTTCCCAACTCATCACAGGCCAAGGAAAGTGGCCAAGGAAAGGTCACCTGGAGAGCTGCCAGCCCCCTGTGGAGCTCTGCTGCCACTCTGAGGCACAGCTGTGTTCCAAGTGTCCCCAAGTGTCCCCAGAGGGGCCCAGGGCACCTGGCAGAGAGGGGCACAGGCTGAGAGCAGGGAGCTGAGCCTTCCCAGAACCAGCCCATGGCACTGGCTGTCCATCCATGGCTTTTGGAGGCATTTCCCATCCCAGCTGTGCTGACCCCGATCCAGCTGTGCTGACCCCGATCCAGCTGTGCTGCCCTGGCCCCAGCAGGGCCCCTCCAGCTGTGGAGCAGTACCTGAGGTCAGCATGGGCTTTGCTGGAGCCTCCCAGGGATGCTCAGGGTCAGGCTGCCCCTCCAGCCTGGGGAGGAATTACAACCCCTGGAGTTAATTACTGACCCCTAATGAAGGAGTGAGCACAGAGCTTTCAACATGAACCCCCCTGGCCTGTCCCAGTGAGAATTTACAGCTTCACCATTTCCTGAGGACCAAGTCCTGCTCTGGCAGCATGTCCATGGACCAGGGCTGTCCCCAGCCAGGAGGGGCCATTCCCTGACCCCTGAGCTGTGTCCAGCCAGGAGGGGCCATTCCCTGCCCAGGGCTGACCCCTGAGCTGTCCCCAGCCTGGAAGGGCCACTCCCTGACCCCAGAGCTGTGTCCAGCCAGGAGGGACCATTCCTTGACCCCTGAGCTGTCCCCAGCCAGGAGGGGCCATTCCCTGACCCTGAGCTGTGTCCAGCCAGGAGGGACCATTCCTTGACCCCTGAGCTGTCCCCAGCCAGGAGGGGCCATTCCCTGACCCTGAGCTGTGTCCAGCCAGGAGGGACCATTCCTTGACCCCTGAGCTGTCCCCAGCCAGGAGGGGCCATTCCCTGCCCAGGGCTGTCCCCAGCCAGGAGGGACCATTCCCTGACCCCTGAGCTGTCCCCAGCCAGGAGGGGCCATTCCCTGACCCCTGAGCTGTCCCCAGCCAGGAGGGGCCATTCCCTGACCCTGAGCTGTGTCCAGCCAGGAGGGACCATTCCTTGACCCCTGAGCTGTCCCCAGCCAGGAGGGGCCATTCCCTGCCCAGGGCTGTCCCCAGCCAGGAGGGACCATTCCCTGACCCCTGAGCTGTGTCCAGCCAGGAGGGGCCATTCCCTGACCCCAGAGCTGTGTCCAGCCAGGAGGGACCATTCCCTGACCCCTGAGCTGTCCCCAGCCAGGAGGGGCCATTCCCTGCCCCCTGAGCTGTCCCCAGCCAGGAGGGGCCATTCCCTGCCCCCTGAGCTGTGTCCAGCCAGGAGGGACCATTCCTTGACCCCTGAGCTGTCCCCAGCCAGGAGGGGCCATTCGACCCCTGAGCTGTGTCCAGCCAGGAGGGGCCATTCCCTGCCCAGGGCTGACCCCTGAGCTGTGTCCAGCCAGGAGGGGCCATTCCCTGCCCCCTGAGCTGTCCCCAGCCCCAGCTGAGCCTGCTGCCTCCCCCCTGCTGCTGCTGGGTGCCTGCAGCAGGCACAGCCAGGGGCTGTGGGTTCCCCTGGTGCTGGCCTGTCCATGTCATTAATTACTCACTAACGACACAGCTCCAGCCCAACCCCAGTGCTCGGGGCAGCCTGCAAAGATTTCCTGTCTGGGTTTGTTCCACGAACAGGGAAAAGCCCTCAGTGCTCAGAGCTCCAGGCCAGGGCACATCTCCAGTGCCATCCATGGTCCCAGTTCCCATCCCCAGCCCAGGCTGCTCCTGGGGCTGCTCCTGGTGTCCCACAAGCCATGGCAGGGCTCACACAGAGATCTCAGTGCAGCAGGGCCGTGGTGACTGATTCATCCCCTTTGGAGGGGTGGGGATCCAAAGGGGGCTTTACTTGGGGTCTCCCAAAATCTCTGCATCTGAATTTCCTCAGGACTGGCTGAATTCCTGCAGGGCTGCCCCTTCCCAGCTCACTGCAGGAGTGTCTTGGGGGAGAAGCATTACCACAATTTAGTTCAGGTGCTTGCTGTGATTAAGAAGCTGCTTTAGCAATAAATCTCCCCTGCCCGCTCCCTGCTCTGCGTTCATTGGAAATCTTTAGTTCCTTCATCATAAAGAAATGAGTATTTCAAGCTCCCTGTCCTAATGAAGGTAAAATACAGAGCATATTGTCAAACACGCTGTGGCTCTGCCTTCCATCCCACAATAATCTTTCTAATTCTTCTGTAGACACTGTGTATCACTGACAATGCCAAACGGAATGAAATGCAAACCTAAATGATTTTAAACCCTAATTTCATCTCTTTTTTTTCCCCCTCTTGTCTGAGGAGATGGAGATTTTTTTTTCTCCCCCTGCATAATAGGTGGGAGCAGGGTGGAACTGGAAATCCTTTGATTTGTGGGTCTGGCAGTGTTAATCTGCTGCTGCAAATTCTGCAAAGGGTTTTGTGAGTGAGGAGTGCAGAGCCTGCAGCCTGCTCGTTGCTCCAGACTCTTTCCAGGATTCTCAGGGGCTTGTCAGGAAAGGGAGGGGATGTTCACAGTCAAATACAAAACCAGGAGTTGATAAAACTCCTCTTCAGGTAACTCAGCCAGTACCAGAGAAAGGCAGAGCAGATACAAGCTCATTTCAAACACTATTATCAGTTTTGTTACAATCACAAAGAACAGAGGCTGTTAAAGGATAAAAACAACAAAAGAAGAAAACTTCAAGAGCACCAACCCTTTAATTTCCCCTTGAATTTCCATCTCACCTGCTTCTCCAGCACCTCCTTGCAGCTCTCCCAGTGCCCAGAGCATCAGAGTGAGGAGAGCTCAGCTGCAGCCCTGCAGGGAGTTCTGCTGGAGCCACTTGTGGGGCTCCCCTCTCCTCCCTCCCCCAGCACAGCTCCTCTGCACAGGGGCTGCCCTGGGCTGGGGAAATGTGGATCATATGGAGAGATTTATTTCATGTGTGCCAGTGCTGATTGCAGCAAGGCCCTGGGTTTAATTGATGTATTGGATCATGTGTGGGGGGTGTATCCAGGGAGTTTTCACCTCACAGATGTACAGAGAGGGACCTCCTCTGGCTCCTTTCTTTGCCTCAATACCCAGCAAGGGGCCCAGGAATATTGGGGGATTAATGTCACAACAGAGGGAAAAAGTCTGCCATTCAATCTATTTAAACATTTGATTTCACCAGTGCACCAATTAGACATTCCCTGTCTAAAGAGACCAGGGATTAAAGCAACAGCAACGCTGAAAAAAATCATAATCTCTTTGGAGATCTGTCTGTGGATGGATCTTTTCTCTCAAATGATCAAGGCAAATATATGAAATTGAAAAAAAAAAAAAAAAAAGAAGAAGAAGAAGAAAAAAAGACCTCTTAGAAGTAAACTTTAGGGCTATGTGAATAATTTCCCCGTTCTTGTCTGTGCTCCCTTTCATGAGCTGCTTTTCCTTTCCCTGGCACCTTCTCCCTGCAGCCCATTTGCATTCCCCTAATTAAGGAGCTCCAGCCCTGCAGATGCCACTGCCTGCCCTCTGTGGGGTCTGCAGGGGCCTTCCAGACACGGGATGAACCCACCCCAGCGTGGAGCCCCAGCTCCTGCGGGACAAACCCCGAACAGGGATCTCCACCAAAACCAGGGAAAACTCTGGGTTTCCTTCAGAGGCTCCCCAGAGGTGTCACAGGTGTCTCCACAGGGCAAACTGCTCTGCTTCCAACAAGTTCCCTTCTGACAAAAGAAGGTCCAAAATCTCCGTTTTTCTCTCCCAAAAGCTGCTCAGGGTGGTGATGGCAGCCCCTGGTGCCTGGGATCTGGGGTGAAGTCCTGGGGAATTAAGGAAGAAAAAAACACAAACTAAGGAATAAAAAAAATACCAAAACTCCTGTCCAAGCCCTTGTGTCCTTCCCAGGCTGTGATGACACCAGAGCCACCCCCGTGTGCTCCCCACGCTGTGCAGCAGGAAAAGCAGCTCGGGGTTCCAAACTGATGGGGAAGGGCTGGATCACAAAAAAAAGGATCACTAAAAAAGGATCACAAAAAAAAGATCACCAAAAAAAGGATCACAAAAAAAAAAGAATCACAAAAAAGGCTCATTAAAAAAGATCACAAAAAAAGGATCATAAAAAAAAGGATCACAAAAAAATCGCAAAAAAAGGATCACAAAAGAAGGATCACAAAGAAAAAGGATCACAAAAAAAGGATCACAAAAAAAAGGATCACAAAAAAAAAATCACAAAAAAAAAGGATCACCAAAAAAAAGGATCACAAAAAAAAAAAAAGGATCACAAAAAAAAAGGAGAGCAAGTGGATGGTTCCTGCCAGCTCCAATCCCTCCGTGGCTCTGCCAGGACCTGCTTCCAGCTCCTCTCTCCTTTTTTAGATGAGTGGGTTTAAATGGGGAAGTTTTCCTTGGCAAATGTGTTCTGGCAGCTGAGCTGGGCCAGTTAAATTTACCCAGCCCAGACAAAAGGAAGAGGCTGTTTCCAATCAGGAATGCTGGTGTTTTTCTCTTCCATGATTTCTGGTGTTCCTTGGGCCAGGAATTCAGCTCAGGGAGAGGGGAGAAAGGGCAGAGGGAACCCAAACGTGCAGATCTGGCAAATCTGATCAACATCTGAATTCCTCAGTGCCGCAGCATCCTCAGGCTCCAGCTCCTGCAGCATTCCAGGGCTTTAATCACTCATGGCCAGCCCAAACCCGGGGCTTGGAGCCCATTCTCTGTCAGATGGGCAATCCCAGCCCAGCAGAGCCCTTGCCTGCTGTTTGGCTGCTCCAGGAGCCCTCACAGCCTTGAAGGAGGCACCAGAGGATTTTCCAGGAGGATTCGACCCTTCCCTCTCTTCCCTCTCCTTCGCAGAACTCCCCAGCCTAGGAGGAACCCAAACTAAATTCAAACAAGATTTGGGCAGGCTATCCCTAAATCCCAGTGTCTCATTTTAAGATAATTTGTCCCTTTATTTCTTTATCCCGTGGTGCTGGACACCAGAACTGAGAGCTCCTGGTGCCCCAGCTATGACCAAGAGAAAATTTCCTTTTTCCTTTCTGCTCCAGAGCCTTTGCAACAATTGTCCCAAGGTGAATATCCCTGGAAGGGTCCTGGCTGGGATCCCTGGTGCAGGGACCAGCCCTGGGTGGGATCCATCCCCAGGTACAGCTCAGAGGGATCAGGAGAATCCCCTTTGGGTGGGATCCACCCTGTCCTGGTTTGGAGGACAGGTGTCTGACAATAAAGGCAGGAGCTTCTCTTTGAAATGGAGAATGTAAACCTCCTCTCACCAAATTATTATAAATTTGAAATTAAGAGGCTCTCAGGCAAAGATATGGGAATTAGGAATAACAGTTCTTTACTAGGAAAATTCAAATAGAAATGCAGTATTACAAAGAACAATCCCAGCCCTGCCAGAGTCAGAATCCAAGCTGACACCCGTCAGTCAGTCAGGGTGTTGGCACAGTCCCATTCAATGGTGGCTGCATCCTCCTGCAGGGGCAGATGTGGTTCAGCTGGAGCAGTGCTCCTGGAGAAGGTGCAGTTTCCTCTGAAGCTCCAGGGATGATGTGCAAAGGTCTGGCTTTCCTCTGGGATCCAGTGGCAAAGGCTGCTCTGGTGTTCCAAATCTCAGTTTTTATCTGGGTAGGAAAGGCTTGGCTCCTCCCCTGGCTGGAGCATCTCCCAGTGGGATGATGGAATTTTATCAGTCATGCCCTGGGACTCACTGGCCATGAACAGGAGATATCTCCTGGAGGGAGGATGGGCTGTGGGAAGATAAAGATGATTGCCCAGCTGGTTTAAAGATGGCCCATGAGCAGATAATGTGTGCCAGGAGATCAGGGGCACTGCCCCACCCGGCTGCAGCAGGTGGGACAGAATTCACATTTCTGGTCATATCAACCCAACACACATCCCCAGGTCCAGCCCTGGGTGGGATCCACCCCCAGGTACAGCTCAGAGGGAACAGGAGAATCCCCAGCCCCGGCCCTGGCAGACAAAGGAGAGCGAGTCATTAACAAACCTAAACAAAAATAATAAAGCAGAGGCAGAAAAGCTGAATGTGCTCAAGGCTGGAGAACAAAAGGAAGGGAAACCGTTTGTCACCTCATAAAGGAACTGCAAAAGAAAGCCTTTGACGATGAGGGAGGACGATTTGCTCTCATGGGCCAGTGCACAGCCAAATATCTACAAGCTGTTCAGAGCAGACTGATTGCAGCAGGGCCAGAATGCCATTGTACGTGCTCTAAAAAACCAGGGGGGAGAAAAGCACCACCACAGAGAGGTACTTCAGAAATAAATCACGGCCTATTCATTAAACCAGATTATTTTAGTGAAATCTATTTTCCCCCTCTCTTTATTGCTTTGTTTTCTTTTATGTTAATTCTGTGTCTGCTTAAAGTTGAATTCCTTGATCTGCAACGTCTTTAGCTTTAATTTTAATTTTTTTTCCCCCTCTCTCTTCTCCTCTTAGCAGCGAAATGAATTCAAATCATTTGCATTTATTGCAGCGAACATCCAGCCTCATCTGTAGCCTTTGGTGTGACTGAATTGCTTTTCTGCTTCATGGGGCACACGGAGAGGCTGCAGAGAGCCCCTCACCAGCCCAGGAATCGCCTCCTGGCACCCCCACCGTGCTGCAGCATTTATCATATTGATCCTCTATAAAATAAATAAGCAAAATGATATTATTGGAAGCAATGATCTGATGAACCCACGGACTGAATCAATCACTTGGCAGGGACTTTAGAACAAGCAGCCGCTCGCTCTCAAGTGTTTCCAGAGTCAATTTTCCTTACAAATGGGTTTCTCATCAACCTAAGCACCTCACAGAGGGAATGTGTCCTTCCCCTGGATCTCCTTGGCAAATAGGAGTGTTGGATATGGGTGCTACACCAAATCTAACTTCTTTAGAGCCACACACTTCCATTCCTTAATTAACCTGAAAATCTTCTTTAGAAAAATACTTGATTCATTTCACGGATTTAGCTCAGAGAGACCCGAAATTCTCTCCAAAGCACAAAAACAGGGCTGGCTTCACATTGGTTCTGTTTGTAGAAATGGATTTGTGAGAATTATGGATACAAACACAGAGAATTTGCACAGCTTGTTTTCCCTGATGATCTCCTGTACCACAGGAACATTCCTGCTGCATGGCCCAGCCTCAGGCAATCCCAAAAGTGACCTGAGAAAAGCCATCATTAAAACACTGAGCTGGTCCCAAGGGCTCCACTTCTCCAACTTCCAGTGCTAGAGTCCCTTCCTTGGAGAAATTGGCTCTGAACAAAGATGGGAATGGCTGGGAGAGGGAGAGGGGGAGGGGAAGAGAAGAGAAGAGAAGAGAAGAGAAGAGAAGAGAAGAGAAGAGAAGAGAAGAGAAGAGAAGAGAAGAGAAGAGAAGAGAAGAGAAGAGAAGAGAAGAGAAGAGAAGAGAAGAGAAGAGAAGAGAAGAGAAGAGAAGAGAAGAGAAGAGAAGAGAAGAGAAGAGAAGAGAAGAGAAGAGAAGAGAAGAGAAGAGAAGAGAAGAGAAGAGAAGAGAAGAGAAGAGAAGAGAAGAGGAGCTGTCCCCATAAACCTGGAGGATCAGCCAGTGAACCCTGCCAGACCTTCCCTGTGTCACAGGGACCCAAATCCTTTCCCTGGTGCCACTGGGACCCAAATCCTCTCTCTGGTGTCACAGGGACCCAAATCCTCTCCCTGGTGTCACTGGGACCCAAATCTTCCCCCCTGGTGTCCAACTCCCACCAATGACCTCTCATTTCACACAGCAAAGGAAAAGAATTCCATGAAAAACCAGCCAGGTTGGGGAAAAGACTCAAACTTATTGATCCCTGCATCAGGAATACACAATGCCTGTAATTAAACACGTGTAGGCTGGGAGCTGCTTGGCTGTCCTTGGGCTCACTGCTCTGTGAGTGCACACAGACAGACAGACAGACAGACACACAGACTGCTCCCTCCCCGTGGCTGCAGGCCTGGGGAGGAGGAATAAATTAATCAAGCTTACCTCTCCTTGCAGGAAAGCCAATCAAGCTGGCTTTTCACAGGATAACTGCTATAAACCCTGCATAAAAAGGGGAAAAAAATACAGCTGGGACCTCCACATTGGCTTTTTAACAGCTGTTTGTAAATATGTCTAATAACTCATCCTGTCAACATGCTCGCTTGGCCATTACAAGGGAATATTCATAAACTATTCCCAGTGCTGATGGCTCCATTTCCTTAATGAAATCCACAGAGTTTGCTTTGCAAAGTTTAATTGCTGGAAGAATGGGTGTCGGGTTTCTGCAGCCGACCTGCTGCCCTGAAATCCTTCCAGCTCCCATGTACAACAAGGGAAGAACTTAATGGAGCTTTTGCAGCAGTGGCTTAGCAGCTAAGCCACCTTTAAGCAATAATCCCAGCAAATATAGATGGAGATGCTGGAATCTCCTGCCTTCCAGGAGAATGGATCTTAAGTAATATGAAATTCAGTCCTGCTAATTGACTGAGCAGGGGATTTCTGTGGGGAGTGCCTCCAGCATTGAAATGCAGGCACTGATTCCATCTCCTGGACCTGAATGTGTGCAGCAGGACAGAGCTGGGAAGGGAAGGGCTGGAGCAGGAGTCAGCAGGGCCAGGCAGGGCTGGGAGGGAGCACTGGAACCCCTGTGTTAGTGACACACACCCCAAAATCCTGGGGATTGTCACCTTCCACCTTAATCCACTGAGTCTGGCATAAACAGAAAACTGAAAGTGTTGGAACCACTGCAGAATCTGCAGCCCTGACTCTGATTTAAGCCAGGGGAATCCTGCATTTCCCAGCTCTGCTCAGGGGTCTCAGCCCAGTGAAACCATCCCCAAAGGGGCAGAGCCCAGAGCTGAAGGGGTTTGACCTCACAGCTCCAGGATCCCATTCCTGACTCGGGGTGAGCATGGAGCAGGCGGGAAGGGGAACCCCAGAAATCTCATCTGACCCCAGACAAAGCAGGAGAGGTTTAAATCCAAGCCTGAACCAAACTGCTGAGCCAACAGTGCTGGTGTGATCCTTAGAGATGTTCAAACACAGAACAAACTCATTCCAGCACATCTCCCTCCTTCCCTGACATGGAAAATAGCCTGGAAAACAGCGAGTGCTGCTGCCAGCAGGAAGGGGAGTGGGTGCCAGCACTTAAACAAGATCAATCACTTCCAAGAGCAGCCTGAGCATGAAGCAAAGCTCCCTGCGTGCCCCAGCACTGCTGAAGTTCCTCCAGTTATGCAAAACTAAGCAAAAAACTTGCAGCTGACTTTGGGAGGTGTGTGAGGGGAGCATGGGTGCAAGCAATTCCTCATTAATAGGAACTATTATTCATTAAATCAGTTCCTGATCTGGTTCATGAGCTGGCAGCCCAGCACCTGTAATTTCATAGATCACACAGAGATTTTGCCCCATGGAGTTCCAGCTACACACAGAAGAAAACACGATTTTTTTCCCCCCTGAATTTTTGCAAAATATCGTTTATTTCGTGATATTTCACACAGAAATGGGAACCCTCCAAACCCAGCACAGCCCCTGCTGTGGCCACATCACGTCCCTGCTCAGCACCAGCCCCACACAGAGGAGGGGAAGCAGCAGCTGGAACTGAGCTCTGCTTGTTTTCACTCCTGCCTGACTCCAGCAGAGCAGAGGCTGCTGAGAGCAAGAGAGGCAGGATTTGAACAAGACCTCAGACAATAAAAAGGGCAGGGCAGAGGAGCCTGCAGGAGGAAGGATGGAGCAGTTTCAGCCCAGATGGAGATGCTGAGGTCAGAGGAGGACAGATAGCTGAGTCCCTTTGGAGCTCAGGAGGGGAGTGACAGACAATTCCTCTACCAGCCCTACAGGAGAGCACAGCACAGAAAAGGCTCCTCTCCCCTGCTCCCAGAGACTGGGATGATCCCTGTGGATCCTTATCCAGGATATTCCTTATTCCAAGGGACACCAACCTGCAGGAATAAAGCCCAAGTGGTGTTTATAAAGAAACAGGGAAAAGAACCCACAAATAATCTCCAGTTTGGGCTCACTTGTGCTGTGCAGGTGAGAGCACCTGGCAGGAGGGATTTGGGACCTGTGGGGGTGAGAATGCTGTGGGGGTGCCTGACCCTGACCCTGCTCAAGCAGCAGAAGCTCCCCCAGCCCTGCAGAGCCCAGCCACACTCAGGGACAGGGAAAACCAGAATTCCAGGCTCCTTCTGAGGCAAGGCAAGGTCTGGAACATCAGACATTGATTGTTTCACCTTCACTGGGCCGGCACCTGAAGCTTCCCCAGGTTCACACAGGGAGCTGGCAAAGCCCTCCCAGCACCTGAAAAACTTCTGTCAGTCTGTCCCCAAACCTCAGCTCTGCTGGAGGCAAATGCTGCAATTTCCCAAGGAACCTTTTCATCCATTTTTTATGCGGCTCACTTTCTTCAAAGGCAGATTAGGGCTGGATGTGAGAAGGGAAACCAATATTTCACTTTCCTCCTGCTGCATTTTAATCCTGAGGTTTGGCACTTGGCTGAGCTCTGCCCCAGTTTGCCAGGGAAGACATCAGGAGCCAGTGGGTAACTGAGCTCAGAGTCATTAGTGCAGAAGAGGACAGAATCTGGTTCATTATTTTAAAGGCTATTCCTTTATAGATTTTTTTTTCTGCTTTATTTTAAAAATCAAGCTCTGGCCTTCCCCTGCCATCCAGAGTTGTCCCATTTGGGCAGGGCAGGTGTTTAATTAGGAGCGATTTTGTTTTATCAAATCACAATCTTCAGGGACAAAGGAATGAAGGGAGCACTGAAACGTTTCGAATGGAGATCCCAAACATTTGCATAATTCAGCTGCATTCCCCTGGGAGCTCAGCAGGGCTGGCAGGGACCAGGCTGCACCAGGGAGAGTCACTGGGGGAGCAGGGATAACTGGGATGGAGCAGGGATGACTGGGAGGGAGCAGGGATGAAAATGGGATGGAGCAGGGATGACTGGGAGGGAGCAGGGATGATACTGGGAGGGAGCAGGGATGACACTGGGATGGAGCAGGGATGATTGGGAGGGAGCAGGGATGATACTGGGATGGAGCAGGGATGATACTGGGAGGGAGCAGGGATGATACTGGGATGGAGCAGGGATAACTGGGATGGAGCAGGGATGATACTGGGATGGAGCAGGGATGATACTGGGATGGAGCAGGGATGATACTGGGATGGAGCAGGGATGAAACTGGGATGGAGCAGGGATATGACTGGGATGGAGCAGGGATAGCTGGGATGGAGCAGGGATAGCTGGGGGAGCAGGGATTACTGGGAGGGAGCAGGGATAACTGGGATGGAGCAGGGATGATACTGGGATGGAGCAGGGGTGACTGGGATGGAGCAGGGATGACTGGGAGGGAGCAGGGATGATACTGGGATGGAGCAGGGATGATACTGGGATGGAGCAGGGATGAGACTGGGAGGGAGCAGGGATGATACTGGGAGGGAGCAGGGATGATACTGGGATGGAGCAGGGGTGACTGGGATGGAGCAGGGATGACTGGGAGGGAGCAGGGATGATACTGGGATGGAGCAAGGATGATACTGGGATGGAGCAGGGATGATACTGGGAGGGAGCAGGGATTACTGGGATGGAGCAGGGATGATACTGGGATGGAGCAGGGATAGCTGGGATGGAGCAGGGATGATACTGGGATGGAGCAGGGGTGATACTGGGATGGAGCAGGGGTGATACTGGGATGGAGCAGGGATGATACTGGGATGGAGCAGGGATGATACTGGGAGGGAGCAGGGATGATACTGGGATGGAGCAGGGATGACTGGGATGGAGCAGGGATGATACTGGGATAGAGCAGGGATAACTGAGAGGCAGCAGGGATAACTGGAAAAAAACCAAAAACCAATTCTCCCCAGAATGTGCAGCTCCCCCTTCCTGCCTGGAGAGCTGGGTCCTGTTCAAGCACAGGGAAACCTCACCAGGAATTCCCTGCCCAGAGGACACAGGAGCAGGTTACAGTCTGGTCCATCTGCAGCATTTTCCCCCAGCAGAATTTATTTCTTTATCATTTATTAATTTCACCCTGACCCTCAGCTGTGGGCAGTGTGTCAGTCTGGGAGCAGATCTGGCCACAGATCAGCTGTTGCATCACAAAAAACTCTTTTGTTTCTGGCTCGTGCAGCAGTTCAGATTCATCTCCGACCTCTCTGCTCAGAAATCTCAGTTCAAACCCTGTCCTGTTGATCCAGAGAGATCATCTGATGCAGAGATGAGTTTTGCACAGTCTGTGTTGTTAAAAATTAATTTTACCTGATTTACCTTCCTCAAGGCCAAGGGAAACAGAGCCAGGCTTTGGCTCCCCAACTTCCTCTGCTCTCCCACTCCTCCTCTTCATCACTCCTCCTTTCTGATCATTTATTTTAAACTGCTTTAGTTTTAATTAAACCCATAAACAGGTACAAACAAACATGAAAAAAGGAAAGATTAAAGTCTCTTATCTACTAATTATAGTCCAGATGAGATGTGTTGGATAAATGATCAGAGCATGGTGCATTTATGGAGCTCATCAACCTGTAATTAATTCAGCACCAGGGTTACACCCATGTGGCTTTTCAGGCTGGGCTTTTCTTTGTGGCACAGATTTGTTACCTCCTCATGGAGCAAAATAAATCTTGCTTGACCCAAACACTGTTTTCACCTTTGGGGAGAGTTTTTCCCTCCTGCCCCTCTGCCCAGCACCACCCCAGGTGTGGGGCACAGCCACATCCCCATGTGGGCTCAGAGCTGCTGCTCCATCCCCATCCTCAGCCTGTCCTGCTGTGAAACGAGCTCTAATTAATGAATGTCCCTGTGTCAGCTGGAGCTCCTCAGATGGGAGCCAGTAAAGACCCACAAGGTGTCATTAATTCAGGATTAGTTCCACAGACAGCACTGCTTTAACTTTATAACTGTCTGTGCCTTCCCTGATCCATCTCCACGCAATTTCACATCATGATCTTTTACCAAAATATCCCAGGGGCTGTTGTATTTTAAGCCTTTTCCATTTTTTTTGGTGCTGGCTCTGGTTTAGGCTGTGGATTCTCAGATTTGCCAGGCAGGGAATGGAGGTGCCCTCAACCCTGCCAGGGCCACAGCAAGGGGCCAGCACACAGAAATTGTGGTTTTTAGCAGATCTTGATCTGTAACTCATCTTGAAGTGCTTCCCCTCCTGATCAGAGCCCTCCAAGCACAGCACATCTGTATTTAACTGGGGACTGGGGAAGGGGAGGAAAGAACAGAAACCCCCAGAACTGAAGGAGCCACCAGAGCACTGGGGAGTTTGGCAGGAGCTGGACCTGGATGCCCTGAGGAGTTCTGCTCACACCTTGTGGTCCATTTTATCCCCCAGTTCTCCACTTGAACTCTTTTTTTTTTTTTTTTTTGTTAAGGAAACAAATTATTCCCACATCAAAAATTACCCATGTAAGGAAGATATCCATCTTTATTGCCCACTTCTCATTATTTCTGTGCTGAAAAGCAGAGAAAAGCCCTGCAGGGTTTGGGATGAGGCACCTGGGACCAGGGTTTGGGACCTGGATCACTGCTGTGGTCAGGGCTCTGCTGTTCCTGCAGTTACACAAAACCACCTTAAGCCAATCAGGAAATGTGAGCCCATAAATTTAAAGGGTTGAAACACAACTGAAGGACACTCAGCGTGCCCAGAAGTACCTGGGGAGGTTTTGTTTTCAAAGTTAATGTGTCCACAGGGGGGGTTTGCTCAGCCCCATTTGTACTGGGGGTTGTACAAACACCTTCAGGAGACCCAGGGGCTCTGCTCAGGTCAGGAATTTGAAACTCTCCCTCAGTCAGGAGGAAAAAGCAGGAGCTGGATCCATCCCCAGCAGCAGGACAGAGCTGCTCAGCTCAGGGGAGCCTCCCTGGGATGGAGGCACAGCATCCCTGGCAGCTCTGGGGCACCTGGAGATCCAGGCTCTGTCTGGCTCAAACCAGATAAACACCCAGCAAACAGCTCAGGGCTTGTCCCAGGAGCTGGGAATTCTGTCACAACCAAGTTTATAAAACCAGAGCTATTAGCAGAGTGCTGATTTCTCCCATTTCAGCCTCCAGCCCTGGCCCTGGATGGTTTCCCAGCCTTGACCAGCCCAGTGTGGCCACTTCCCACACAAACACAGAAACAGCCAATCCACCCAGAGAGACAATTAAAAATGGGGTTTATTAGTCTGCATGAACACCAATAGGTCTCAGAAATGAAGGAGCAATTGCTCTGCATTAATTTCTCTGCGTGTCCTCCTGCTCTGAGGGTGTTTCACTGGAATTGTTTGATCACACTCAGACTCACAGTTCCAGCAGAAGGAATTTAAATCCTTCCAGCTCTGACCTTGGAAGGTGCAGTGCCCTGATCAAACCCTCCTTTAAAGGACAAGGGAACAGCAGCCAAGGTGCTCTTGGATGGATTTCTTCCACAGACACCAAACAAAATTAATTGTAAACCCAACCCCAACCCAGATTTCTGTTGGTTTTGAGATCCTGCCCCTTTTCTTGACCAAGGTTTCAGAGCCGAGCATTTTCAGCCTCTTTATCACACACAGTATTTCTTGAAAATAGGTTTAAAAAAAAAAAAAAAGCTTTTAAACTTTAGTTCCTTCTTAAATACTGCCAGTATAGAGAAAAAAAATACAAGAGAATGGCTGCAGATTTAAAAAGGAAAAAAGGTCTGCAGTGACAGCACCAGCACTGTATCACCCCATCACACAGAGCTTGTCCTCTTGGCTTTTCCCCCTCTTAATCCTTTTCTGCAGCTTTACTGAGTTCTTCACTTTCCTTTTATTATTTCTGGGGGCTTAAGTCAAGTTTTCAGCCAGGCTTCAAAGGGCCTGATCCATTTTGTGCTGTAATTCCTGGACACCAACAACTGCCAGCAGATGTTCTTGTGGCTCTGGAGGAGCCACTGGAGGGGGAATGAGCCATTCCCAACGGCAGCTGATCCCAGCCACACTTTCCCAAGGAGGAAATGGGAAACCCCAGATGGTTTGTGCAGAAAATTGGGATATTCACACCTCAGTCTCGGAGAATGAGCTCACCTGAGGGCTGGTGAGGTCACCCAGAGCACTTTAGGGCATTCCCAGCACGGAGCAGAGCTGCCCATCACTGGCAGTGATGCCTTTTATAGGATTTCAGCTTTTATATTTTTCATATATTTGCAATCCTGTAATTCTTTAGTGTGTAACTCTAAACTCCATATCCAGTGGGAGCTGCTGCTCTCCCATTTTGGTCATACACAGCAATTCCTCTCCAGGCTGGGACTCAAGGACACCTCACTGCCTCAGGCCCTGAGGAATTTAAACAAAAATGAGTTGGGGGAGAGCAAATTTGGGGTAAATTACCTCATTACCTGAAGCTGTAATTGGAAGATTAACCCCCAATATGGAAATGAGCCAAATTTATAAAAGTAAAAACCTGTGACCTGTTGTCCATTGTGGGTGCAGCCCCTGGGGGGCTTTGTCTGCCCAAAATGCACCTGAAGGCCCTTCAATAAATAGAAGTAAACTGCTTTTTATTATTTTCATTTTTGTCTGGCCTCTGTTTTTAGGCAGCCCAAAAGGCATCAGCAGAGCACAGGAGCATCCCCAGCCTGCAGCTGGGCAATGTTCCAGAGCATCATCCCCAGCACATGAATTATTACCCAAACTTTCCTGCTGTCAGCACATTCCTCTCCACACAACTTCCTATTATTATTTTTTTTTTTAATTTTTTTTTTTGATGGACAACCCTGAAATTTTAAACAGCTCAATCTTGCTCAAGTAACAACACTGCCTCCAGCCTCTGTGATGAACTTTCCATAAAAACCAACAATAATCCTTGCACTGAGAACAGACACTGACCCCAAACAAGCCTTTTATGTTTGCCGTGTTTGTTTTGAGTTCAGTGTCTTTAGCAGCTCTGACTTCCACCCTCACTGGCAGGAAGAGCCTTTTATTTGTCTCACACAGGAAAAAGAGACTTAAAGCATCCTTAAACTTCACAACAGAGGAGGGAGCAGCTCCTAACAAGGGTAGGGAGAGAGGGTCAGCTCAGCTCATTAAAACCCAGAGTTCCTCTTGCTTTGAGCCCGTTTGTGCTGCTGGGATTCCTTCAGAGAACACCAAGAAATACCAGGAGCAGTGTGAAACCTCCCAAAAACAGGGTGGGAAACGAGTTACTCAGGAATTCCTTCCTTCCTTCCTTCCTTCCTGGAATCCTTCCTGGAATCCTTCCTGGAATCCTTCCTTCCTTGAATCCTTCCTGGAATCCTTCCTGGATTCCTTCCTTCCTTCCTTCCTTCCTTCCTTCCTTGAATCCTTCCTGGAATCCTTCCTGGATTCCTTCCTTCCTTCCTGGAATCCTTCCTTCCTTGAATCCTTCCTGGAATCCTTCCTGGAATCCTTCCTGGAATCCTTCCTGGATTCCTTCCTTCCTTCCTGGAATCCTTCCTTCCTGGAATCCTTCCTTCCTTGAATCCTTCCTGGAATCCTTCTTCCCTTCTTCCCTTCCCTTCCTTCCCTCCCTTCCCTCCTTCCTTCCCCTCTCCTGTTTAGTGGGAAGGAAGGATGAGCAGAGAATTGTATTTCACTGTGATGAAGGTCAAGATTTTGCCACCAGCACATGAATCAAAGCTCTCACTGGGTTCAACGAGCACATTACCTTGATAACTCCTCTGGTTATAAAACCCAGATACAGATATTTCTTCCAGGTCCTGAGCAGCACATGTGCTCTTTCATAATTAATAGATTGCACAGTTTATAATCAATCATGGTTGAATTTACAATGCAAACTTTTAGCATCACAAAAAACCCCGCGCCTGATTATCCAAAAATATTTATTCAAGATTAAAAAACATGTAGCATATGAATATTTTAATAAATATGAAATATTTATTTCTCCTTCCCAAAGCTTTCACAATGAGGCTTTTAATTAATATGTCATTAAAAATTTATAGAGCCAGGTAGACTTTTAAATATAATTATTAAATTAGAACTTTAAGCTGCAGGTACTCACTTCTGCAGGATGAGCTCCTCAAGGCCTGGGAGGAACAGATCCTGCAGTGGGCAGGGATGGATGGGAATGAGTTCCCAGCAGTTTGGGCTTGCAGGGATTCTCTGCATCGATCAGAGTTTGCATTGAAAGCCCAGCTGGAAGCAGCAGGAATGCTCAGGAATGTTCCTGGCCACGGGGAGAGGAGGGGCTGGGGCTGTGACCCAGCACAGGGACACACCCCACCCCCTCTCCCCTCTTTCCCATCCAGGGTCTCCTTCCCCGTGTGGGGCCATCTCCCAGCCCGAGAAGGGAGCTCAGGGTCAGGGATATTCCAGGGGTGCTCCCAGCCCGTGCCAGACCGTGCCCCAACCTCCATGGGATGGAGCCCAGAGCCCTCCCCGAGCCCTGCAGAGCCCTGGGGTCCCTCAGCACCCTCCAAGCATCCCCAAAATGCCCCTGGATGTGGCCAGCTCTGATTTTGTGGTGTTCCTGCTGCCCTGTCCTGTGGGCACTGCTGAAGGCTCGTGGAGAAACCCAATCTGGATTTTCCCAGGCTGTTTTGACTTCTCTGAGCTCCAGCCAGGATCTTTCCCAGGCTGGGGATCTTTCTCAGAGACAAAACAAGGGAAGGTAGAAAGGAAACACAGATGGACCCCTGGTGTTGAGCACTGAGCCGTGTGTGCCTGGTGATGTTTTGCACGAAGCATGTTTTCAAAGAGGTGTTGCCTTCTTGGACCAACGAGTCTTTTCTACTTTGTTTTTTGTGATCTCCCTTCTATAAATGCCGTGGCTTTCCAATAAATCTCTCTTCTTGCTGCTTGGAGGAGGAGCTGTGTTGCTGTGCTCTGTATTCTGTTGCCACTCCATTTGTTTCCTGTCCCACACACCATGTGCATGACCCATCTCTGCAGTGTCCCCTCCCCAGTGACATCACAGCTGATTTTGTTTATTTGTTTGTTATCTTCTAGGTTTGAAGCACTGACACAAAGCTCTTATCTTTTTTTGGGTTGGTTTGTTATTGACACCACGTTTTACCCCACAAGGATCTGCCCACAGCTCCTGTCCCAACCCTGAGGGAACACTTTGATTTCCTCCTTGCAAGGAGAGCTCTGCTGGGAGGGAGCAATGCAGGGAGCTCCAAAATTCCGTGTACAGGCTGCAGGAACTCCACTTTTGTCCCTCTTTCCTTGGCACGAGGCAGGGGAGGGACAGAGCCCTGCACTGCCTGTCCTGGGTGGGTGTGGGGCACACGGAGCTGTGTGCAGGGACAGCAGCGTGGGGGGAGAGGGGATCACTCCCAGCACAGGACAAGGGCATCCTACCCCCAATTATTTTATTAGCCCCGTTTATTTTATTAATCCTATTTATTTTATTAACTCTGTTTATTTTATTAATCCTATTTATTTTATTAACCCTGTTTATTTTATTAACCCCCATTTATTTTATCACCCCCGTTTATTTTATTAACCCAATTAATTTTATTAACCCAATTTATTTTGTTTCCCCCTCCTCAGAGTTCTGCTGCACCTCTGCCTGCACAGAGCCCCCGAGCAGGGATGGGACACCTTCCCCTGCTCTGTCCCAGTTCCTGCACCACAAACAAACTGCTGCTCCTTCTGCAGGGAGGGTGGCAGAGCAAGCTTTGCACGGGCAAAGTACTCAGAGAGAATATTAAACTAAATAATAGCAATTAATTAGGCTTGTGTAAAGCTATTAACCTTCAAATCCCCGTAGAAGTAATAAGTAGTGCTGGAACCCTCTGGGATGCATGAGCTATTCCTGCATTCCAGAGCAGTGGAATGATTTGTGATTTGTGAGATTTGTGATTTCTGATTCTGATTTCTGATTTTAATTCCTCCACCCCATCCTTCCCACCCAGCAGGTTTTTGCCTGCACCACCCCCCTGCTCATCCCTCCCAGCTCCACCCAGCACATCCCTGGGTTTTGGACACCTTGTCCTCCCTTTCCCTCCTTTATCCATCCTGGCTCAGGGCACACCTCAGTTCTGGGAACAGCTGCCCATAAACACCCACAGAGCCACTTCAGTTCTCTGCTTCCCATTCTGCCTCAAAGCTCCTTGCTGCCACATCTACAAACAGCTTCAGAAGTGAGATTGTCCCAGTCCCAAACCCATTCCTTTTAACCTGGGCTCCCAGTGCCATTGTTTCCAGCCCAGTCCTGTATTTCCTGTGGATTTGAGGCAGGTTAGAATTAAATTTTGCCACTGTAGCCCATTCTCAGTTCCCCACATGGAAATCCTTCACACATGCTTCAGCCCGTGGCTGGGTTCCCCACACACAATTAAATTTGGTGGGGAATTAATTAAATAACAACTCTCCCCAGAGCTTTCAAGGTTAGGTTTGTCCCCAGGTGACTCTGAGGAGTCCTGGGCTGGGGTTTGTGCTGCTGCTCACAGGGAAATCCCAGCTCCCAGCTCCCTCCCACCCTGGGCAGCTGCAGCTCCGTGCTGGGCACCCACTTCTGGCAGAGGGGGCTCAGCCCAGCAGAACAAAGGTTCTGTCCCAAAAAGTCCCTGGAATTCTCTTTTCCCAGGGAAAAAGAGAGCTGAGGATGCAGCTCAGGGCACGGTGACAAGGGGAGGGCTCAGCCCTGGCAATCCTGGCTCTTCAGGGGTGCAAGATATCCTGCCCTGCTGCAAGGGAAGAGCTCTCCTCCAACAATCTGCCTTTAATGGGGTTACTATTGCAGAGGGAAAGCATTTTATATGGAACCAGGTTTACATTATCCTGCTATTCGGAGATCTAGCTTGCAATGCTGTTCAAATCCTTTAATCCATAAATAGGATTCCAGCCAGAGCTGGGCTGCCTTCCAAAACTGTAATCTCCAGTATATGAATTATTACAAAAAGATTAGGGTGTTTCAAGTAATAACATTTCAAATAAATCAGCTTTCATGAAGGAACAACAAACTAATATCGGAAATAACAATATAAAGACATTTATAGAGCCACTTGCTGGAATAACTTCTCTAACCAGGGGGATTCTTTGCTCATTTACTTTTTTTTTTTTTTTTTTCTTTAATGTGAGGAGCAGACCTTTGCCTTGTGCCCTCTCTCCTGGGCAGAGCAGTGAAGGTGCTGCTGCCTGAGATGATCCCTTGGAGTGCCAGCTCTGCTCTTTGGGGACAGAGGGATGTGCTGCTGCTGCTCTCTCTCAGCTGTCCCTAATGGTCAGATAATCCTGGAGGCCACAAATGCTCCCCCAGCTCCATTTTAATCATGATGAGCCAGGACTTTAATTATGATTCCTGGTGCATTTGCAAACCCATTCCACACCCCCCACATGCAGGCAGAGCTTAATTCTCCCCCCTTGATTGTTTCCTGCCTCTTTTTGCCATTAAATAAATTCATTGTGCTTTGCTTCCCTACAAACTGGATGGCCTCTGCAAATCTTATGTGGCTTTTTAAAGACAACTTATTCCAAACCTGTGCATCCTAAAACTAAAACAAGCCTGGGGCCAATTAGGAGTCCCTGATTTGAATTCTGGCCTTGTAGCAGCATGGAAAGGGGGGAAAGCTCCTGCCTGGGATTGCTGCCTGCTGGACTCTGTCCTGGGACCACCAAACCCCAACAGCAACCCCAAAAAAGTCCTCCTGGCATCCCCTTCCCATCAATTGTTCTGGTCCTTGTAAATGAACCACCCGAGACTCCCGAAATCCAATCACACCCAAAGCCCCTGAAATTAGACCTTTAATAAAAGATACTCTGGGTATTAGCAGAAACAGCTCTCTTGGATATTTTATATGTATAAAAAAGAAGTTTGATGGCCTCCATAATTTTTGGTGATTTCCTTCAGCCACTCAGCTGTGATTTACTCAGGACATTTTGCCCTTTATGGGATAAATTACACCAGGACACACAGGAGAGGGAAGAGCAAGTGAATGAGGCTTCCAAAGGTCTCCTGACAAGGAGAATTAGAGACAGAATGAATTTCTGTTCCAATGCAGGGGATGCAGGGCAAAGCTGAGCCCATGTAGCTGATTTCCAGAGGAACACTGCCAGGTCACAGCCCCAAACCCTCCTGGTGCTGAGCTCCCCCCTCCCCATCATTAAAATCACAACCTCTGCATCCCCTCCGTCACTCCAGGCTGGAATATTCTCAGCTGAAGGCTGAAAAACCAAACAAAGCCCACCCTGCCTGCTCTCCTTTTTACTCCTAATGGCCAGTACCACAAACAAGCCATAATCACAGCAAACACAGCTCGTTTTGCCAGCCTATAATTTTATTTTTTTTTTTTTTTCCTGTTGTGCGTGAAGGTGGAGAGCAGCACCTCGGGTAGGGACTGTCAGCACACACAATGTTATTTCTCCCCTGGAATTCATCTTTCAGGCATTTCAAATCGAGCTGAAACTTTGACATGCAGACTGTCAATTCGGGGAAGAATGATTATTATTCTGAGAAAATCAAATAAATCAGGTCAGACTTTACCACCAGCTCAGCCACCCACTGTGCAGAGAGCTCCCAGTTCCTCCCTGCCCTGCTCCTGAGCACCTTCCACTTAAACAAAGCCCAAAATCTGCCCCAGGAGCATTTCCCAGGGAGCTGGGCACACCAAATGAAAAAAAAAAAAAAAAAAAAAAAAAAAAAAAAAAAAAAAAAAAAAATTAAAAACAACTCCACCAGGCCCCAGAAATAAGGAACCAGGAGCATTTGTGGGTGCAAGGAACAGTCACCTCAGTCCTGTTTGCTCCTGACCCAGCAGCAGCAGAGCCCTTCCCTCAGCTGCCACCTCCCAGCCTCACCAAAACCCAAATGTTTCATTCCATCACCTCCAGGTCACCACAGCAATGATTTCCTGCACTTCTTCATCTCCTGCCCTGAACCCTGTGGCTCACACCATAAATCTCTCAGGTTTCCTACACACTATCTTTTCTCACACCTTTTTTTTTATTTTTTTGGCTGAAGGAGATGAGCTGCTCCAGCCTGCTCTGGGCTGAACCCCCAGGGAATCTCTGATTCTTTTTTGCAGATGTTTTCTCTTCCCTCAGACCCCTCAGGGGAGCTGCCCTGCCTCATCTGAGCACTGAATCAGGGTCAGAGCCACCCTTGGGGGCATCTGGGTGTTCTGGATATTCCTGAATGTTTCTGGATGTTCTGGATGTTCTGGATGTTCTGGATATTCCTGCATGTTTCTGGATGTTCTGGATGTTCCTGCATGTTCTGGGTGTTCCTGGATGTTCTGGATATTCTGGATGTTTCTGGATGTTCCTGCATGTTCATGGATATTCTGGATATTCCTGGATGTTCTGGATGTTCCTGCATATTCTGCATCTTCTCGATGTTTCTGCATATTCTGGATATTCCTGGATGTTTCTGGATATTCCTGGATGTTTCTGGATGTTTCTGGATGTTCCTGCATGTCCTGGATGTTCTGGATATTCCTGCATGTTCCTGCATATTCTGGATATTCCTGCATGTTCCTGGATATTCTGGATGTTTCTGGATATTCCTGGATATTCTGGATATTCCTGGATGTTTCTGGATATTCTTGGATTTTCTCCCCAGCCCCGCTGAGGACACACCCGGGATAATTCTCACCCCCTGTTAACAATTCTTATGAACTCTCATTAATTGGGGGGTGGAAGGAGATGATCTTTAAGGTCCTTCCAACCCCTTTTGTGATTTGATTAACTGCCCAGCTGTGAATTCCACGCCAATGGGATTTATTATTTCGTGGGTATCACTCTCTGCCATCCCCACCCTGGACACTAAACTGCCAGGGCCCCTGGTGAACAGCCATAAAGATGTTTTCCTGGATTTGCCAGCGTTTTTAATGCCTATCATTAGGTCCTGATTGAGGCAGATTAAATAAAAGCCACCTTGCTCAGCTTTCCCCTCACTCCTCCCGTTTCCACCTCGAGGAGTCAATGAGGCTTTTATGCATATTTTACACTGGGATGTGGCATTCAGATAAAATAATAACAACATCTGACAAAGTTTATTGTATTAAATAGAAGGGTGAGAATTCTTTTAACCTGCCCTGCGTGCAGAGCTGGCTGTACAGTAACAACAGAAAATAGCACAGATCGCTGTGGAATAATTTGCTATTCATTTAGCTGTCAGGTGTGCTTTGCAACAGAAGTTCCAGCACAATTCAGCTTTAATAAACAGATGCTTAAAATACCCTTTGTAACCATCTCCTTGCATTACACATGAAACCCCAATCACTAACCCCAAAAACCCCAACCCCACAGCAGGTTTTGCCACTATTGAACCTTTTTGTCCCCAGACCTGGCCACGAGCTCTGCTGGGGCTCGTTAGCATTTCAGACAGGCTGCAATTAGCACGGTGTGGATGCAGGAGCTCAGGCTGGGATCCAAGAATCCCAGGGTGACATTTGGCAGAGGGCTGGTGCTCAGTGCCAGCAGGACTGGCACCAGGTCCCTGTGCCCCAGGGGGGCCCTGCTGTGCCCAGAGCCCCCCAAAGCCCCAGCAGATGGGCAGTGCTGGGGCAGGAGCTGCAGCCAGGGCTGAGCTTGGACCTGCAGGGTCAGCAGGGCGAGGCCACGGCCAAAAATCCCCCTGGAGCTGCTGCCAGGCCAGAGTGAGAGCCCAGCTCAGTGCCCAGGTGGGAAAGGAGAGGTTCTTGTGAAACTTTGGAGAATGAGGGGGGGTTTGAGCCATTTTCTCCCCAAATTCCCAGACTTTGAGGTGAGTGCTGGAAGCTGGGAAGGGCTGGAGGAGCCCCAGGCTGTGCTTGGGAGCTTCAATTCCTGATCAAAGTCAGCTCTGGAGCTCTGCAGCCCCAGTTAAACCAGGGCTCCCTACCCCAACTTCTCAGCTCTTGGTGGTTTTGGAACCTCTCTCACTGCTGGCATTAAGTCCTTGGTTGCTTTGGGGTCAGTTTTCCTCCTCTCCCTCTCTGATATAACATCTCAGTGCTGGTGCCTGAGCTCTCCCTGGGGCTGCTGTGGAACCTGCACAGGCTCCAAGGTGAGATCAGCTGCTCCTGAGTTTTCCAGGGCCAGCTTGGCTCAGCTCAGCCTGGCAGGGCTGTTTTTCCCTCCTGGTAACTGGGTGTGCAGCACAGGGTCCAGAGAGGGAGATAAAAGCACTTCAGCATGATTTGGTTTTCCACCTCTCCCATGAAAACAACATTCCAAGGACACAGCTTTCCAACCCTGTCCTGCCTCCACTGAGGCTCTGACTGACGTGTCATTTATTCCCCAGTGCTGCAAAACCTCGCTGCAGTGCCTGAGTTAGAGTTATTATGGAATTCCTTCTGACCCTAAGTCGGTGCTGGAAACGTCTCTCTCTGCATTATCTAAATTCTCTTTTGATATTCTCCAGTTCTGCTGTGCACATCCATCAAGAGGACATCTCAGAATTCTGCTGAGCCCCTCCTGGGCAGAATCTTCCTGCTCCCAGTTAAGCCCAGAGCGAGGTGAGGTGTCAGCAGGGATGGGATTCATGGCTCTGCTCTCCCCCTGTCCCCTGGAGCTGTGACACGGAGAGGGCTGAGCACTGGAATCACAACCCCAAATTTCATATTTTAGGGTTCTGTGCCAACCTCGGTGGTGGTTTAAGGAATGCACTCTATGCCCTGGAGGAAATCAGTGCCCAAAATGAGCCTGAAAGGTCCAAACAGAGGAGAAATTACAGGTTTGGGTGAGAAGAGACTCAAAAATCATCTAATTTCCATGGCAGGGACACCTCCCACTGTCCCAGGGCGCTCCCAGCCCTGTCCAGCACTTCAGGAGATTTGGAGCAGCTGCCCCAGCACGGTGATAAAGGCCCCCAAATAAATCCCTTTATATTTGAGCAGCTCTCAGCCTTTCCAGCCTCTCAAACCTCGCCCACGACTGCAGCCCCTTGTCCCCTGAGCTGCTCCTTTGGACAGGACCTCACCAACATCTCAAGTTCCTTTTGCCACTTTCATGCCTTTCCTCAGTAACTTTTTCATTAGTTAGTCTTTTTTAACAGAGCCCCTTTGCTTTGATCCTCACAATTTTCCCTCCCAGTGCCTCTGATAATTTTTTAAATCACGGTAACTTTGAAACCTTCCCCACGTCCTGGCTGAGATTCCTCCCAAACCTTTAGGAATTGTAAATGTGACCTTGCTAAGGAAATGCAGGAAGTGTCATCCCTTCTAACATATAAGACAGGCAAAGACTGTAATTTATAAGGCTGAGTACAAAGGGCTGTTTTTCTTTGAGCTAATTAACTGGAAGAAGAGGATAACTAATTAACTGCAGAGACACCCAAGGAAATATGAGGTTGCAGCAAAGCCCTGTGACTGTGGATGCTCCTTTTCATCTCAGGGAGGGATTGCACAGCCCTGCCCTCTCTCTGTGTCCCTGAAAACTCCTGCCCTGCAGCCTGGGGATCCCAAATCCCACTGGGAAACTCTCTGGGATGGAGTTGGGGGTTGCACTTCCCAGGACCAGCCTGGAGTTAATTCCCATCACACACCCCAATAATTCCAGTGATCCCTCCTACACTGGCTGCTCTTATTGAGGGTCTCAGCCCAGCTCAGGTTCCAATCAACTCCAGATTTTTGGAGTTACAGCCAGAGAAACAGAGGAATCTCCAGTGGTCACTGCATCCCTGCCCTGGAAATCCATTAAAAAGCACTTTTAGGGGAATAGGCTTCAAAAATAAGGAACCAGTGTGCATGCACTCGATAAGACCCACAGAATTAATCACAATAAATGACACTGTTTAATGGAGAAAGTGGTACCTGCCGTGGCTGTTACCCAGCAAGGAAGTGGTTCAATTAAAAGCTACCGAGATATTTAAGAATTTCCTAGGCAAATTGAGTTTCTTGCTGGATTCTTCAATCTGGCCCGAGCTGATAAAAGGGCAGCAGGAAAATCTGTGCAGGGAAAACCCCTTGTCCTGAGGAGAGAAGGATTCTCTGGGCTGGCTGCTGACTGCAGGGATTTGCTGGGTGCTTCCCAGTGTGGGGCAGGTGCAGCCAGTTCTGCCCTCCTTGGGGTGACTCTGAGTCCCCAGGTGGGACTGCCAGCTCTCCAGCCACTCCTTTTCCTAGGAAAAAATTCCCAGTTTCTCCAAACCCTCTGAATTTCAGTTTCCTTCCAGTGCTTGGAGTTAAATCCCCTCTCCCTCAGTGGGATGTGCCCTCCCAGACGGTCACACCTGGCAATTCCAGGGGGAATTTCTCCCTGGCAGGATATCCCAAACGCCTCTCCCAGGATGTTTTGCTGCCCAGCACGAGCACTGGGTGCCAGGGGCCATAAAAGTGAGGGAAGCCAAGGCGCAGCACAGACACAGCTCGTTATTCCCTGCTGCCTGCTGCAATTATTATTCCCTGTACCACGGGCGAGGAGCTCCATAAATTCCAGGGATCTGAGCTGCTCCTGGGAGTGCTGGGGCCCTTCTCCCAGCCCCAAGCTGTCAGGCAGCAGCAGTTTGGGATTTAATGGCTGCAGACACATCCTGAGCTGCCTGGAGCGGGGCTGGTTTAGAGGCTGCTCTGCAGCCCCTCCGAGGATGCAGCTCCATCAATAGCACAACTGGAGGGTCCCTCGGTTCATTAAATGCCAAAAATGCCACAATTCCAGCTGCTGCTGGAGTGTTCTCCCATGAAATCCCAGCCCGAGCTGTCCCTGGGGCAGGAGGGACCCCGAACACACCCCAGGACTGGGGTTTGGTGATTTGAGAGGGAAAATCTCTGGGAAAGGACACAACACATAAAGATGGACCATGAGGGGATTTTTCCTTTTTTTTTTTTTTTTGGCCAAAGGAAAAGCAGCCCAGGATGTCCCTGAGGAGGAGGGGGAGACTTCTCTGCCCTCTCCCACCCCCAGGGTCCTGTCCTGGCTCTGATCTCTCAGCTGCTCTCCTGCAGCCACAGCGACCTCATTTTCATCTGCTCTGACATTTTCCTTTCCTTTGGTACCCAGGGCCTGAAACAATTTGTCCAGGTGCTTTGCCTCTTCCTTTCTATTCCCACAGCAAAGAGAATCATAAAAATCCCCAAAATTAGAGCAGGGAAAAGACCTTTTAGGCTGTTCCAGTCTCCCCTCAGGGCAAGAGCCGCCAGGATTCCCTGAGTCTGTTTGCTGGAGCTTTAATCAGTTCAATTTTCATACTGTGGGTCACAGAGGATTAGATAAGAAGAAGGGCTGGGCAAGCAGCTCATCCTTTGTTTTTATCAGCAAAATTCTGTGCTGGGCTAAACCAGTGGGAAACCAGGAGCATTTTGCTGAATGCTGTAAAATTCTGGGTTCCTGTGCCAGGGAGATCACACAGAGGTGTCCTGAATGTGAAATTCAGCTTGGCTCAGGCTGTGGCGTGGCTGCTGCTCCCAAGGACTGATCATTACCTGTGCTTCCAGCCAGGCTTGATGTGGCTGCTCCCCTCTGACAGCTGTCCCTGTCCCCGAAAAGTCATTAAATCACCCCAGGATGGGCTGCAGGTAACTTTGCAAAAGATAACTGGGGGATTTAGAACTCAATTCCCTCTGTCTGTCAAACTCAGGTGATATCTGTCACTGGTGAGCACAGGATCCAGCTGCTGGCTGTGCTCCCTCTGACATTCCTGCCAGAATTGGGTCAAAATCCCTCTGACCTGAGTGGGAGCAGGTTTGTGGCACATCCCAACACATCCCAGGGTGCTCAGCCCTGGAGCCAAGTGAGTTATTCCAGAGCAGGAAAGCAAAACACTCTGCCTAAACCCAGCCCAAGCCGTGTTAAATCTGTGCTGTTTAAAGAAAATGTGAAAATGCCTGAATGAGGACAAGGAGAGCCAGATGGGCACAGCCAGGGAAAAAAACTTTGTGGAGACCTGTGGGCACTGCTGAAGGCTCGTGGAGAAACCCAATCTGGATTTTCCCAGGCTGGTGGCTTTCTCAGCTCCAGCCAGGATCTTTCCCAGGCTGGGGATCTTTCTCAGAGACAAAACAAGGGAAGGTAGAAAGGAAACACAGATGGACCCCTGGTGTTGAGCACAGAGCTGTGTGTGCCTGGTGATGTTTTGCACGAAGCATGTTTTCAAAGAGGTGTTGCCTTCTTGGACCAATGAGTCTTTTCTACTCTGTTTTTCCCAATCTGTCCTATATAAATGCCATGGCTTTGCAATAAATCGTTCCTCCTTGCTGCCTGGAAGGAGTTTTGCTGCTGTGTTCTTCACATGAGGCCTTAGAGCGACAAAGACCAGGAGAATTCACCTCCAGACTGGATGGAGCCGTGTGGGACTCCAAAACTCCAGCACTGGGTGTCTGCTGGGAATGGGGACTGTGCACGAGACACAGAAATTGCAGTTTGTGGGTGGCAGAGAGGGGAGCTGGGTCAGCAGCAGGGCTGGGGCTGGGCTGGCAGCACCCCCACACAGCGAGGGCCTGTGGCTCCAGGTGAGCAGCAAGGATGGGAACAGCTGCATCCTGCTGGATCCTCCTTCCCACGGGGAATGCAGCAGATCTCAGCTCACCCCAGCAGCTTGAGCTTGGGGCAGGCTTGGACTGCTCTGCATTTTGACCTGGTTTTGTAATTATCACTCCTGCAGAGAGAGACGTGTTGTTTAAATATCCTCTGATTTGCTTTCAGAGATCATAAACCCTCTTTATTATCTGCTGCCATGTATTACAGACAGCTAATGACTGACTTTTGCCTCCCCACTCGGAGAAGTGCATTTAATTTGGTGAAATAATGGAGCATTTGCTCATCTTTAATACCATTTTCTGTGCCTCGTTCCCTCCTTTGGAGCCCTCTCCTGTGGCTCCTGCTGCTGCAGCTCCTGGGCACAGCTGAGGGCACTGCAGAGGGGAAATCCATAAAAACCCCACGAAAAATCTGCTGCCAGGGTGTCCCAGTGAAGGGACGGTCCCAGGTTGGATCTGTTCCATTTAATGCACGCACAACACCAATGCTTCTCCCAAATTCCTGCTGATCCAGGGATTGTCAGGGCAGCACTGAGCCCACCCTCAGCAGGATGGGCACAGCCTGGGCCTGAAGGGAAAACCTTCCCCAGCCCAGCACAAAGTGCCCAACCCCGGGGATCTCTCCACGTTTCCTCCATCTGTGGGTTTGTTCCTCTCAGATATTCCCATAAAAAAGGCTCCATTCCATCATTCTGAGCAGATCTCAGCTCTGGCTTTATGCAGGCACAGCACTTTTTTTTTTTTCTGTTTTTTTCCTGGATATTTGCAAAGCTTTTAAAAATATGAAATAGTTCCTGCTCGTGCTTTGGCGAATGTATCAATTATTTTTAATTTCTCCAAACTGCTACTGTGGCATACAAATAGAGCAGAAATGAGAGGGCTTTTTTTTCCTCAAGAGGAGGCTTTGAGCATCCCCAGACAAATCCAGAGGGGGGAGGAGAAGTGTGACAATGCCTTGTTCCCTACGTATTTCTGGCTGCTTTTAAGGCAGTTGCTGTTTGTATATTCTATTATCTGGCTAATTATTCATTCTCTCTCAGGCACTGAGGTTTGCACTGGGTGTTTTATTGTTGCTTGTTTTGCAGGATGTTTGTTTAGGAGCTCTGCAGACACCCAGGTTTGTCATCTTCAGAGAATCCTGGGATGGTTTGGGCTGGGAGGGACCCCAAATCCCACCCAGGGCCACCCCTGGGCCACCTCCCACTGTCCCAGGCTGCTCCAACCCGGCCTTGGGCACTGCCAGGGATGCAGGGGCAGACCTGAGGATGGCATTTCCCCCAGGTGTCCAGGAATTTGGGGCACTTTCCCTCATTCTGCTCTCTGTAATTGCTCTGAGGCCAGGAGCTGCTGGCAGATTAAATTGTACAGCCTGTGATGCTCCAAGGCCTCGATTCAGAAACTCCTTGCACTCCAATTATCCACTCTCTGCCAGTTCAGATTTTAGGGATAGGTGCCCATTAATCCCAAAGAAAAGGATTTTCCAGCCTAGGGCAGAAATCAGGGATTAAACCCAGCCATGAAGGTGAGAGGGAGCAAGAAAGGGGAAAATCAGGGAAATGCAGAATTCCAGGTGCCAGCCCTGCTCCTGGAGGGAAAGCTCAGGAACTTTTAACCACAAAGCAATTACTGCCAGAGGATAAAACACGTTATTGATGAGGGGGTTTGGTGCTGGCAGAGCTCAGGAGTGAGCAGAGAGGTTTGGGCAAGGATCAGCTGTGCTAGAACCCCCCGTGCTCAGACTGGCACCCACTGGGATCCTGCATGGAAAACTGACCCAGCAGAACACAGTTTTCCACCCCAACCCAGCCAGAAAAGCACCCAGGCCATGCAGGAAGGGTTTTGCTGTGTTCTCCTCAGGAATCCTGCCAGATTTGTGTTTTAAACCCCACTCCAGCCCAAACTGGAGGCAAATCCCAGCATGGCTCAGCTGGCTGGGTCCATCCTGGCAGAAAACAGCATGGATGAAGCTTTTTCCTACATGAAATTCTTCTTTAAAAAAAAAAAATTATAATTATGCTGGGAGAACATTCATTTGCTTGTTAAGTGAAATTTGAAGGGGAAACTTTAATGATGGTAGGAAGAAAATCAGATCTTCTTGTTAAAGTACATTCCGAGAGAACTCGTGCTGGACAGCACATTAAGCATCAAAGACTCATCAGTGATTCATAGAAGAGTTTTTTTCACAGTGACATAAATTATTTTCATGGGAAAAGATATGAAGATATCTTAGATGAAGAAGAGGAGTGAGGACTTCTTTATTTCTGTGCTTGGGAAAGAAATGGTGTATAAATAAACGTTCAATTTAAAGGCCATTTGAAAAACAACCTGCAAGCTTTTATTTATTTTTCATTCTCCTAGCACAGAAAAATAGGTTCTAATCCTTCAAATTCATCTTGGAATTGTAAATTGGTTGATGTGTTTGCAACTAAGCTGTGGGAAAATGGATCTACAGTGCAGGTTGGTTTGTGTTTTTCTTTAATAACTCCTTGCTCAGAGGATGGAGCACATTTACCCCGGGCTGGGTGGGATCTGCTCCCACCTCCCAGTGCTGATCCTGCTGCCCTGGGGTGCTGGTAATCCCTCCTTGATTTATAGGTACTTATCACCTATTGATAAGAGTTCAGCTAAAATCAACAGCGCTGGAATAATAATATTATTGTAGCTAATAATCCCCTTTCTGAGGCAGGATCTCGCACTGTTAATTAGGCATGACATAAATAAATTAAACCTCCCTTCACAGCAGCATTTACTGGAGGTTCTCTCACAAAGAGGGACACTGAGGCAAGGAGAGTTAATCTGCTTCCATTTGCACACTCTTAATTCCGAATAATTCCCTCTCAGCCCCCGGTGTGCTCCGAAGGCGCCTCGGTGATCCTGCTAACCCGATTTGGGAGGGGAGGCAGCGCGGGCAAAACGCATTTCCACGGGAGATTCCAGAGCCCAGAGCTGCTGGGGGTGCTGGCAGCCAAGCCTTGCCTTTCCCCATCTCCCAGCGGCATTCCCAGGGGATTCTCCTGCTCCCAGTCCCTGTTCCAGTTCCCAGTCCCTGGTCCCCATTCCCAGTCCCTGGTTCCCATTCCCAGTCCCTGGTTCCCATTCCCAGTCCCTGATTCCAGTTTCCAGTTCCTGATTCCAATTTCCAATCCCTGGTTCCCATTCCCAGTCCCTGATTCCCATTCCCATTCCCATTCTCTGGTTCCAGCTCCCAGTCCCTGGTTCCCGTTCCAAGTCCCTGATTCCCAGTCCCTGATTCCCATTCTCAGTCCCTGGTCCCCATTCCCAGTCCCTGGTCCCCATTCCCAGTCCCTGGTTCCCATTCCCATTCCCAGTCCCTGGTCCCAGCTCCCAGTTCCTGATTCCACTTCCCAGTCCCTGATTTCCATTCCCAGTCGCTGATTGCCATTCCCAGTCCCTGATTCCCATTCCCAGTCCCTGATTCCAGTTCCCAGTTCCTGATTCCAATTCCCAGTCCCTGGTCCCAGCTCCCAGTCCCTGATTGTCATTCCCAGTCCCCGGTTCCCATTCCCAGTCCCTGATTCCAGTTCCCAGTCCCTGATTCCAGTTCCCATTCCCAGTCCCTGGTTCCCGTTCCCAGTCCCTGGTTCCCATTCCCAGTCCCCGGTTCCCATTCCCAGTCCCTGATTCCAGTTCCCAGTCCCAGTCCCTGGTTCCAGCTCCCAGTCCCATTTCCAGCTCCCACCTCATCTCTCGGCTCTGCTGCTCCAGGATCTCGGAGGAGGATGGGAACAATTACTGTAATGCAAATAATAACTCTGGGATGCTAATGAAGGCTACAATTAAAGGCAGCCGAGCATTTATCCCTGGAAACATCCCCACAAATCCGGGATCCAGCTCAGCAGACCCCGCAGGCCATGCCCTGGCTGCAGCTGTGCCCTGCTGGGGGTTTGGGAAGGGCTCCTCTGCCAACCCCACCCCAAACTCCCACTTTGAATTCATTTGCTGCCGTTCAGAGGAAGGCACAGAGGGCAGGGAATGCCAGACACAAAGGCTGCCACACATCCCAGGTGCCCTGTGCCACCCTCAGTCCATCACCCAACGCCCCAATCCCCTCTCCAGCATCCATCACCAAAGTTCCCAGCACAGATCCATCACCCGAGGCTCCCAGCACAGATCCATCACCAAATTTCCCAGTTCAGATCCATCACTCTGCTCCCTGCAATGTCCATCTCGCTGTTCTCTGAGGCCTGAGCTGAGCAAAACCCCAAATCTCTGCTCGCTGCTCCTGCCGTGGGAAGTGCTGGCAGTTCCTGGGAAGGAGATCTCTCCCTGCTCCTCTCCTCCCACCCAGGAGTTATTAGATGACATAACACTCGCTTTGCTGAAATATATTATTCAAACTGAGTGGCTTAAAATTGAAATGCTCCCATGGTCGTGAACCCTGGCTGCAGTTAAAAATAAATCCCTTTATCCGCGCCGCGTCCTCGGCGCCGCGCTTTCCTTTAAAATACTCCGGACTCGGAGCCCGAGCGAGATCAAATGTGACTTTTTAAAAATAGGATGCCTGCTCCTCTCCCTTTGCCTCCTCGGGCCGACAATGGGAGATAAATGTGCTCGGCAGGCCCCCTTTGTGGGCCGTGCTGCCGAGGCAATTTGCAGTTCGCTGTGGAAAAGGCATCTCACGCCACATTTATCACCCCCCGCCGCCGGCGACCATCCAGCCACCGAGCAGAGGTGCCGAGCACGGCTCCTGCATTATTATCCCACATAATAATGGGTGTTCAGGGAAGCAGCAGACAAATATAGAGGCTGTTCCAGAAAGGCTCAGCTGGGGAGCGGAGGTGGAGAGCCGGGGGGTTGGGGGATAAATGAATAAATGTGTTCGTGCCGTGCCCTTGCGCTGGATGTCATCGTCCCCCGGGCAGAGCTGGGCACGGGGAGGCTCAGGGGTGGCACCAGGGGTTGTTGGCAGTGCCCAAATCTGTCCCCTGCAGAGGTGGCATCGCTCAGCCGGTGCCACCTGAGCGGCTGAAAATAAGGGTTTGGGCTGGGAATTATGAAATATAATAATAAAATAACCAAAATACTCAGTCACATTGGAGGTCAAGGCACTGAGAGGTTAATTACCAGCCCCTGGGTACAAGAGAAGTCAGCAAGGAATCCAAAATTCTGTGGTTTAACCCTTGGAATTTGGCCTCCATCTCCCATACACACAGGGATGCTTTTCCTCTACCATAAACTAAAAGCTAATCCATCCTGTAGAGACAGCAGAGAAAGCTGTATAGCAGATTAGAAACAGATTTAGATGATCAGAGGACAGTTCTGTGCTTTTATATGGTTATTTTTTAAGGTTTAAAATCAAAAGAGAGATAACTTTACCAACGAGAGCTCACAGGCAGACACTCCTTTATCTTGCCATCCTACACACTCCCAACCCAGAGCTTTGCTGGAAATCTTTGCTGAGTATTTTGGGTAGCAAATGCCTGGTGAGGAGACATTCTGAGCATGTCAAGTGGAGGAATTTTTCTCACATGCCTTCAAAAAAAAATAACATTCCTCTCATGTTTTGCGAATTTCACATCTGTGAGTGTTTTATTTTTTGAGGGTTTTTTTTTGAGGGTTTTATTTTTTGAAGGTTTTATTTTTTGAAGGTTTTATTTTTTGAGGGTTTTATTTTTTGAAGGTTTTATTTTTTGAAGGTTTTCTTTTTTGAAGGTTTTATTTTTTGAGTTCAAGAATGGAACACAGGCTGCTGTCTGGAGATGTGGGGTTTGATCTGGGATTGCTCCATCCCGGGGCCCTGGCAGTGTCCCTGCCTGACACTTGTCATTACCATTCCTCTCCATCCCCCTTCCCCTCCCTGGCAGCTCCTCCAGTCATGTCAATACTCATTTTTCTTTGCCACAGTAAGTTGGTTAATCAGACCTTTGAAAGCAAACTTTCAGCTGGGTATTTGTATGCAGCCCCTCGACAGAAATGCAGATTTAAGGAGGCAGCCATATGCAGGCGTGAAGGGAGCAGCTGTTGTACAATCAGGGGTAATTTAAAATCAGGGGGAAGGTGAGAGAAGGACGACACAAATCCCTAGCCAAGGATTTTTTGTTGTTGCTGCAAACACAGAAATGATGTTTTACTTCACACCTCCTGGTCCCACGGAGGAAACAGCGCTTGTCTTCTGGGTCACTGCCACCAAATGGCACCTCTGTGCTCCCAGGTGTCACTTCAGAGTGTGCTGTGCTTCCCTGCACCGAGCAGACAATTCATCACACACGTTTTTCATCTTCCAGCCTTTTGGGAGAAAGAGAATTCCTTAAAGTTCCCCCAGCTCCAGCAGGGATCCCCTCTCTGCACTGGGTGCTCAGAAGGGCAGAACTCCCAGGAATTGCTGGGTCTGTGTTTCCCTGGGCAGGAGAACCCAGCAGAAATGGGGTGAATTCCTGTGGAACCCATGGATCTGTGGGTCAGGTGAGGGCAGAGCTCCACACCAGGAACCAGGACTTTACCTCCCCACTCATTTTGAGCTGCCAGCCTCCCACATCCACAGGGATCAAGTTTCGCCTTCACTCATTGTAAAAGGATCAAAAAATGAAAATAAAAGTAATTTTTTTTTTTGGCAATTCAACGCAATCCTAACCAATTGTGACAGGACCTAGAGAATATTTTCATGGTGCCAATTACTAAAAGGGCAAAGATGCCACGGTGCCATTAAAGGAGCAGCTCCTGCAGCTCTCGGGGACACGGCAGAACAAGGTACTAAATGTTGTTCCACTCGTTCCATGAAATAAAGGATTGGGTCATTAACCTTACCAATGTCAATGTGTTGTCACTATCAAATTCAGCTAAATGAGTGTCCAAGGTAATAGTGAGGAGCTCACTTCCCACTGAGCAATGCATTAATGCATTAGTGCTAATGGTGAGAGGCTGGGTGAGGAGCTGGGAGCTGAGCCGTGCCTGGGCTGGAGGAAGGGACAGGGCCAGCCTGGTGGGACAGCCAGAAACCCGGGGGGATGGCAGGGCTGGCCAGCAGCAGATTTATGCACTCACACAGCCACTCCACAGCCCATGAAATGGCTAAATGGGAAATTTATGGAAGCAAACTCCAGAGCTGTAAACATGCATTACAGGAGCAAATGTTTGCAAACTTCCTTTGGAGCAGGGCTCGAGCTCGGGATATAAATATCCCTGATGAGCTGCCTGGGAATCCTCACCGTGAGAGTCTCCTCTTCCCAGCTCTCCTAAAGAACGTGAATCTGCAGGTCCTGCTCTGTCAGGATCCCCCAGGGAAGGGGGGAGGCTCCAGCACCCCCTGTGCCCCAGGGAGGGGATGCTCTGGGATCTGCTGCACCCAGAGCCAGGGAATCAATGGCTGAGCTCCATAACCCCTGGCACTGATGTCTGTGCAGAGAGGAAAATCATTTCTGGGGAAAATGGACACTGCTCCAAAGAGAAAAACATTCACACTGAGAAAAGAAAAAAATCAAAATACTTGGCCATGCAAGATTTCAGTATTTTCAGGTGAAAGGGGAGGGAAAGGAAATGTTCCTTCCTGATCATTCGTGGCAGCAGGGATAGCAGTGAGGTTACAGAATAGAATCTTTGGATGTTTTGGGTTGAAAAGGACCTTAAAGCCCCCCCAGTGCCACCCCTGCCATGGCAGGGACACCTCCACTGTCCCAGGCTGCTCCAGCCCATCCATCCAGGCTGTGAACAATTCCAGGGATGCAGCCAGACTTTCCCACAGCAGATGTCCTTCAATCCCTGCAATCCTATTCCAATTTTCCAGTGAAATGGAAGGCAGAAAATACACAGATTTAAGATGTGCAGAGGTGGAAAAAACCCACCAGGATACCGGGCAGCACTGCCACCATTCCTGGGCCGACTTCTATTTCATAATTAATAACTCAAATGGGGTAATTTAAAATTGTTAATTCTTTTCACAGAGCCTGCACGAGCGCAGGTGATGTCAGACACGCTGTCACCAGGAAGGTTAAATACTCCTGGTAGTTGCTAATTACCTAATCACTATTACCAGCTCGTTTTAATTCTGCCCGAAGCGCCGATTGCGTCCTGCCTGAGCGGGGTGATTAAAGAAGGGGCTGCAGAGAAACCCCCCTGGCTGCACTTAAAGGAGAGGAAAAAGCTCCTGCTCCTGCTCAGGGCTGTGTCCCCAGCACTGCGTGAGCCTGAGGAGCAGAGAGGAGGGTTAAGGACACAGGGAAGTGCCAGAGGGTGGGACAGGTGGGATCCTGGCTGGGAATTGTTCCCTGTGAGGTGCAGAGGGGCTGGGATGGAATTGGGATGGAATTCCCCCAGCAGCTGTTGCAGCCTCACTCCTGCAAGTGGAAGCCTGGTCCAATATTTGGAAATGCTCCTAACATCCAATCTAAACCTCCCCTGGAGGCCCCAGTTGGTGGGATTTGCTGAAATCCCTGTGGGTCAGCTCCCTCCTGTGACCTGGCCGTGGAAAGGGACATTTGCTGTGCTGGACAGAGCTGCCCTGTCCCCCTGCACACCTCCTGTGGGATGGGAGGCTCTGGGATCCTGCTGGGGCAGCCCCAGGCAGTGTCCCCATCCTGTCACCACCCCCGAGGAGTCCAGGTGTCTCCAACTCCACATTTCCACCGAGTAGGAGCTGCCAGGAGCCCTTCCAAGGCAGGGAGAGCTTGTGGCTGTTTTCAGTGCTGTGCTATTAATCTGTACATTTGATTCAAACTCTGTGTTAGGGGATGGCAGCTCCGGAGCTGCAACCTTTTGAAATGCTAATTGTCAACCCAAAGTTTAGAGAGACTCTTTCAAAGCAAAGTTGCCACTATTCGGAGGCTGTGCTCTAAATGCAAGAGCTCAATTATCTGGAGTGTCAAACTTCTGACACCTCTGCTGATCCATAAAAACAAGGGAGATTAAAGAGTTTTCTGGAGGAGAATCTCATTTTTATGCTCAAGGTTATTTACTGAATTATACATTGTGGCCAATCCCAAACCCAGCTCAATGATCAGCTATATAAATATAGTTTATGGTTACCTGGAGCACTCCAGTGAGGCAACAGCACCAAGTTTGTAGAAACATTCTCCGTGTTTTACTGGATTTTTCCAAGCCAAGGTTCTGGTTTTTTAAGACTTTGAGAAGAGGAGAACTGGTGACTCTTTTCCCACTGTCTTTTTAGAGACATCAAATCTTTTCCTTTATTGTCGCCTTGATTTTCTCTGCTGTTAGTGCATGGAAAAGCCCAGGAGTTTCTTAGGGGGGACAGAAGCTGAGAATTACATAAAAGATGAAAGATGCAGCATGGAAATGCAGTTTTTGGTGGGGATTTGCATTTGCAGTTCAAGGTTCTGAGGAGCTGTGGCTGCTGTGTCTCCTGGGAGCAGAGGAGGAGGAGGTGGGATGAGTCCTGCTGGTTCTGCAGCAGCAGCTCCTGTGCATGCCCAGGGACAGCCCAGCCAAATCCTCCCCTCCCTGACAGCTGCAGGAGAAGCTCTTACCAGGGAGTGAGAAGTGGGAAAGGTCAATCTCCAAAAATCCTGCACAGCACATGAGTGCAGCTTAAATTCCACTGGTATTGAGGGTGTGATGGCAAATATTGCTTGGCACAGCCTCCTGTGTCAGGGAACAGCTGAAAAACCCCTGAGAAACCCCAAACCCCTGAGCTGGAGCCTGGGCTGGCTGTCCTGAGCCCCTCTCAGATATTGCAGGGTCTGGCTCTCCTCTGGCTTGGCCCCGGGCTCCAGCTGAATTCCAGCTGCATGATGAGGTTTGGCTCGGCCTGACTGACTTGTTTCAGGAGCACAGTGTGTTGTCCTGCTGCAAAGGAACAGGGCAGGAAACAGCTGGAGCCTCTGCAAGAGGAAATTCTCCTTTTCTGGCACATCCAGGGGATCACATTACACTCCAGAGCACCTAAAACTCCCAAAGCCGTGGAAGGCCATGAGCCACATCAATGATGACATTGTTCACCCAGGATTTGCACACTGTGGTTTTGCTCCACGCTGCACAGATGTCATTTTTCAGGATCTTTTGTTTTTTTGCTGTCCCTCTGGTGCTGAGATCCCACCACGACTCTATCTGAGCACAGAACCTTCTGCTGCTCCCTGTGCAGCTGAAGAGAAACCACTGGGTTAAACTGATTTAAGGGTGCTGGTGCAGGAGGTGACATCCCAAAAGTGCCCCTGCCTCCCCCAGCAGTGCCCAGGCCCCAAGGTCCTGCTGCTCCATCACTGCCAGCAGAAGCTTCAGGGGACCAGGAGTGGATTAGGATCAGGATTATTAATTAAGGGTTAATATACCTAGCTGGGCTTTTTTCTCCTTTGTGAAGTGGGTTGGGAGTGCCAGGACTGATGGTGGGGTGCTCAGGGCAGCCCCTCCCCACAGGATTTCCCCTTTCCCCAGGCAGGGATGTGGGGCTGGGCTCTCCATCCCCACCCCACACAAACCCAGCCCTTCCCCAGGGAACAGAGCAGCTCAAACACAGCCCCAGCTCCCTCAGCTCTCCTGGCTCAGGAGCCCTGGAGCCAAAGAAGGTTCAGCCACAGCCTCATTGGCCTTTATCACCAACAGCTCTGCCTTAATGTGTCCTTAAGGTGCTTTTATCCACTCGAGAAAGGACTGAAGCTGTCCTGTCCTTTCTCCCTGGCCTTTCTGAGCCCTCCTGTGAAGCTCCCAGCCCAGGCCACATGTCAGTGCCAGCTCTCAGCTCTAACTCAGCCCCAGCCTGTTCCCTGTGCTCCCCCCACTCCTGACACCACTCTGGGGAGCCCCAGGAGCAGCCAGGGGTGATTTCATCCCCCTGGGAGGAAAAGCTGCACTCCCACATCTCCCAGCCCTGCCCAAAGTCACCTCTGCAGCAGCCACACACCTGGGTGAGCAGGAGCAGAGCCAGGTACATCTGGAATTTAAAGCTCCTCGGCTTTCAGAAGGAATCACCATAATTTCCTTTTGGAGCTCCAAGCAGAACACGAAGCTGCTGTTCCAAGGGAAGCTGAAAGTTTTCACCAGGCTGCACAGAGGATTAGCAAAGTGCCTCCCTCTCTGTTTTAAAATGCACAAACAGGGCTGGGAGGCAGCACTGAACAGCTCCAGGACTGCCAAGGAATGCAATAAATCTGCTCTGCACAAGGGAAGGACTTGAGCCCTTGGCATGGATAATTTTATATAAAAAATCCCCTGCTCTGTTCAGAAGGACAGGGACTCTCCCAGGGCTCAGGGTCCCTGCTCTGCCCTGCTCTCAGCACTCTGAGCTCCTCTGTGAGGGCACCCCAAGAGCCTCACACTCAGCACAGGATAGGAGGGAGCTGTGACAAAAGCCAGGACAAGCCAGACCATGGAAAACCAGGGGACAAAGGAACAAAGCACTGTGGAATGAAGCTGGTGGCAGAAAGGAGCCCAAGGAGCTGTTGTGATGTTTTAAATCTAACCCATCACCTTTTCTTCTCGCTGGCCTTTTAAATTTTTCTTTTTGTCCTTTATTTTTCTTTTTTTTCTTTTTTTGTACAGGGCAATTTCATAAAAATAGATTTGGCTCTCAGACGTTGGTGCCGTGGGGAAAAGCAGATAAAAGGCAATAATGCAACTTATGGAAACAAACTTTGCAGCATCAGCTGGTCAGGAGCACAGGAGGAACCCCCAGCTGGTAGGGAAATGACATCACCTCTTTATTTTCTACTTTTTTTTTCCCCCTCTGGCATATCAATGAACAGATGTGAGGACACAGGTTTCCAGGGGACAGATAAGAAAGACAAAATGAGTCATTTCAGAGCAGCAAAGAGACAGCAAAGACTTGTCCTGCTCAATCCAGGCTGGTCCCTGCAGCTCTGGGGGTTTGTGCCTCTCCCAGGAGTGCAGAGACCCCCAGAGCTGAGGAGCAGAACCAGCTTGTTCAATAAGGATTAAAACCAACCCCGAAATCCCCCTCCTTTGGGATTTATTGGGTCACATTTCCAGGTTTATGTGGGGCATCTTTATCGACTCCAGAGCGTTTTCACCTCGTGCTCCAGAGAGGATTTTGTGTCTCTGCCTTCCCTCAGCAGCCCAGCACAGGGAGGGCAGGAGGTTAATCTGGGGAGGAAGAGAAAAGAGAAATCCTGGGGGGGTTCAGGCACCTGAGGTCACTCCATGAGACAGAGATTTGTGTTCCCTGTCCTTTTCCCAGAGCCCAGCCTTCCTTCCCTTGTCTGTGCTGCCAAGCACACCCTGGGACAGAAAACACACATTAATTATCAGTGGCTCAATTAGCAGGTGCAGGGTTATCAAAGTTCTCTCCAGTATGAAATGATTGACCCAGCCGTGCAGTGTTTGCTTGTGGTGGATTTGGGGGATTTTTTTGTGTTGTGTTGGGTTAAGGTTTTTATATTTTGAAGGGACTAATAGTTGTTGGGTTTTTTTAAGGTTTTTTAGTAGTGATTATGTATTTATTTTGTTGGCATACAGTGGTTTTTTTTGATACTTGCAGTGGGGTGGAATGGTGTGATTAAAGTTTATCCCTCAGGGGCTCTGAGGCAGGTGGGATGGGGCATGGACAGGTGAAGTTTCCAAGGTTTCCACACTCCTGACTTTGACTGGGAAACAAAAATCCTCCAGCCTGGGCTGGCCTTGCCTGTCTGTGTGTCTGTCCCTCTCCACCACAGTGGCTCCAGCATCCAGCCAGGGAAGGAATCCAGAGAGAGGTAGGAGAGGGCAAACTCCTGTGGGGCAGGGCTGGGTTTGCTGTGATCTGCAGCAGGGACAGCAGCAAGTTCCCTCCTGCTGCTGCACATCTCCCACAGAGCCACGTCCTGACAGGAGGAACAAGCCCTCATTAAGGCAGGATTGCTTCCTGGGACAGGCAGCAATGAAGGAAATCAAAGCCTTGCTGCTCACAGTTATTAGCACCAATCCAGATGGCTCGGAATTATTTTTTTGCAGCCACAATAGATAATTTTTGAATGATGTGCCTAACAAGGGCGAGTCCTGCAGCCATCTATCGAGTGAGCAAGCACCTCTTCAACTCCTCCAAAACAGAGCAGGCTTTAATCAGCCCTTCACAGCCAGGACAGCAATGCTCTGTGTTTCAGCAGGAATTCCTGCACAGGGCATGCTGGCTTTGCAAGAGGACAGCCGAGGATCCCTTTCCAGGAAAAACAGCCCCAGCCCCTGGAGCTCTCTCCAGGGATGAAGTTTGTCCCTCCTCCCTCCCCTGTGGTCCCCTGACCACAGCTTCAGTCATTAGCTAATTAGTGCTGGCTGCAATCTGCAGCAATGCTTATTTGGGCCTGCAGGCAATTCCCTTTACCTTTTAAATGCTACTGGGAAGTGCTTAGAATCACTTCCTTTCTTTTTCTTTTTCTTTCTTTTTTTTTTTTTTTTTTTTTTTTTTTTTTTTTTTTTTTAATAAAACAAATTTTAGTTAATTTAATTATAGCTGGGATTTAATGTTTAAAAGCCATCAGCTTAATAAGTGCCAGGGAATGTGTATCATTGTTATCAGCATCTTTGAAAACTGCTGAACAATGTCTGTGCCATTTAGGGATGCAGAGATGGAGCTGGGAGATGGCTCCACACAGCTTCCCCATCCCAGAATAACCTCCAGGCTCTGCAGCCCCTGTTCCTGCCTGCCTCAGGCTGGTCCTCCAAAGGTCAGCCCAGCCCAGCCACAATTTCATTTATTCTGTGCCTTTGTCCTGGTTTGGAGGAGAAGTGTCTGCCAATAAAGGCTTCTCTTTGAAATGGAGAATGTAAACCCCCCTCCATCAAATTATTATTGTAATTTTTAAATTAAGGGGCTCTCAGGCAAAGATATGGGAATTAGGAATAACAGTTCTCTACTAGGAAAATTCAAATAGCAATGCAGTATTACACAGAACAATCCCAGCCCTGCCAGAGTCAGAATCCAAGCTGACACCCGTCAGTCAGTCAGGGTGTTGGCACAGTCCCATTCAATGGTGGCTGCATCCTCCTGCAGGGGCAGATGTGGTTCAGCTGGAGCAGTGCTCCTGGAGAAGGTGCAGTTTCCTCTGAAGCTCCAGGGATGATGTGCAAAGGTCTGGCTTTCCTCTGGAATCCAGTGGCAAAGGCTGCTCTGGTGTCCCAAATCTCAGTTTTTATCTGGGTAGGAAAGGCTTGGCTCCTCCCCTGGCTGGAGCATCTCCCAGTGGGATGATGGAATTTTATCAGTCATGCCCTGGGACTCAGTGGCCATGAACAGGAGATATCTCCTGGAGGGAGGATGGGCTGTGGGAAGATAAAGATGATTGCCCAGCTGGTTTAAAGATGGCCCATGAGCAGATAATGTGTGCCAGGAGATCAGGGGCACTGCCCCACCCGGGTTAACAGATGGGGACAGAATCCACATTTCTGGCCACAGCAACCCAGCACAGCCTTGAACGTTCATGTGTGGCTGAGCTTCATCCTGAGACCTGCAGCCAAGAGAATGTGTGCCCAGGGAGGAGAGAGGGTGTGCCCACAGCAGCTGGCACCAGGGCACCCAAAAAATCCCCTCCAGATCCTTTCCTGGCTCCAGGGCTGCTGTGGGATGTGCTGAGAGGATCAGCACAGATCTCTGACCTCCATCCTGAGCATCTCATTCCCAGGTTCCTGCTGAGCCCTAGTCCTTGGGAAAAGTGGTTCTGATTCTCATTTGTGCCAAAAGCAGGAATTCAGAGCTCCTGGCCAGAGGAGTCTGGGAGCCCCTGTGAGCCCTGCCAGGGACAGGCTGAAGCTGTGCCAGGGCTCAGTTCCCTCCTGAACACACAGAACTCTCACTGCCCACTCAGGGGTCCTGCTGCTCTGCCCAGGGGGAAATCTGTGCCCAAGGGGGGAAATCTGTGCCCAGGATGAAATCTCTGCCCAAGGGGGAAATCAGTGCCCAGGGGGAAATCTGTGCCTAGGATGAAATCTGTGCCCAAGGGGGAAATCACTGCCCAGGGTGAAATCTGTGCCCAAGGGGGAAATCAGTGCCCAGGGGGAAATCTGTGCCCAGGGGGAAATCTGTGCCCAGGATGAAATCTCTGCCCAAGGGGGAAGTCAGTGCCCAGGGGGAAATCTGTGCCCAAGGGGGAAATCAGTGCTCAAGGGGGAAGTATCTGCCCAGGATGAAATGCATGCCCAGGATGGAAATCTGTGCCCCAGGTACAAATCTGTGCCCCAGGTACAAATCTCAGCCCCAGGTACAAATCTCAGGCCCAAGTACAAATCTCAGCCCCAAGTACAAATCTCTGCCCAGCTACAAATCTCTGTCCCAAGTACAAATCTCTGCCCAGGTACAAATCTCTGTCCCAAGTACAAATCTCTGTCCCAAGTACAAATCTCTGCCCAGGTACAAATCTCAGCCCAGGTACAAATCTCTGTCCCAAGTACAAATCTCTGTCCCAAGTACAAATCTCAGCCCCAAGTACAATTCTCTGCCCCAGGTGCAAGGCACTGCTCAGCTCTGAGTCCAGGAAGGGCCTCAGTGCACAAATGGCTCTGCTGAGAATAACAAATTATCATCTTATCTCCACTGATGCTGCATTTTATTGCTTCTTAATATTTTTCCTGGGCTGCCCATGGCCTTTTATCATCTCTCCTGCACTTGATCACAGCTTTATGGTCCTGCTGTTCCCTCCCCATTTTTTCTACCCTCTGTCTTATTGGTCTCTATTTCTCCCTTCCAAATAAAGGCTTTTTGCAGGCACCTCATCCCAGCCTGGCTGCAGATATTCCTCAAGGTTCAGTTGTTTTCTGCATTGTTATTTGCAATTTATCTGATTCCAAAACCTGACATTATTCTTGGCTGTGATATACAGTTGCCTGGCTCTTGCTAACCATGTGCAAGCACATTATTCTGCATTGACAAATTTTATTTATTTATTTTGCCGCCCTGCCCGGTTCAGAGCAGCATTCACTGAATTACGGATTTTGATGTCTGCAAATCACAACCCCATCACGCAGATAAGACAGAATTCATTACTGCAGGCCCTGCCATCTCATGGAGGAATTTAGGTCAGGCTGCTTTGTCCTTGGACAGCATCCCTGGGTTTCAAACCCAGCATCCTCCTCCTGTCCAAGTCCTGTCTGCAGCACCAGGGACCCCTTCCACTATCCCAGGCTGCTCCCACCCCATCCTGGCACTGCCAGGATGCAGCCACAGCTTCCCTGGGAATTCCATCCCAGGCCCTCCCCACCCTCCCAGGGAAGGATTTCTTCCCAAAATCCCATCTAAACCTCCTTTCTGCCAAAGAGCCAAGCAGTGGCACCAAGGTCACCTTCCAGTTTTGTTCCACTGGGACTGGAGGAGGAGAGAGACACCAGGGCTGCCTGGGTTGGGCTGACAGATCTGTCCCTCCCTGCCCAGGGCTGCTGAGTGTCCCACAGCCAGGGAATTGCCACTAATGCCAATTAATGGGGGGGAAATCCCAGCACAGTGACCTGGGAGTGACCACAGGGCTGGCAGCATAAGAACCAATTTGAGGAGGGAGATTAATTAAAAGTGAGAGCTGCAGCACTTCCCACCCCAGGGAATTTCACATCCCATGGGAACAGGAATATTCTCAGCAGAAATGTGATTTATTAGAATTCTGCTTCATGAGAATATCCCTGGGCAGGATTTCTGGCTGGGATTGGGAAACACTCGGGGAGTTCATGGTCTGGATCAAACCTTGCCTGGGTGAATCAACAGAGCTTTGTGCATTTTAATGCAAACCTGAGACTAGGTCCTGGAGGAGTAAAAACCTGATTGATTTTCAGGTGATTTCAGATCCCCAAATATTTCCTCCAGCAAGATAAGGAAAGGTGAGCAGACCTGAGGAAGCAGCAGCTTGAAATCCTCCAGTGTTACTTTTAACTTGGATTTAAACTGCTCTTGCTTTCTCTAAACATCCAGAAATAAAATGGCACTGAAATGACAGCAAACCCAGCACTGATGTTTCCTAACAAACCACAGAATAAGTGGATTTGGCCTCAGCCATTTCTGGAAACCCTGCACTTCCTAGACAAGCTCTGCTACAGAAAAAAGGCACAAATCAATAGATATTAGATTAGCTGCACTTCAATTTGGACTCAGCCTTTCAGACTTGGCCAGTTTTAGGCAGATTAAAGTCCCAGGATTGGATCCCTCCTGAGTTTGGGGGTGGTGGAGCTGACCCTCAGGAATGCATGGATCAGGGAATTGAGCACACTGGTTCAGGGGGAGCTGTGCCTGCAGCTGCAGCTCAGACTCACAACTCGTTTTCTGCTGCTCCATTCCTTTCCCCCGAGCAGAATGAGTCCCCTTCAAGCAGGGGGCTCTGCTGAGCCCCTCCAGGCTCCCCCAAACAGGAGCTGTTTGGATTATCCTGCTGGTTTCTGGTGTTGTTCCTCCCCCGTGGCTGGGGCTAAATGCTGCTGGTTGGAACAATTCCTCTGACAACATTTGAATTCATTTTCCTTGGAAGTATCTAAATGCAGCTTTGGAAAAGGAATGCCAGTGGCTGATGCAGAACCTCTGAACTCCATCTCAGGTGATATTTCATCCATTCACAGGTTTTTGAGGCCAGAATTGTTTGGAATTATTGCACCCCCCCCTCCTGTACAACAGTGGCTGCTGACTTTTCATGCTGTCTCACCCTTCCTCTGAAGCTAAGGAAAATTAGATAACGTGAGAAGCAGGACTCCAGCAGATCCCCTGGGGATTTGGGGCAGTGATTCACCCCATGAACGACCTTCCCCGAGTCATTCCTGCTGCCCATCTTCACTCCTCCAACCTGGAGCGCTCTGCTGCAAGGTGTGCTGAGATCTTTGAGTGAGCTCTGCTCCCCCAGCCCCACCTGGGCTCCCCTGGCACCAGAGCAGAGTGAGGCCAAGGCTTTATTCTGCAGTGGGCACGCTGTAATTAATGGATGACTCGGGGAAGGGAAGCCAGGGAGCCAAGTGCCATTCTGGCATTTCCCTCTGCCAGGCTGTGCCCGTCTGTCACTGCCAGCAGGGCCCTTCCTTCCACAGCTCTGTGCACTCAGCAGGGCTTGGGATGAGCAAAAACCCCAAAATTCCCTCAGATCCTTCGCTGAATTCCTCTCCACTGAAACAAAGGGAAGGCAAGGAAGAGAGAGGCAGAAATGGCCTCTCCACATGTCATGCAAGGAGGATTTACCCTGCCTGGAGCACTCCTTTTGTGCCAGGATTTGCACAGGAAGGAGTTTGGTTCACCCCAAGTCAAAGGCTGGCCTGGCCCCCCATGCAAATGGATTGAAATGAAATTTATCCAGAGCTGTGGGTGACATTCTCAGGGAGTGAAGTCCATCGGTTATGAGTGGGTGCTTTGTAGTCTTGATTGAAAATTGTTTTCATGTGACAGGGAAGGTGCTTAGGAGAGTAAAAAAGGATCATTCAGTGAGTTAGAAAATTACTCCAACTTCTAGACCATGTCAAACTAAATAAAAGCCAAACAAACTCTGGTGAACAAATGAATAATTTACAGCAGCAGCTTCTGTACCTCGGCAGAGAACGCAGCCTGGGGCTTTGTGCTCCTGGTCTCTGTCCTGGGCTGGTGCTGGAGCCTCTCTGCTCCCCTTCCTGCAGCCACAGCAGCTCCCAAAACCTGGGTTCTCCCGTGGTTTCAGCCCTGGTGGGAAGCAGCAGCTACAAGGAAGGAGCAGCAGTGGCAGGAGCCAGAACTGGCTCTGACCTGAGCACTGAGACCTGACCTGAGCTCACAGACCTGACCTGGGCACACACAGACCTGACCTGGGCACTCAGACCTGACCTGAGCACTGAGACCTGACCTGGGAACACAGATCTGACCTGGGCACACACAGACCTGACCTGGGCACACAGACCTGACCTGGGCACACTCAGACCTGACCTGGGCACTCAGACCTGACCTGGGCACTCAGACCTGACCTGGGCACACACAGACCTGACCTGGGCACTGAGACCTGACCTGGGCACACAGACCTGACCTGGGCACTCAGACCTGACCTGAACACTCAGACCTGACCTGGGCACTGAGACCTGACCTGGGCACTCAGACCTGACCTGGGCACACTCAGACCTGACCTGGGCACACACAGACCTGACCTGGGCACACTCAGACCTGACCTGACCTGGGCACTGAGACCTGACCTGGGCACACACAGACCTGACCTGGGCACTGAGACCTGATCTGGGCACTGAGACCTGACCTGGGCACACAGACCTGACCTGGGCACACACAGACCTGACCTGGGCACTGAGACCTGACCTGGGCACACACAGACCTGACCTGGGCACACACAGACCTGACCTGGGCACACAGACCTGACCTGGGCACACACAGACCTGACCTGGGCACACAGACCTGACCTGGGCACACAGACCTGACCTGAACACACAGATCTGACCTGGGCACTCAGACCTGACCTGGGCACACTCAGACCTGACCTGGGCACTGAGACCTGACCTGGGCACACACAGACCTGACCTGGGCACACACAGACCTGACCTGGGCACACACAGACCTGACCTGGGCACTGAGACCTGACCTGGGCACACACAGACCTGACCTGGGCACACACAGACCTGACCTGGGCACTGAGACCTGACCTGGGCACTCACAGACCTGACCTGGGCACACAGACCTGACCTGGGCACTCAGACCTGACCTGGGCACACACAGACCTGACCTGGGCACACAGACCTGACCTGGGCACTCAGACCTGACCTTTCCCACATTTTGTGCTTCTCTCACTTCATTTATCCTTTCACCCTCCTGGCAGGAGCACAGGCTGCTCCAGAGCTGCTCCAGAGATCCTGGTGCTGCCCAAACCCAGCCCCCATGTCCTGCTGGAGTTCCACATTCCCCTGGTACAACCCAAACCATCCCCTCTGTGCCTTGTGGCGTCTCCAGCCCTGGTCCTCATCACCCAAATCCAAATTTCTGCACCTCCTGCTCCTCAGAGAGCTGCTGATCCACTGGGAAATGCTCCACATCTCATCCCTCCCCAGCCCTGTCCTCGTGGTCTGAGGAATGCTGAGGAGGAGGAATATCTGAGATAGGAGCTAGAAATGAATAATCAATAAAAACAACATACGGAAGAGACGAAGCAAAGAGAGAGAAAACACAGAGAAGGGTGATTTTTATTTCCTTACACAGAAGAACATGAAAAATAACCAGGACCAGGACATATCTGAGGGAAAAAAGCCAAATACGAAGCTTGTTGAGTTCCACAGTGAGATCCTTCTTTGCTTGAGCAGCTTTGAGCCAGACATGGAGATAAAGGAAAGAAACCAGAACCTGAGCTGGGATAAAAACAGGCACCAGATGTCAGATTTCCTCTGGTAGCTGCCGGGGTGATGGGTCAGTGGTGATGGATTGCAGAGGAGGAGCCAAGAGTGATGACAGAGGGCTCCTGGCCCAGGGCCAGCTGCTCTCAAGGATTTGGCTGAGTTTAAACTCCCACCACTCGTGCAGGGACTGGGGTAACTTGTCTCTGCCAGGCTGTTTATCAGGACAAAAATCCCTGAATGGAAAAACACAATCTCTATTACGTGCCTGTGTGTAGCATTAATAATCTGTCAGAGCAGATGACAACAGTCCTGATTAGAAAAATGGAAAGGAGGAAGGTCTGGGGGGAGATTTATTCAGCTCTGCTGATCCAAAATTCCCATGGTTTGCTCAACATTCAACCAACACGAAGTAAAGGTTCCCTAAGAGCTGAATTAAAGTGGGAGCTGGCTGAAGGTTCGTGTCCTCACTGGTTAGACACTGGAAACAACATTAATGCACAAAGATATTGATCAGAGCAGCACAGAGATCAGTCTGGGGTTCCTTCCCAGCTGGAGCAGGAGCTGCATCCCTGAGCAGGAGGGGAAAGGGGCATGTGCTGAATTTGGGCTGTGGATATAGCAACAAAGTTCCTTCCTGCAATGGAGAAGCAAAAAGCCCTTTATTTAAAGAAATTTTTATAGAGTTGCTCGTGGAGTGAGCCTGGACATGATCTGATTGGTGCTAAACACACTCCCATTAAAATATCACGTCTCCCACGCACCCTGCACGTGTATAATCATTGTTATTTTGTGTTTTCCTTGAGCAGCCTGAGAAATCCAAGCTGCTTCCCTGGCTCCCAGCAGTATCCAGGACAGGGATGTGGTCCCCAAGAGGTGTGGGCAGGCAGGAAATGCAGAAATGTGACAGGAATTGCCCAGAGCTGGAGTGCAGAGCTGGGGTGGTGCTGTGAGTGATGTGTGGAGTGGAGACAAACAGAGAGCCCCAAGCAAACAGGCAGCTAAAATGAAATGTACACCTCTAACAAACTCCCCATTAGCACAGAGCTGTAAGAACATCAATTTGTGTCAACAGAGCATTAAAACAAACTCTCTCTGTTCTTATATTTACGTTCTGCAGGAACAGAAAGCTGTCTCAAAAGCTTTTAACTTCTCCAGTAAAACAGCCACCAATTTCTGACCAGCTAATGTAAATAATTCCAGGCCTGGATTTCCCCACAGAAATAAAAAACACCCTCCTAGTTTAAGCATTTCATTTTGCAAATAGATTGTTTACTTCAATAAGAACTAGGGAGGAAGTAAAGAGCAAAGATTAGAATGGACATTTAAATTAAGCTGTAACTATTTGGCATCCAGTCTGTCCATAATAAGAAGATGAGCAGGAGCTGGAGCACACACACTTGCTGAGATTAGGAGCCCTCGTGCTGCAGGTTATGAAATGATGGAGGCCAGGAAGCAATTTTCTTGCATATATTGCTGACAGGCTGGAGACATTGCAGGAATTTCTGCATATTTTTTGAAGCATCAGTTATAAGTCACTGTCACTGGACAAGGTGGGTGTTACTGCTTGTGTCAGGATTGCAAAAGAGGAGGCTGCAGCTCTCACTGTGACAAAATCCTGCCCTGCACAGAACCTGCCAGGGACAAAGGGCAGGACAGCAGCAGTGGCATCACCAAGGTGGGTGGACAATGACATCAGCAGTGACATCACCCAGGTGACGTCACCCAGGTGATTGGATAGTGACATAATGAATGACATCAGCCAAGGTGGGTGGACAATGACATCAGCAGTGACATCACCCAGGTGACATCACCCAGGTGTTTGGGCAGTGACATCATGAATGACATCACCAAGGTGTATGGACAATGACATCAGCAGTGACATCACCCAGGTGACATCACCCAGGTGATTGGATAATGACATCATGAATGACATCACCAAGGTGGATGGACAATGACATCAGCAGTGACATCATCCAGGTAACATCACCCAGGTGATTGGGTAGTGACATAATGAATGACATCACCAAGATGGATGGACGATGACATCAGCAGTGGCATCACCCAGGCGACATCACTCTGGTGTTTGGGCAGTGACATCACCAGTGACATCACCAAGGTTGATGGACAATGACATCAGCAGTGACATCACCCAGGTGACATCACCCAGGTGTTTGGGCAGTGACATCATGAATGACATCACCAAGGTGGGTGGACAATGACATCAGCAGTGGCATCACCCAGGTGATTGGGCAGTGACATCACCAATGACATCACCCAGGTGACATCACCCAGGTGGAACACAATAAATTCTGTCACTGGAGAGGAAAAGAGATCCTGCTCTGTGGCAGCGCTGCCTCCTCCTCTGCTGCTGTGGAATGTTGGATCCCAGCCCAGCACAGCCCAGAATTCCTGCCTGGCTCTGGCCCTGCACACCCCAGCCAGGCCAGGCAGGACTTGGGGAAAGGGACAGGGACTGCAGGGCTGCAGAAAACAAGAAATGAAACTGCACCACCATGATGAGAGTGTGGGGGATATGCCTTTGTGTCTTTGCAAGGGAAGGAATAATGGTTTATAAAAATAAATCTCTCTTCAAAGTGAAGTGAGTCATTCACAGCAGGCTCTTGAACATGACAAACAACTCGTGGAGCAAAACAAAGAGGAGATCTTTCAGTCTCATTACCAAGACTGAATGTACTCCTCGAGCTCCAAGAGCCACTTATGATTTATGCTGGTAAAAATCAATTGTATTTCATCGATTTTCAAGATGAAGAAACAACAAAAAAGTTTGGTCAAACCTGGAGAATGGTTTTATCTTCAGGTAAAAGCTGAAGCTAAAGCTGGCTGGAATCCTGGTCCATCTCCCAATGGACTCATGGATCCCCCAAGGAGAGGAAGGATTCTCCTGCTGGAAGTGGTTCTGGCCTGGCCCAGCAGGTTCAGCTCTTTGCCTCAGGAATTTAAACTCCCTCCACATCAGAGCTGGAGCTTGGAAAGCTTTGAGACGTGGCAAGGAGGAATGAATGCACCCAGGTGGAATTCAGGAACGTGGCAAGGTCGTGAGGAAACCTCGAGATATTCCAGCAGGTTTTCCCTGGGTGGATTCTGAGGCTGTTTCCCTTACAAACCCTTGGGAATGGGATTGGGAATTAGGCCGATGGTTGCTGAGGAAATCAGGTTGGACACTGGGCTGGAGCAGCCTGGGCCAGGGGAAGGGGTGGGATGGATGAGCTTTAAGCTCCCTCCCAATCCAGTTCACACTGGGGCTCCATGACTCTGCTTTTCCCATGAAATCCTAACTTTTGGAACATGAGGCTTCCACACGAGTCTGCACTGAATTCCTGCAGCTTGGATGTTTCTTTGAAACATCAATATTTTAAATAATATTTCCTTCCAATGTTTTTCTTACCCTGATCAAAATACTGTAGGGTCTGAGCATCTCTTTTAACTTAAATGAAAGAACTGCTATCAAATGTCCCCCACACAGGTTTGAGTTAAAAAAAAAAACCTTCTAAATGTGCCTGGCTTGGGAGCAGGAGCCCTCCACACTGGCAGATAATGCTGCAGATATTTTTCCATCTCCCTTTCATTTATTTAGCTGCTCCACATTTCAGCCTTCAAGTTGATTAACATCACCTGCTGAAGTTAATTAAAGTATATAGGATGTAATAAGACTAATATGTTTGAGTTCTATCAATCACAGAATCTGGTGAGTCAATATTTGAAATTAATATATCACAGAGGGGAAAATCCTCGACATGGAGCTGAAATGAAAGGAGGAGGGAGGGAGTGCAGAGCAGAGGGGGAGAACAGTTTGGGATAACACAGGAGCAGAGCTGCACATGTCCTGTTCCCACACCTGAGGGACAGGGACTGTGCTCAGACTCACCTAAAATCCTCCTGGTGTGTTTTTGGGATATCAAGGACGGGTCAGAGAGCTGCAGTCAAACCTGTAACTCAGAGCCAGGGCTGTCTGGTGGGTTCCAGCCTTTGAAATCCCTTGCCAGGTGATATTTCCCAAGAAACATCCCCTTGCTGCCCCAGCCCTGAAGGGGAAAAGGGCAAAGCCGCAGAGGGCTCTGCCATGGGGTGCCAAACCCTGCAAGGAAAATCCCCTCTGGGAGCTGGGAGGGGGCACTGGGAGCTCTGGGAGAGCTGTCCTGGCTCTGGATCCAGCCCAGATTTCCTCCCCAGGAGCACCAGGAGGATGGATGGAGAGAGCTGGAGGAGCTGGGGACCCTGGGAGGGGATTTTGGGAGTGCCTGGAGCAGACCTGTGCACTGGCTGGCTTAGTTACAGGTCCCTTCCTGCATAAAATATTGAAATACAATTTTATCAGCCATTCAAATCAGCAGCTACAAGATCCAGCCGTGCCGTACGGCGGGGCCACGGCGCATTAATATTTATTGAGCTTGATTTGTTTAAGGAAATACAGCGAGCTTTTGGCGTAGGCAATTTCTATGGAATCAAACTGTGAAAGGCATTAATCACTGTCAATGATGTGTGTAGGGTACACAGAGCCCCTGGAAATAAAGGCTGGGTAAACACACGCCGTGGGATGTGGCTGGCAACTGGCAGGGCCAGGTGGTTGGGTTTAGGAACCTGCCAGGGAATCCCACAGTTCCAGCCTGGTTTGGGCTGGGAAGGGACCTAAAACTCATCCAGTGCCACCTTCCACCATGCCAGGAGTGCCTAAAACTCAAACCCATCCAGTGCCACCTTCCACTGTCCCAGGGATCCCCAAAACCCATCCAGTGCCACCTTCCACAGGTCCTGAAAACCCAAACCCCATCCAGTGCCACCTTCCACCATCCCAGTTGTCCCTAAAACTCATCCAGTGCCATCTTCCACCGTCCCAGGGGTCCCTAAAACCCAAAACCCATCCAGTGCCACCTTCCACTGTCCCAGGGGTCCCTAAAACCTAAAAATTATCCAGTACCACCTTCCACCATGCCAGGGGTCCTTAAAACCCAAAACTCATCCAGTGCCACCTTCCACAGGTCCTTAAAACCCAAAACCCATCCAGTGCCACCTTCCACCATCCCAGGGGTCCCTAAAACTCATCCAGTGCCACCTTCCACCGTCCCAGGGGTCCCTAAAACCCAAAACTCATCCAGTGCCACCTTCCACCATCCCAGGGATCCCTAAAACCCAAAAATTATCCAGTGCCACCTTCCATAGGTCCTTAAAAACCAAAACCCATCCAGTGCCACCTTCCACCATGCCAGTTGTCCCTAAAACTCATCCAGTGCCACCTTCCACTGTCCCAGGGGTCCCTAAAACCCAAAACCATCCAGTGCCACCTTCCACCATCCCAGGGATCCCTAAAACCCAAAAATTATCCAGTACCACCTTCCACAGGTACTTAAAAACCAAAACCCATCCAGTGCCACCTTCCACCATGCCAGTTGTCCCTAAAACTCATCCAGTGCCACCTTCCACTGTCCCAGGGGTCCCTAAAACCCAAAACCATCCAGTGCCACCTTCCACCATCCCAGGGATCCCTAAAACCCAAAAATTATCCAGTACCACCTTCCACAGGTACTTAAAACCCAAAACCCATCCAGTGCCATCTTCCACCATCCCAGGGGTCCCTAAAACCCAAAACTCATCCAGTACCACCTTCCACCATGCCAGGGATCCCTAAAACCCAAAAATTATCCAGTGCCACCTTCCATAGGTCCTTAAAAACCAAAACCCATCCAGTGCCACCTTCCACCATCCCAGGGGTCCCTAAAACCCAAAAATTATCCAGTGCCACCTTCCACAGGTCCTGAAAACCCAAAACCATCCAATGCCACCTTCCACCATCCCAGGGGTGTCCCTGTGCTCCTGGGTGACACCAGAATCCACCTCTGGGGCTCCACTGGAATCTTTCCAAGGGAGTTTTTTTTGGGAGCAGCCTGCCTGCAATGCAGCTTCTGCAGTGGCAAATAGCACAGTGGCCATGAGGATGCTGAATGGCCACTGAAATATGGCATCTGTGGTTTCCATAGCAATTTCCTAAGAGGTTAAGGGGAAATTAGAGCCACTTTCATTCTCCCCTCAACATCTTTTTATTGGGCTTTAAATGAGAGTGCTATTAAGAAAGAGAAAGGTTTTAGGATGTGTATGTTCACAGGGGAGCTAAGCTTTAAACAGAAAAAAGTGTTAATAAAGCAATTTTAGAATTTAATCTGAGAGTTTATTTTCTCCTTTGCTGCCTTTCCTCCCCTGGGGATAGATTTTCTTCTTGCCCTGCTAAGGATTTAGGATGAAACCTTTTATGTTTTTGGAAGCAGCATGAGACAGTCAGAAGTGAGGGGAGTTTAGCAATTCAGAGGTCAAGGAAATGATGGGTGCTGACCCCTTTGTTCTGAGCCAGTGGCTCAGACAGACCATGAACACACGAGGGACATCCATCCCTGCACCCAGCCTGCCTGGGAGGCTCAGATAAATTCAGGTAAAAATAATTTGCACTCTCAGTTCCACTTCTGACACTCTCCAAGCCCATGGAATGAGCTGGAAATGGAAACCCCAAGCGTGGTGAGAAAGGCTCTGGCTGCACATGTCAGGGCTGACCCCAGGAGGAAGCTCTGGAAATCTCATCCAAACCCCTCTGAGGGTGAGAATTCTGCTCAGGCTCAGGCCCTGATCAACCCCAAGGGGTCAGGGTCTGCACCCAACCTGCAAACCCTGAGTGCTGCAGGGTCAGCACCTCTGCACAGCTGGAAAGGCTCTCCTGGATCAGCACCACTGCACAGCTGGAAAGGCTCTCCTGGATCAGCACCACTGCACAGCTGGAAAGGCTCTCCTGCTCTGGGTCAGCACCTCTGCACAGCTGGAAAGGCTCTCCTGGGTCAGCACCTCTGCACAGCTGGAAAGGCTCTCCTGCTCTGGGTCAGCACCTCTGCACAGCTGGAAAGGCTCTCCTGGGTCAGCACCAGTGCACAGCTGGAAAGGATCTCCTGGGTCAGCACCAGTGCACAGCTGGAAAGGATCTCCTGGGTCAGCACCACTGCACAGCTGGAAAGGCTCTCCTGGGTCAGCACCAGTGCACAGCTGGAAAGGCTCTCCTGGGTCAGCACCACTGCACAGCTGGAAAGGCTCTCCTGTCCTGGGTCAGCACCACTGAGCACAGCTGGAAAGGCTCTCCTGCTCTGGGTCAGCACCAGTGCACAGCTGGAAAGGCTCTCCTGTCCTGACACGGGAAATGCTGATTTTTCCCCAGCCCTGCCTGGCTGGGTGGGGCAGGGGAGTCCCGGTGATGATGAGGAGGGAGGAGATTCCCTGGTGGAGCAGAGGCAGAGCAGGGCCAGAGCTCTCCTGTCTCTGCCCCTGTCCCAGCTCTGCAGGGAGCTCTGGCAGCTCCAGCCCAGCCCTGTGGTGACCATGACCCCGGTTTCTGTGTTTCAGGGAGGTGGGAGGTGCTGTCACACCGAGGCAGGAACCTGATTTTGTGGCTGCAGGGGTCGTGCTTTGCTCCCTTACACTGCCTGGAAACCACAGCCTGGGAAAAGCTGCTGCTGGTTCTGTGCCATGACTCATAACCTGCCAGATCCTCTCGTTCAGAACTATTTCTCCCTTTTTCTTCAAACTTTTATAGTGATAGATTAATTAATAATTAAACAAAGGTTACCCTGGCTTGCTGATAGTTGTGAGCACATTGCAACTTTGCAAGAGGGACTTGGTACAAAAACAAACTAAAAACTCTCACACTTCATGTCTAGGTTTTGGGTTTTTTCTCCTGATGTGTTTACACGGTTTTGGGATAATGTTGCAATAAAGGGAGGAACTGGAGAACACCAGGGAGCAACTTTGGCAGCTCCAGCCCAGCTTGGGATGGGGAGCAACATCTGGAACTTGGGAGAGGGCTCTGAAACATGGAAAAGGCTTAATCTGGAACCAGCAGCTGTTGGGGGTTTTAGAACAGAGCAGACTTGGCTTTTGTAGGGAAACACAGCAATGGACATGAGGGGATGCAAAGTTTAACTCAGTCCTTGCCTACAGACTCCACTTGAAGAATGCCAGACCCAATTAACAATCCTTAATGAGGCTCAAGGAAGGCAGGAGTGACCTGCCCAAGGCCCAGGTGAACTTTGAGAGTTGTGAATTTGCACAGAGCTCGGTAAATTGCAGGGGTGCCAAGGCACGGAGTGAGGAATTCAGCAAACCCACGTGGAAAAAGCTCTGCTGGAACCTGCTGCAGAGCAAAGCTGCCTGGGAGACCTTGGGAATCCCTTGGTGCAGATCAGGTGAGCCCTGAGAGTCTTCCAAGGCTTTCAAATGACTCTCATTAACTCCTCAAATGAGGAAGAGTTTCTGCAGTTTCAATAACCTGCCCAGAGGAGCAGTAAGAAGTGAGATTTAAGGAAACTCGAATCAAATCTGACTTTCATTTCAACTTGCATATGATCAGAGAGGCAGCAGTGCTCTGTGGTTCAGGATGGGGAGGGTGGAAGGAAAACCCAAAATGCCCCAAAATCCCAGTTTAAAAGCTGCTGTCTTAGGGAGGAGAAAACCCATTTGTCTCCCACTGAGAGCCAGACTTTGCCAGGAGCTGATGCTCTCCAGAAACACGGGATGAGGGATGAGGGATGAGGTTTGGGCTGCTGAACTCTCCAGCCACCATCACAATTCTGGAGTCCTTGAGGTTGGGAAAGCCCTCTGGGACCATCTCAGGTGATTCCCTCTAAGCCATTTCAGGCTTTGCTGGGGTGTGAAGTGCAGCTGGGGGAGCTCTGCTGGGTGGGTTTGCAGCATCCCAGTCCATGGCTGAGGAGCTGAGCAGAAATTTCTGGAAGAGTTTCACTCCAAATCCTTAATCCAAGCCAGGGCAGCATTTCCTGCTCTGAAATACCTGCTCCAGCTCCAGCCCTGGGCTGAAGCTCTCTCCAAAACAGAAACCCTGCAGCCCGTGCTGGACAGGGAAATGTTAATTGATCCTAATGAGCCCTTCAGAGGTGGAAATCTGAACTCCCAGTCCATTCTCTTTGGAGGGAGGTTCAGGCCATTAAAATCCCCTTTGTGCTTTTCCCTGTGTCTGAGTGATTGTGCTGAAATAAAACCCCTGGTGATCATTCCCAGATCATTCCCAGAGCCACGGGAAGGTGTTCAGGGAAAAAAAACAAGTGCTCTGCTACCTACACCAGACTGCTTTTTTTAGGTTTTTTTTTTTTTTTTTTTTTTTCGTTATAGACAACTATCTTCTCTTTCTGAAATGTGGAGGAAAAGCCATATCCCTCCAGCTGTTGAGTTAAGCAGAGTCTTATTCAAATTATGTAGGGGGAAAAAAATGTCATAACATAATGAGAATCAAATGTTGGCTCCAGGCGCCTTCATATTGGAGGGCTTTAAAAAACAATAGCAACAAAACACTTCAATCTTTTATCTGCCAGTGGAAAATGGTCATTTAAATAAACATTAACTAAGCTGGGGAACTTTGATGTTGCAGTAGCAATTGGTTTCTGACAGAGAAGATAGTTAAAGTCTTATTCTTTTTAATAGGCAGCGTTTTTAGAGACAGATTAGCTGAATTACAGCCCAGAACTGCTCCCTTCCCTCTGGGGAGTGCCAGGGGAGGGCAGGGAAGGGTTTGTGGCTGGCAAAGCATCCAATTGTCCATGTCCAGTGCTGGTGTGCAGGGAATCAACCTCACAGGCTGTTGGGTTTTGGGAAGTGCAATGTAGAGAAATCTGCTGTGGAAGGTCTGAGGGGCTGAGCTGGGGGATCTTTAGGGGCCCTTCCACCCCCAGCCGTTCTGGGTTCCTGTGGTCCCATGGAAGTGGGGAATTGTCAGGATTGTGGCACACACCCCACTCACCTCCTGCTGTCAGGCTGAGGGTTCCCATCTCTGAAATCAAGCCTGGCAAGAGAGGGTGGGCACCAAAAACCCAGGGTGGGGCTGAAAGGAGAGCTCGGGAACAAAGAGAGTCAGGATCTGCAGGCAGCCAGGAGCGAGGGGAGAAATTACTGATATCATGAATTTGATTTGCAGCAGGGACTGCAGGCTCACCGCGGGGTGAGTCAGCGCTGCAGGAACCCAGGGGAAGCTCAAACATCTCACTCAGATATCCTGGGGAAGGAAGGGTTTTCCCAGGGCTGGGAATGGAGGAAAGGCTTTCCCAGATTGGGAATAAAGGAAAGGCTCTCCCAGGATTGGGGATGGAAGAAAGGTTCTCCCAGGATTGGGGATGAAGGAAATGCTCTCCCAGGACTGGGAATAAAGGAAATGTTCTCCCAGGATTGGGAATAAAGGAAAGGCTCTCCCAGGATTGGGGATGAAGGAAAGGCTCTCTCAGGAATGGGAATAAAGGAAAGGCTCTCCTAGGAATGGGGATGAAGGAAAGGTTCTCCCAGGACTGGGAATGGAGGAAAGGTTCTCCCAGGATTGGGGATGAAGGAAAAGCTCTCCCAGGATTGGGGATGAAGGAAAAGCTCTCCCAGGATTGGGGATGAAGGAAATGCTCTCCCAGGAATGGGAATGCAACAAGGGCTCTCCCAGGACTGGGAATGAAGGAAAGGCTCTCCCAGGACTGGGGATGAAGGAAAGGCTCTCCCAGGATTGGGGATGAAGGAAATGCTCTCCCAGGACTGGGGATGAAGGAAAGGCTCTCCCAGGACTGGGGATGAAGGAAAGGCTCTCCCAGGAATGGGGATGAAGGAAAGGCTCTCCCAGGAATGGGGATGAAGGAAAGGCTCTCCCAGGATTGGGGATGCTCAGGAACAGCTCGGGGGCTGCCGGGGTGGGTCTGGCTAACGAGCCCAGCACAGAGCCCGCAGCGAGAGGGGAATCCTGAATGTGGGGAATGAGCGAGAGGGGGAGAACAAAAGGCTCCTTTGATGTGCTCACCCGCACGATGTTCAGCACGAAATGCAAATATTCCCTCACGCTGGAGAACACTTATCAATATTAAGGCATACACGGAGCAGAAGAAAGGAGGAAGAACAAAATGCAGCACTTAACAAGAGGGTAATTTAGCCTGTTGGCAAGTGCTTTGAGCCGAGTTCATGAAAAATTCCTCCCGCGATTGTTTTGCGGGGTCTCCGGGTTTTTCTGCATAAACCATGGTATTGATTCACACCTGCTCAGGTGTGCAGTGCGCTGGGAAGCTGAGGCAGGGTGGGAGTGTGGAAACTGGAGAGGGAAGAACCGTGCCCCCCGTTGTTCCTACAAGCTCAGCTACAGCTGTCGAACAGCTGGAGGTTAAAACACGGGGGGAACACCTCGGGCAGCCTCCCAGGAGACCTGCCCGGTCAGTCAGTCCTTCATCGAGAGGCTGCGGGATTCTTGGCATCGGAAAAAAAAGAGATAAAAGGGGGGAGAGAGAGAGAGAGAAAAGAAGAAGAAGAGAGGAAGAGGAGGAAGAGAGTAAAAAGAGAGCGATTTCCCGTTTACAATACAATAAATCTTCTTCCATGATGAATATTCTAATTTCCAAGAACCAATCTAATACAAAATACAAATTCTATAGCATTTCCATGCAGCCTATAGGAATCCTTACATTAGCATAGTGTGTTACATTTTTAACTCTAAGATCTGATCTTTGGACCCTGGTGAGTCTTTTTGTGCCCTTTGGAGTTGCTCTCTGGCCAAGGGCATTGTTTAATCAAGAGGGGATTAGCTTCAGAGGCCATCCCATTGTTTCATGGTAATTCAGTAACTAAAGCTTGGCATCTCAAAACGTGGCTTTCATTTCAATTTCGTTCATGGTTTCCATATTCCCAGAATCTGAGCATTCATATTTGCAAGATTCCTCTGTTTCATCTTTTCCAACACTTCATCCTCACATTCCTCCCTCCTGATTTGCTTAAGGAGGAAAAAAAAAACCAAAAAAACAAAAAAACAAAACAACAAAAAAAAAAAAAACCAAAAAAAAAAACCAAAAAAAAAAAAAACCAGAGGGCACTGGAAGGCAAAGGATGGCTGAGAGAAAGGGAAATAAAATCAATTGGATGCTTCAGCTCCAGCAAGTGTTGTGGTCAGGGTGAGGAGAGGGAATAGCTCAGGGGGGTTTGTCTCATGGCATTCCTATTTCCCAGCTACATTTCTGTTTCCTGAAACAGAGGGAAGGGCTCCTGCAGCATCACCAGCAGCACAGGAGGGGCATGGGGGGTCAGCAGAGAGCTGGGAAAAGGCTCAGCCCTGGAAAAGGGAGCAGAGCACCCACAGCACTTGAATTTCCTCCTCTCCTCACCCTCCATCTCCTCTGCTCAAGCACATCTCATTCACCACCCAGAGCCCAGCCTGGAAACTGCTCCTGATCCCTTCCTGCACGCATGGAAATGTGAAATAAAGGCCTGAAGGAGCTCCAGGTGAGCAACCCACACCCAGTTCCAGCATGGGCAGCTCACCCAGCTCCCCACCAACACCCTCATTTCCAACCTGCACCCCCCACTTCGTGCTGCCACTGCTGCCATTCACTCCTCAAGAGGTTTAATCTGATTATTTCAGGGACAGAGCTCTCCTGCACATTTGCAGGTTCTCCAGGGAAATTCCAAATTAAGTTGTGCCCTGGACAGCGAGCACGGTTGCAGCTGGAGAGGGCAAATCTGAGCTGCAAAATCTGCCCTCAATTCAGTGCTCTCAGAGAAAAGCACCTCAGTTCTCCTTTCCTCATTTCCCAATCTGCCAATAAAACCACCCACTCCTCCTGGAAATCCTGGGCTGCACCTGGAGAGGGCTGCACGCCCCTGGAGTAAATGATACTGTTAGAGATGAAAGCATTTTGGAGTATTTTAGGAGTTCATTCTCAGAAATGTCAGTGATTTGTGAGTTTCTGTATTTGTGGTGCAGCATTTCCTCACTCCATTTGCAGGAATTGCCAGGACAATCACAGCCACTCCTGCTCCCAATCCTACAACAGGATATTGGTTTTTGAAGAGAGAAATAGAGCTTCTCCTTTTCCATAAAATCCTATTGGTGTTTTTCTTATTCTTAAAATTACTTTGGCTTATTTAATAGAAGGAAAATCTGTGATAATTTTTGAGTAATTGCTGCAGAATTTATTGATGCAGAATTTTCTGTTCCACCAGCTGCTCCTTTTTGAGGACAGTGGAAGTTTTTTCCTTGCTTTTGTTTTACTTCTAAGAGTTCACTGAAGCTGTCAAACCCAAATCACTGCCAACACCCAGTAATTCTCCTTAAAACAGAAATGACATCATCAGGCACGATCACATCCATCCTTCACCCTGCTGCCAGTGCCACGAGGACAAAGCAATAGCTCAAAGCTGAAATGTTGCCTTGCACAGGTTTTATAGTCACCAAATCTGGAATGGTTTGGGCTGGGAGGGACCTCCAGGATCATCCAGTGCCACCCTCTGTGTCCCAGGGACACCTTCACTGTCCCAGCCTGGCCTTGGGCACTGCTCTGGGAATTCCATCCCAGGCTCTCCCACCCTCACTGGGAGGGATTCTCCTAAAATCCCACCCAAACCCCCCCTTCTGCAGCATGGAGCCATTCCCTGCTGTCTGATCACAGATTTGGGGACTTGCTGCAGCCAAAATGCTCTTTAATGACCAGTGACCACTCCTGGCTCATTGCTCATGGGTCTGCCCCATTCCCTTCCCATCCCCTTCACTCTGGGCTTGCTGTGAGGTTTTGGTGCCAGCCAGGGCTGCCCTGCACAGGGAATGTGACAAGTGACCTCGTCCTGCTGGTTCCTGTCACTGCTGAGGATTCCCTGCTGCTCCCTGTTCCTGCTCTGAAGGAAACAGAAAACCAAACCCATTCCTAGTGCTGGGCTGCTGCAGAGAATTTCTGCTCTGCCCCACACACCCTGCCAGGCCTCCTGCCCTGATGAGATACCTGCAGCCACATCTGTGATAATTCTCCAATGTGTTTCCTCCATCTCACAGAGATCATTTTTAACAGGACAGGCTCGTTTTAAATGGGTCCCTTCACTGAAGTAGGATAATTGTCACAGCAGAATGAAACCTGATGTCAAAGCAGACCCCCAGCCCCTCTCCCCTCTCAAGGTAATTACATTTTAAACCATGCCCTGAGCTGTGCTTGTCTTTCCACCATATGGGAGGCGGTCTGGGGAGTGACTGAAACGTGGGGATTTTACAGGAGCAGATTGGGAGCAGGGACTTTGCCAGGGGGAGCTGGGCTGGAGGAGCAGAGGGGTCCCAGCAGGGCACAGCCCTTCCTCCAGGAGCTGCTGAACTCCCAGCACAGCATCCCTGGGGTGCAGCACCTGTAAAAGACGATTTTAGCTGTCTGTAAATGATGCCTTGTGAGGAGCCTGATTCAAGAGCTGAGGGAATCAGGGTAAAAGCAGCCCAGACAGCCCACTCAGAAATGAATTTTTCCATAATTAGGCCACAAAGTGGAAAAGTCCTCTTAACACTGCATTACTGAGCACCTGAAAGGAGAGAATGAAAAGTTTCTCAAGGGGCCACCAGACCTGGAAAAGCAAATCACTGAGGCCAAAGAAAATGAGATTAAATTGAACCACTGAAATGCAGTGTGTCTATTGACCTCCCTCATACCAAGTGCTTTCTTCATGTTCCTGTTCTGAAAAAAGGGGGGAAAAAAACTCTCCAGGAGAATGCAGGCTGCTCAGCAGATAGCTGCAGGCTGAGTTGGATTTGAATTTTGATCAAAGTTTCTCTCATTTGCCATGCTTTCCTGTGTCTGCACTCCCAATCTGCCTCTTTTGCTTAAAATAATGCTTCCCATACAGGGAGGCATAGCTGCCATACATAATGAGGAAACCTGGGCTCCTGAAAACGGCTTTTGTGCTGCCTGGGCTTCTTCTCCAGAATCCAGGCTGCTGGAATGGGAGCATCAGGAGTCCTCTGGCTGCCCCTGCCCACGGGGGCTGCTCAGGGTGGGCACTGGCACTGCCCCACCCCACCCCTCTGCCCGTCTGCACCCCCAGCTTCTCCACGAGCCAGGAAAATGTTCATTTCCAGCAAAGTGCACAATTTCCTCACTCCTTGAGCTGGAGTAATGTCAGCTCCAGTCCTTGCCTCCTGTTTTTGTGACAAAAGATGCAGGAACAGCAAAGGAGGAGGGTCCTTTTTGGGGCCCAAAGCACAAAAACCACAGAATATTTCTTCCTCCAAGCCCTGCAAACCGCTGCAGTATTTTAAAATATGGATTATCTCCAGCTCCTGCTCCTCTTGATGGTTCCACCTCATTTGTCTTGCTACTCTAATTTCCTTAAATGTGTGTTTTCTTTACAGGCTGCTAACTACAGACAACTCACAGCAATCAGCTGGAATTTGCACACTGGCATCACTTGGCTCATTCCCAGGGGAGGGTGAACTTTAATGAACTTGGGAACTGGATCCTTCCCTCGTGCTCAGGGACACGCAGGAACTGAGGGAGGGCTGTCCATGGGATAATTTGGAGGTGAAAATGCAGCTTTGATGCTCCCAGCCCCTGGCTCTCCTCCAGCACTGAGCATTTGAGGACATGGTTTGGGGCTGAACGTGGTGAGGGTGGGTTCATGACTGAACTGCATGATCTTACAGGTCATTTCCTTGACTATCCCACCATTCCAGGATTTTGATGTTGATATTTCTGGCCACACTCAGAGAGACCCACACTGAGCACCAAGGGCTGCCTGGGCATGTGCGTTTATATTTTCCCATTTTTAACTTTATTTTTGAGATGTGACATCCTTAATGTAACTTCAGTCTCAGAAATACTCAAGAGTGTTGCTACAGAATTTTGCTTTCCAGCAGCACCTGCTCTCCTTGGCTGATCTGACAGATTTTTCTTTGGAACAACTTCTTTCTGCACAGATTTGTTTTCCGGGGAAGGTCAGGGCACTACACTGCACTCTGCATTATCTCCTCCCCAGGTCCTGTCCCTGCAGCAATCCCACCCTCAGCACCTTTCCTACCAGGCTCTGGCACTCCCAAATCAGCTGAGACTTCTCAGGACTTTAATTAATGAGATAACAAAACAGAAAACACCCAGAGAGTGAACCCCTGAGCTGAAGACTTTATCTGCTCTTTGCAGCTGCATCTTTTTTTCCTCTTTTTTTTCCCTTTTTTTTTATTTTTTGGGAGCTGCATTCCCGGCCCATCAATACTGTTTCTCATTAAATTAAATAGTTTATTGACTGGGGAGAGCCGGAGCGCCGCGGCCGCGGGATCCACGCACGGCACCTTCCCCGTGCAAACAGCACAGGTCAGTGCACAGTAAATCAGCTGCTAATGGAGTCTGGACTCGGGGAATCACTGCTGTGTACCCTTTTTATTTGTTTTTAATTTGTATCAATGGTGATTCTGTCACTTCCAATTTCCCTGACGGCCGCGGGAGCAGAGCAAGCCCCGTTTTAATCCTCGTTCAGCGTCGAGCAGCCAAGGCCCCCCCAGCTCTCGGGGTTCAGGTGGCTTTGCTGCTCTCCTTCCCTTTCTGTTCCATCTGCAGCACCACGGGATCTCTCCTCATGGAAAGGGTGCTCAGGGTTTGGAAGGGGCTGCCCAGGTGGAGTCCCCGTCCCTGGAGGTGTCCAGAGGACACTCAGAGCTCTGGGGTGGTGACAAAGTGGGGACTGGGCACGGCTTGGACTGGATGATCTTGGATGATCTTGGATGATCTTGGATGACTCTTCCACCCCCTGCTCTGCTCTCTCTAGAGCTGTGAGCTGTTTTCCCATCCCAGTTTTCCCCCAGCCCATCACAGAGTGCTCAGGACAGCAGGGCTGGGAGCAGCTCCAGCTCTGGCTGCAGATTGCTCCTGACTCACAACCACGGCCAGGAAATGTCCTGTGACATTCCCAGTGCACTGTGAGTTTGCAGGGGTTGGGGTGTGTGGACACAGCTGAAGGCTGTGTGAAAAATCCAACCTGGATTTTTTGGTGGCTTTCTCAGCTCCAGCTCGGACCTTTCCCAGGCTGGGGATTTTTCTCAGAGACAAACAAGAGAAGGGAGAAAGAACAACACAGATAAACACCTGGTGTGACCCTCAAGCCATGTGAGTGTTTTGCACGAAGCATGTTTTCAAAGAGGTGTTGCCTTCTTTGACCAATGAGTCTTTTTATTTTGTTTTGCACGATCTATCTTATATAAATGCTGTGGCTTTCAATAAATCACTCCTTCCTGCTGCTTGGAAGGAGTCAGGTGTGTGTTGCTGCATTATTTGCTGTCCCTAATCAGTGACAGGGATGTTTGTCAGCCTCTGCCAGGGGGCAGCCCCAGTTCCCTGGTTCTGTGTCAGTGCTTCCCTGGCTGCACAAGGGGCCCTGCAGAACACGTCTGTTTGCAGAGTCACACGCGCACACGTTTCTCCTCCACAATATTTTGGGAAGCTCCACAGACGTGTTAGGAAAGCTGTCACTTGCACAAACTTCCCTGCAACCAGAGTGTGATTTTTTTTTTTTTTTTTTTTTTTCTTCAGAGCTATTAATGGAGGGCTCGAGTGGAACCAGCTTGGCAAAAAAAAGGAACAAAAACAAACACCCGTGACGTCCAAAAATGAACCACAGGAGCACTCAAGGGAGGTGCACTGAGGAGTTTAAGCTCCACACAGGTGTTCACACTGCCCAGGCCAGCTGGGATTTTGTCCAGAGGTTTGGGCACCAAGCTGCCACCACTCCCAGCCCATCCTGCTGCCCACAATCCCAGGGACAAGAATGCCACCACCACGGTGGAATTTTCTGTCTTGGGCAAGGGAGGAAGATGGGAGGAGCAGGGATGGCCCTGGGCAATTTCCTTGGGAATGACTTTGTGCTGAACTGGCAAGGAACACAACAGGAGGAGATTTTAATGAGGGTCTGGAGCGTGCCAGGAGCACTCCTGCCCAAAACTCAGGGTCTCCAAAGATTTTGGATCAGCACAGGCTGAGGCTGGGCCATTTAAATCCTCAAACATCTCTCAACCCAGAACTCCCCCAGAAGACAGAGACCTTTGCTTATTCCCTGTTGTTGCTCTGCTTTGCCTGCACCGAGAGCTTGTTCAGGATTTTTAGGTTTTTAGTGCCAATCAGCAGCAAATTCCAGTTTTCCATTGACTCAGGAAGAAAAGCTGCCTGCTGGACAGGCCCAGGCTGCAGCTGGAGCAGCAGGAGAGGACTGGGCTCTGTAACTCAGTGCTTCCCTGGGATGCTCTTCCTCCTCCCCTCCCCTTCCCTGCAGAGAATAAACCCCAGCTGGGGAATGACTGATGGAATATCCACGATAAACCCTTCCCAGCTCAGCCCCAGCCGTCAAACTGTCCTGAGGAAGAAGTGCATGAATAAAAACCATGATCTGCACACAAACAGAAAAGGGCTGAATTCTTCAAATAAATGGCTCCCAACAAATAATTTGACCGGCTCTCATGAGCGGCTTAGGCCCTCGAGCATGAAGATTATCAGCCCCATGTAATTTTCTCCTGGCTGATGTAGCTGCAAAGACCATTCATATTCATATAAATGTCTAATGTCTAATCCTCTAATCTAATCCTTTTTTTTTTTTTTTTTTTTTTCCTGCTCATGCTAAAGCTTCCCAGCCCGGGCTCCAAAGCCCTCTGAGCAATGGAATTATTGATAAATTACTGCAGAGAGGAGGAGCACAGCACAGGCACCAAACCCACCAAGCTCTGCCTCCTCTGCAAGAGTTGGGATTTCTCTGTTGGGTGAGTTTGAAGGACAATTGCAGGTCTGATACTTTTCACATCCTGGCCCTGGATTTCTCCTCTGTTGTTGCTTTCAGAGAACTTGAGGAATGGTTTCATTTTATCACAGGCCAATTAAGCTCTGTTTGTGCAAATTGAAAATATAAATCAAAAAATGAAAAATATAAAGAAAAAAAAAAATGCTCCAGATAATCATGGAGTGGTTTGGGTTGGGAGGGACTCAAAGCTCACCCTGACACCTTCCCCTCCCCCAGGCTGCTCCAAGCTGGCCCTGGACACTCCCAGATTCAGAGGCAGGAAAAGCCCAGCTCCCAATCCCAGCCTCATTTCTGCCTCTCCCCTGCCCTGTGAGCAGCCCCACATTTATTTATGGATGTTCCTTCTGCGCTCACTCGGGGGGAAAGATTTGTACCACGGGCAGGAATTGTAAATCCAGGCACAGTCTGTGGCCTCTGAGCATTTCTATAATAAAAATTATCATCCTGGAACTGGTTTTCATTTGGAATTAGGCTGAGGCTCATCAATGCATTATCTCACTTAGACCAACAAATAAGCATCAGAGGGAACTTCTTTCAAATCACGGCGGGCTTGGACCAATCCTGAAATCCTGCCCTAGGGCAGCAGACTCAGTATCCCATTTATTGCTCCCCAAGGCCAGCCAATTCTCCATTAACTTTTACCTAATAGCACATTCATAAGCAATATTGTGGGTGACTCTGAGAATTTAGGCTGCTCTGGGGTTTTTTTTCCCCTTATAAATTATCTTTTTGCTTGATGATATGGAATTATTTAGATGACAACTCCCATTAAAAGAACCTGTGCTCTTACAGGCAAAGACATTTTTTCCCAGACAACACCGCTATAAAATCATTCTAAATCTACTGAATGCATGGAACAGGGTTTTGCCACGATTAAAAAGGAAGGGAGACTTTTCCATTTGAATATTGCCCTTTTTGATAGCTCAAACACACATTTCCAAGTCAATAAGTTTTCAGCTTTGTTGTCAGATGAAGCTGGTTTGTATTATAATTCTCCCTCTTGCTTTCCACAGATACGGAATGTTTAGTAAATAGAATTTATTTGTAAATCATCGCTTTCTGTCCCTGTTGTTGGACATTTGGTGCTGTTCAAGCCTGGCCATGGGCAGGACAATGCCCCACTTGCTCCTGAAGTTCTTTTTGCTCATCTACATCAGCTGCTTTCAGTAATGCCCAGGGAGTTTTAGTGTGGATTTGTGGGAGTGCACACATGCCTGTGTCCTTCAAAAACACCTCCAGTGCTGCAGGCAGCTCGACAGAAAGCTTTGGGAAATTTGGGGAGAGAGATTTCACTGTTAATCCAGAGCTGCAGCAGCTCCAGCTCGACAGAAAGCTTTGGGAAATTTGGGGAGAGAGATTTCACCGTTAATCCAGAGCTGCAGTGCTCTGGGCACAGCATGGAGTCACAGAGGGTTTGGATGGGAAGGGACATTAAAGTTTATTTAGGAGAATTTCCACTAAGCCAGGGTGCTCCAAGCCTGGCCCTGGGCACTTCCACACTGCTGGAGAGCTCCTGTCACCGAGGAGGGGACAGGGTGTGACAACAAAGCCACCGTGTCCCAGGTGTGACAACGAAGCCACCCTGCCCCAGGTGTGACAGGCAAGGCAAGCACTGGAGAGGAAGCTGCTCAAGCACTGCAGAACATCCCTGAGCAGCTTTGTGGCTGAATTTCTGTGGGCTGAATTTTGGAATTAGAGACCCCTCAGGGCTGGAGAAGGTGTTCAGAATGTGGGTGAGCAGGAGAGCTGCACCTGTGGCACAGGGAGCTGTGCATTTATGGACAGAGACCCCAAAAGCTCTTCAGACCATTTCTTTCTCAGGCACTTTTAAACATCTTTCCCACTGTTTTCCAAGCACTGACCTTTGGCTGTGCACAGAAATAAACAGGCACACATAGAGCAACAGTCTGTATGGGAAATAGAAATGTTGACATTAATAAATCATTAAAGGATTTTGATGCCCAACAGCAAGCACAGACCTTTCATCCCTTATTTCTAGCTCTGCATCTGGCAACTAATCCTGTGAAAACAAGAAGAAATTATTTATATTACTTTAGCATTCTGTAAATCAAGCCTTGCTGTAAGGACTGAACCAATATTTTGAGAAGTGAAGATGGGGTTTGGTGTGGTTTGCTGCACACACTCAATCTTTGGCTGGTGGGATATCAAAAGGCCAAGATGAGATCTAGGGAAGGAAGGAGCCTGAAATGTAGGCAGCAGAAGGAAATAATTTAGCAGAGCAGTGCCCAGTTTGGCTTTGTAGAGTGAGAGTTATGGGCTGCAGTTATTGTGCTTTCTGTGGGGTGCTTGGCTTTTAAATGCAGATACTGGGAATCCATCACAGCATTATTTGTTTGCTTGTTTCCCTCTCCCTGCATGTGAGGAGACATCGATAGAGTTTAACTGCAAAAATACATCCATCCACCCTCTGCCCCTCCTTGGGCAAGCTACAGCCTAGCAAGGAAAAATAATAAAAAAAACCCCATATACAGCCACTTGTGTTTTAAAGAAACAGCAAAACCAGGAGCTACAAACCTGAGCCTGATTTACATCCCTGGCAGAGCAGCTCTCCCTGTTACAGCCTCCTGGAAAGCAAGTTTATAAACCCAGTGCCAGACCTTCCAGTGCAGCTGAGAGGGCCACGAGGGCTCCTATAAACAATATTTTATTGATTAGAATAGGCAGAAAGTCCTGTTATTTACACCAGACTTTTCCAGGGCGTTTATCGATGTTCCTGAGGCTCAGAGGAGATGGAGAGAGAGGAGATGGAGCACACTGAGCTGCTGGGCTGCTCCTGGAGCCCTTCTCTGGGGGGCTCCAGCTGTAGCAAAGGCTGCTGGAAATTTTCTTCAGGCAATCCCAGCTGGAGCTGAGCAGCCCCGTGGGTCAGAGCTGACCTGTGCAGTGTCAGTTTTGGCACCAGGAGTGTCAGAGCTCCCTGGGCACAGCCAGGCTGAGGGAAAATGGGAAATTGCCTTGGTGCTGCTTCAGGTCCAGGTGCACAAAACTCCAGCACTGCCCCCTGGTCAGGGAGGGAAGCTCTGCCAGCATCAGCAGGAAAAGGCTCAAACCACAGAGCAGGGACACAGTGAACCCTCCACCATCCCCAAAACCAACTCTGGGAGCTGTGAGAGGCACCAGCTCCTCACTCTCCCACTGCCCCCCAGCCTGCACCCAGCAGCACCTGCAGCAGCAGCTGGAAGGTTTGTTTAATGATTTTTAATTAATTGTAATTACTTACCCATTTTTGGGAGCTGCAGTTTCACCTTGCAGGGTCTCTGGTGGCTCCAGGACTTCTGCCAATTCCCCATTCCAGATCAGAGCCCCCAAGGCCATTTGATAATGGAATGGGTTTGAAAAGGAAAGGACAGTCAGGATCAAACACCTCCAGCAGGGCCCCAGGGAGCTGGGAGAGGATTGTGGCAGAGATAAATGAGATTTTGGGGGTTTGGTGGGTGATGTTACCTGTGCTTGGTGTCCTGCTCTCCAGAGCCAGGGGTTATGGACCTGCCAGGACCCTGCAGGTCCTTCCACAGGGACAGGGAAGGCTCTCCCCTCGTGCAGCCCTGGGCTCCCACAGGAACACAGGGGTGACATTTCCATCCCTGAGCATCTCCTGCTGACCCCAAACCTGTCCTGTCTCCACAGCCCTGCCCAGCCTGCTCTGCCACCCTCCAAGGGTCTCCTCACACTCTTCACCCTCCTGTGGCTGGTCCAGCCTCTCCCAGCTCCCCAAAGCCCCAGGATTATTTGCTCCTTTGCTACAGATTTTATTCCTTTGGCTTTCCCTGATCTCATCCCCACATCTTCCTTTCAGCTTTCCAACAATTATTTATTTATTCACTGGAACCTGTTCCACCTGTACCTTGATCAGCATCCAAAATCTCCTTGCTGCATCCCATTCCCTCTGGGATTCTGCAGCACAGCCAGGGTGCAGATGTGCAGATGCTGGGGGGGCACTGGTGGCACTGGAGTTTGCCTTTGGTCCCCTTTGTTTTTATTGCCCCCCTTCTCCCTGGTGCCAGGCTCCAAACTCCCTCCCCGTGGCTCTGATCTCCTGCCCAGCAGCCCTGGGAAGGCTTCAAAGGATCCAACATTTGGGCAGAGCACAGGAAGGATCTGCCAGGTCTGGATGCTCTGCTGAGGCTCATCTGAGCCCTGGCCCAGGCTCCAAAGCTGGGCTCCAATGCCCCTGAGAGCACATTTCCATTGGAGCTGGATGCATGTCCAGCTCAGAGCTGGAAATTCCTCTAAAATGCTAAATCCTCTGTGGCCTTGCACCTCTTTTATGGCTGAGAGAGGAGCAGAAGAGAAGGACTTTGTCAGGGCACAGAAATGTGGAAAACAAGCAAAGAGCTGCACGTATTTATCCCAAGTCCTGCCTGCTGCAGGAACATTGCTGTTAGCAGGAGCACTGCTGCTCCCTCCTGCAGCAGGAACATTGCAGTTCCCTCCTGCTGCAGGAATTCTCCTGTTTGTTCCCTCCTGCAGCAGGAATTTTGCTGTTCATTAGCTCTTACAGCAGGAATTTTGCTGTCCATCCTGCAGCAGGAATTTTGCTATTTGTTCCCTCCTGCAGCAGGAACATTGCAGTTCCCTCCTGCAGCAGGAATTTTGCTGTTCATTAGCTCTACAGCAGGAATTTTCCTGTTTGTTCCCTCCTGCAGCAGGAATTTTGCTGTTCATTAGTTCTACAGCAGGAATTTTCCTATTTTTTCCCTCCTGCAGCAGGAATTTTCCTGTTTGTTCCCTCCTGCAGCAGGAATTTTGCTGTTCATTAGCTCTACAGCAGGAATTTTGCTATTTGTGAGCTCTTACAGCAGGAATTTTGCTGTTTGTTCCATCCTGCTGCAGGAATTTTGCTGTTACCACGGCCACCACTGCCCTGATGGGTCCTTCCCATTTTCCAGAGGCTCCTGGTGGCACAGACCAAACCTCTCCTCACCTTCACAGACCAAGCCTGAAGGGTGGCCAAGAATCTCCAGCACTGATCTGACCCCCCCTGGATTGGAGCTGAGCTGGGTCTGGGGCTCTGTGAAGGGTCAGGCAGAGGCAGCAGAGCCACCCCTGCAGGGACAGCAGGACAGCAGGACAGCAGGACAGCAGGACAGCAGGACAGCAGGACTGGCACTGTCCCCACCCCACAGCCCCTGCAGAATTCACAGCCAAGGATTGTGCACACCTTTGCTATCACAACTGAAACAGACTGGTTATCTATTGCCCATTAAATGGGATTTTCCCTCTGTGCCACAAGGACATTCCTGGATCCTTGGGGAAGGGGCAAATTGATGTCCTTGACATCCTCAGAGCCTCACGTGGGGAGGCACCAGGGCCCTGAGCTGGCAATGAATCAACAAACAGGATACCTCAAAAAAAAAAAAAAAAATCTACTTTTTAGCCATCAACAAAATGTGATTTATCACGAATGCACTGTTAAAAACACCCAGTCTGATTGGATGTGTTTTGACCCAATCTTTTATCACTAATGAGGTGAGGAAGGGTTTCCTGCTGCAGGCAGTGTGCTGGGGTTTGGTGGAGGCAGAGTTGTTTGGTTATTGTGACCTGCTGGTGCTGTTCCTCCTGCTGGAGCTTTTCCTGGGCAAACACTGAGCAGAGGTGCAGAACAGCCCTGGGGAGAGAGCTGGGGCCTCTGCCTGCTCAGAACTTCATTCCAGCACCATTTGGAGCCTGGAGCCCTGCAAAGGTGATGCTTGGAGCTGTCACAGGGAGCAGCAGTTAATGCTCAGATAGGGAGGCTGATTTTTTTCTTCTCCCTGCAGCCTGTAAGAAAATTAAATTCATGCCCAATGGGCCTAAACATTCTTGGTAGCATTGAAGTGCAAAATTGAGCTAATACCTTTCTGATGTTTAAACAAGTACTCATGATATTTTTATGCCCATCAAGAAGCAGCTCTAAAGCTTTTGGAGCTGCCATTGCAAAAAAAGGGAGGCAAGAAATAAAGGGAAGGGAAAAATCTATTTATGGGTCATGGGGAGTTCTCTGGATAACAGAGACAGGATGAAATGCCAGAAGGATTCTCAAAGCTTCTTCCCCTGCTGCAGAATCCCCCTGTGGGACACGAGGCTGGGAGCTGCTGGGTCTAATGGGGGTTCTCTTTTCCTTACTGAGGCAAAAAATCCCTTTGTGAAAATGCAACAACTTCCTGCAGTTCTCAGCCAATATTCCTCCAGATCACCTTCAGGGGGAAGCTGTTCCCTGTGAGGGAACCCTGGCACAGGGTGCCCAGAGAAGCTGTGGCTGCCCCGTCCCTGGGGCTGTCTCAGGCTGAATTAATCAGTAATTAATCAATAAGAAAACCATTGATAAGGACCATTAAAACAAGGCAGGGAGGAAGGAAGGCTGGAAAAGCTTCAGCCCCATCCCAGCCCAGCCTGCTGGAGCACATATGGGATGGTTTCCCTGGCTGAGGCTGGGAGTGAGGCAGGAGCAGATGGGAGCCGGGCACTCCAGCACGGAAAAGACAATTACAGCAGAAAATGGAGCTGCTGATCACAGGCAGGGATGTTCAGTTCACTCCTGGGATAGAACTTGTTCCAGGAGGGAGGGCTGGGAGCTGCCCTCTGCTGCAGACCTGCTGACTCAGGCACCGTGCAGCTCCTGCAGACGTGGGGAGAGATGTTTGAATGCTCAATTTGGGCCGTTTGTTTCTCATTTCTTGAGCTCTCATTAAAATCATCTGCCCTGATTGTCTGTGGGAGCTATTTTTCGCTCCTCTAAACGGTTGCAGAAGACAGCAGAGATGAGGAAAACGAGAATCAACCCTGGTGAGGCTGTGACTCATCAAATCCTGGCTGCCAGGGCAGGGATGGGGAAACCTGGTCCTGCCCTGTGGGAACAAGAGGCTTGAGGAGTTTTACTTTATTAACATGGGATATGGGCCATGCTGTGAGAGGATGCTCTCTGCAGGGCCAGGGTTTCCCCCTCTCCTCCCTTCCCTTTCCTCCCTGTGCCATTAATTCAGGATGATCTCTGCCTTCCCATGCCACGATTTTATTCCTGCACTCAGAGCCCCACACTGGAGAGCCCCAGTGCTGCCAGCACAACCAGCCCAGGGAAAAGGTGTTTGGAAGGAATTTCTGGGATCTAAGCAGTTCTTTTCCAGCCACATGCAGCCCCAAACTCCCCAGGAATTATGAAGTGTAACTTCATTCCTCCCCTGTGACTGCCCCATCTCCACCATCTCTGGGTGTCCTGCTGTTCCTACAGGAATAATTTCAGCTCCTTTGGGGTTGGAACCATCCCCTGCCTCAAACCCAGCCTGACCCTGAACCTTGCAGTGCCAGGGGATTCAGGATTCTGCCATTCCCAGGGAAAGGCTCAGGAATTCCTGCACACCTGGGGACAGTCTGACCCTGCCTGTGGGTGCTGAACTCTGACAATTCCTGCAGGAAAAGCCCAGCAGGGACTGGGATGTCCAGGATGCACCTCGGGGTCCCCAGGTGATCACCCCAAGCTGGGTCATGGAGTGACAAAATGTCCATCAGCCTCTCCCATTAATTAAAACCCAGGGGCAGCACCTTTCACTCCCCCAGCACAAAGGATTTCCAACTCTCACTCTATTTCTTCTCCTCCTCTCTGCACAAACTCCCAGAAAACGCCTTTTGTTCCAGTGCCAGGCTACAGAGGGGCTGTTTGTTCTCTGGCCATTTAACTGTCCCTATCAGTGACATTTTTAAAGCTGTGGAAAGGATTTTAATTGGCTGAAACGCTGATTGCCATAACAACTGGCTAATGAACCATCTGTTAGCATATGTAATATTTATTTCTACATTTCAGAAAGGCAGCTCAGGATCTGGACAGGCTCTGGAGCAAGGACAGGGTGGTGGTGCAGATGGGCAGGGGGGCACAGGGGGCACAGGGGGGCACAGGGGGGCACAGGGGGCACAGGGGGCACAGGGGGGACACAGGGGACACAGGGGTGACACAGGGGGCACAGGGGGCACAGGGGTGACACAGGGGGCACAGGGGACACAGGGGGCCACAGGGGGCACAGGGGGACACAGGGGGCACAGGGGACACAGGGGGCACAGGGGGGCACAGGGGGACACAGGGGGCACAGGGGGCACAGGGGGGCACAGGGGGGCACAGGGGGCACAGGGGGCACAATGAGGACACAGGGGGACACAGGGGGGCACAGGGGGCACAGGGGGGCACAGGGGACACAGGGGATACAGGGGGCACAATGAGGACACAGGGGGCACAGGGGACACAGGGGGGCACAGGGGATACAGGGGACACACAGGGGGACACAGGGGATACAGAGGGACACAGGGGGCACAGGGGATACAGGGGACACAGGGGGACACAGGGGGACACAGGGGGCACAATGAGGACACAGGGGGCACAGGGGACACAGGGGACACAGGGGGGCACAGGGGACACAGGGGGCACAATGAGGACACAGGGGGCACAGGGGACACATGAGGACACGGGGGGCACAGGGGGGCACAGGGGGCACAGGGGGGCACAGGGGACAGAGGGGGACACAGGGGGACACAATGAGGACACAGGGGGCACAGGGGGGCACAGGGGGCACAGGGGGGCACAGGGGGCACAGGGGGGCACAGGGGACAGAGGGGGCACAGGGGGCACAATGAGGACACAGGGGGCACAGGGGGGCACAGGGGGCACAGGGGGGCACAGGGGGCACACAGGGGGACACAGGGGGGACACAGGGGATACAGGGGACACATGAGGACACAGGGGGCACAGGGGGCACAGGGGACACAGGGGCACAGGGTGGCACAGGGGGCACAGGGGGCACAGGGGACACCAGGGGACAGAGGGGGCACAGGGGGCACAATGAGGACACAGGGGGCACAGGGGGGCACAGGGGGCACAGGGGGGCACAGGGGGGACACAGGGGATACAGGGGGCACAATGAGGACACAGGGGTGACACACAGAGGACACAGGGGGCACAGGGGGACACAATGGGGACACAGGGGGCAGAGGGGGCACAGGGGCACAGGGGTGACACAGGGGGCACAGGGGGCACAGGGGCAGAGGGGGCACAATGAGGACACAGGGGTGACACAGGGGGCACAGGGGGCACAGGGGTGGCACAGGGGACACAGGGGGCACAATGAAGACACAGGGGTGACACAATGGGGGCACAGGGGACACAGGGGGGCACAGGGGGGCACAGGGGACACAGGGGGCACAGGGGGCACAGGGGACACAGGGGACACAGGGGGCACAGGGGTGACACAGGGGACACAGGGGGGCACAGGGGACACAGGGGGCACAGGGGGCACAGGGGACACAGGGGACACAGGGGGCACAATGAGGACACAGGGGACACAGGGGGCACAATGGGGACACAGCGGGACACAGGGGGCACAGGGGGAGGGTTCTGGGCTGCAGGGTCCCCAGGGACCCCCTGGCTCAGCCCTGCAGTGCCAGCAGAGCTGGGAGTTCATCCCAAACCAGTGATGGGCAGCCCGGGCTGGAGCTGGCACAGAAACTGGGAAATCTGGGAAAAGATGGATTTGGGAGCAGAGCTGAGAACAGCTGAGGGTGGAAAAGGGTTCCAAGGGCACTGACCTCTGGCCAAACACACAAACACTGAACACCAAACCATAAATGTGCTTTTTCCTGCTCCCCTCCCTGTCCCTGACCCAGCCCCAGAGCTCAGCTGAATTTGGAAGTGACTGAATTCCTGATGGGTGGGAAGAGCTCTGGGATTTCTCCTGGATTCTGAATTCCTGCTGGGAGGGAAGAGCTCTGGGATTTCCCCTGGATCCTGAATCCCTGCTGGGAGGGAAGAGCTCTGGGATTTCCCCTGGATCCTGAATTCCTGATGGGAGGGAAGAGCTCTGGGATTTCTCCTGGATTCTGAATTCCTGCTGGGAGGGAAGAACTCTGGGATTTCTCCTGGATCCTGAATCCCTGCTGGGAAGGAAGAACTCTGGGATTTCTCCTGGATCCTGAATCCCTGCTGGGAGGGAAGAACTCTGGGATTTCTCCTGGATCCTGAGGATGCTGCACTTTGGGATGTAATTTGGGATGCACTTTGGGACACAGTTTGGGATGCAGTCTGGGATGCAGTCTGGGATGCAGTTTGGGATGCAGTTTGGGATGCAGTCTGGGATGCAGTTTGGGATGTAGTTTGGGATGCACTTTGGGATGCAGTTTGGGATGCAGTTTGGGATGCAGTTTGGGATGCAGTTTGGGATGTAATTTGGGATGCAGTTTGGGATGCAGTTTGGGATGCAGTCTGGGATGCGTTTTTGGGTGTATTTTTAGCCTGTTGATGAAGAAGGGAGTGGAGAAAGCCCCCAGAAGTCACATGCATATGCAAAAGGCTCCTAATTGCCCCTCTTTAGAAAGGAATCATCGGGGATTTCACAAGGCACATTATAGAACCTGACATGCTTATTTTTCCTTTTATTATGTTTGTAAGCAGTGATCCTATTGAAAAGAAAATCAAACCCTATTTTTGCCAGTCACAACCGTCTCCCTTTCTCTTTCTGCCGCCTTTATTTTATTTTATTTTCCTTTCTTTCCATCAGCTGAATAGAGCAGCATTTTCATGTGTATTAATTGCCCTGTAAAATGCCCTCGAAGTCATTAGAATTCCCCATTCAAAACTATTATCTGTGCCATTATGTCTTTGCATTATATTTATTTAAATGTGGCTCTTCTGAATTAGTTTATTTTTAACAGCTAGCCATGCCTGAAATATTGTTCCAGGCCAAGCTGTTCTCAAATCTTTATTTTTTTTTTTTTTTATATATGATAACTTCATAGAAACTCTTAATGCTTTATCCCAAGTGGAATCACGTTTTAGGCATTAAACCCTCTTTCCTTTTTCTCTGTTTTCAGAGGGATGGGAAGTTGCCTCGCAGAATTTTTCCTGTGGCCCCCCAAGACTTTGTCATCCCAGAACTGCAGGACTGGCGGCTGTGGTTTGTGGCTCACACGGAGTTAAATGCGGTGATTGCAGAGTTGATTAAGAGAAAAACGCTCCACAATTCCCTGAATGCAGGGCCAAGTTGTTGTGTCTCCTCAGAACACACATTTGGATTTCCCACCCCTCCTGACAGGGGATTTGGTGGGAATGTGACACGAGCAGCTGGATTTTGGGAAGGGCTGGCTGCTGCAGAGCTTCCCCAGGAGCCGCTCGGGGAAGAGTTCCGTGCCTGGACAGGAAGGTCTGCAGGGGGAATTTGGTTTCCTGACCCATCTCCCCCACTCTGAGCAGAACTCCCAGCACTGCCTGAGCTCCAGGACCGAAACACCGGGGATGCTGGACCCTGAAATCCGCATCCCGGTGTCCCCTCCCTGCTCCAGCGGGGTTATCCCTGAGGAAGGAGCCTCCCCCTGCTCCGGGCACCATTTTCATATTTTAATGAGAGCAGCCGCTCGGCGTCTGCCTTCATTAACCGCGGCCGCAATTAGCGGGCGGTGCCCGGAGCGGAGCCAGTCCCGGCTGATGCCCCCGGGTGTGCCGGGCTGTGCCGCCCCTCGGGGCCCGGGGATAACCTCGGTATCCCAAGGATGCGCTGGGAACGGCCCCTGCCTGCTGGAGGAGACGGAACAGAGGAATCCTGCAAATATGAATGCTCAGATTGTGGGAATACGGAAACCATGAATGGAATTGAAGTGAAAGCCAAGCCCTAGTAACTAAATAACCATGAAACAATGGGATGGCCCCTGAAGGTAATCCCCTCTTGATTAAACAATGCCCTCGGCCAGAGGGCAAGGCCAAAAGACACAAAAGACTGACCAGCACCCAAAATTAGATCTTAGAGTTTAGAATGTCACACACTATGCTAATATAAGGATTCCTATGGGCTGCATGTAAACGCTATAGAATTTGTATTTTGCATTGGATTGGTTCTTGGCAAATCAGAATATTCATGATGGAAAAAGATTTATTGTGTTACAAACGGGAAGTCGCTCTCTTTACTCTTCTTTCCTTCTCTTCTCCCACTTCTCTTCTCCTCTCCCTCTTCTATCACCCCAATACCCTTTTACCCCATTACTCTCTTTCTCTCCCCCCTTTTTATTTCTTTAACCTGCTCTGTGGCTGTGCAGGGCAGCTCCAGCAGACTCTCTTATAATAAACTGCAACTGTGGCTTTTAGCATTTACAGAGTGTTTGAGTCCTGTTCCTCGCCCCTGATACAAAGAATCCCGGAGTCTCCCGCACCTGCGGCTCCCCTTGCGGGGTTTTTGTGCTTTGGGTCAAGGTTTTAACCCCATCAGGCCCTTGGCACAGCGAGGGGACAGCCAGGGATGGTTGGGACAGTTTGGAAGCCTTCCCTTCCCTTCCCTTCCCTTCCCTTCCCTCCCTTCCCTTCCCTTCCCTTCCCTTCCCTTCCCTTCCCTTCCCTTCCCTTCCCTTCCCTTCCCTTCCCTTCCCTTCCCTTCCCTTCCCTTCCCTTCCCTTCCCTTCCCTTCCCTTCCCTTCCCTTCCCTTCCCTTCCCTTCCCTTCCCTTCCCTTCCCTTCCCTTCCCTTCCCTTCCCTTCCCTTCCCTTCCCTTCCCTTCCCTTCCCTTCCCTTCCCTTCCCTTCCCTTCCCTTCCCAGTTTATCTCCTAAAATCCAGGCTCAGCCCAATCCAGACAAGTCCTTGGCTGGGGTTTGGGACAGGCCACGTCCCCCAGCCCAGGTTTAAATGCATCCAGACCCCAGGGCAGCTGGCAGAAAACCCTCCCAAGGTCTGGCACACTCAGCGTTTTCCCCTTTTCCTGCAGGGCTGGGCAGGACCCCCTTCCCCTGCAGCCCATCCCTGACCACCAGCACTGCCCCTGGTTGTTCTTCAGGACCATTTTCCCACAGAGCAGCAGCAAAATCTCTCCATTTTAATCCCATCCCTCATAAGATTCTTTTGAATATTTAAGAGCAGGAGCAGCGCTCAGATCCTATCTGCTGTTATATCCTCCTTCATTTCCTCTGCAGGGCTCGGGTGACAGTGACCCACAGGGCCCAAAGCAGTCTATAAAGAGATGGACAGATACTCCTGACACTGCCAGGAGCTCCTGCTTTGCCATCCAGCCAGAATTCCCTGCAATTTTCCCCTTTATTACAGCAGGACTGCTTTGTTACATCACAAAATGCCTTCGTTTTAACCCTTGGGAGAACGGCAGCTCCTGGCTTGGATGCACCAGGAGTGATCCAGGTCAAGTTTCCAGCTGCCATGGAAGGATCTAAACCCATCACCTGGGTTCCCACCATCCCAAACTGGAGGTTTTTGCCACTAGGTGGAGTTTGGGAAGCCTGGAGCTGAGTCCCCCATTCCCAGCCCGTATTCCAGCAGCTCCCACAGCACTGGGTGTCAGGGTTTGGGGTTTGGGACACGGGCAGGGGTGGGGGGCACCACCTGGGAACTCAGGGTTTGGTGTCTGCTGGAGCACAGATGAAAATAAATGGCAGCACCCACACTACAAATGCCACCACCACACCATCAATGCCACCCCCACACTATAAATGGCAGCACCCACACTATAAATGGCACCACCACACAATAAATGCCACCACCACACCATCAATGCCACCACTACACAATAAACGCCACCCCCACACTACAAATGCCACCACCCACACAATAAATGGCACCACCACACCATCAGTGCCACCCCCACACCATCAGTGCCACCACTACACAATAAATGCCACCACAACACCATCAATGCCACCATCACACTATAAATGCCACCACCACACCATCAATGCCACCACCACACCATCAGTGCCACCACCACACCATCAATGCCACCCCCACACAATAAATGCCACCCCCACACCATCAATGCCACCACCACACCATCAATGCCACCCCCACACAATAAATGCCACCCCCACACAATAAATGCCACCCCCACACCACCAGTGCCACCCCCACACCATCAATGCCACCACCACACCATCAGTGCCACCACCACACCATCAATGCCACCCCCACACTATAAATGCCACCCCCACACCATCAGTGCCACCACCACACCATCAATGCCACCACCACACCATCAGTGCCACCCCCACACCATCAATGCCACCACCACACCATCAGTGCCACCCCCACACCATCAATGCCACCCCCACACCATCAATGCCACCCCCACACCATCAATGCCACCACCACACCATCAATGCCACCACCATCAATGCCACCCCCACACCATCAATGCCACCACCACACCATCAATGCCACCACCATCAATGCCACCCCCACACTATAAATGCCACCCCCCACACCATCAATGCCACCCCCACACCATCAATGCCACCCCCACACCATCAATGCCACCACCACACCATCAGTGCCACCCCCCAGCTCTTTCTGGCCCCTTCTCCAGTGGCACACATGGCTTGGGCACAGGGACACGGACACAGGAGAAAGGATTTGTCACTGGCCATGGCTGGGGCAGGAGCAGGGACAGCCCCAGGGGTGTCCCCAGCCTGCTCTGCTGAGCCACCCCGACCCAGCAGGAGTTCCATAAAATCATAAATATCAATCACATTGGGCAGGATATCGACCTGCAGATTTCACTGACATTTACAAATAAATGATGTATTGCAGTTTTCATTTTGCTGGCTGGGCTGACCCTAATGGCCTTTACATAATTTACTTTTGATTAAAGAAGTGCTTTGACGCAGAGAACCAAAAAAAAAAAAATAAATCGATACAATTATGAGATCAGCTTTAAAACAATGTGCTGTGGCAAGGGGGAAAAGGCAGATCCTTTGAGGATGCTCACATGGAGCTGGGATGTCTGAAGACTTTTCAGAGATCAACAGATTTTCTCCTTGCTGGGAGCTGGGCATGGGCTGAGGCCACATCAGGAGCTGCAGATTGATTTAACTGAAGGCCAGGCTCTGGCAGCAGGGCCCAGCCAGGGCTGGGGCAGTGCTTGAAATTCACACCCAGCACCAGAATGCAAAGGAGGAGCAGCTCCACTTTCCCCTTCCCTGAATATTTCAATATTCAGCAGGGTTTGTGATGCACACAATGGGAACCAACCTCGTTAGAAAATCAGGGGCTGGCATCAGCTAATGCGGTGCCATATGTTCATTAAAACACCACAACGTGCAAAATAATGGTGACAGTAGGTTAAAGTCATATTCTGGTGAACAATATCCAAAAATATGATTTTTTGGCAACTGAACTGCGAGCATTATACATAATTAATGAGTGTTCTTGCACTTACTCTGCCCTTGGATATAGGGAATAACCACAACCTGTTTGTGTTTCTGAGGCATGAAAAACCCCCACATTCACTTTTCTTCCTCCCCTCCCTGCTCAGCTCTGCCACACGACTCCAACTTCTTTTGCCTTCTAAGAAAAGTGGGGAGGAAAACGTGGGTTTTTGGAGCTCAGATGGCACCAGGCTGATGGTGGATATTCAGGAATTCTGATTTCCCTCCCCTGAGGTGCTCTGCAACAATGCTGAAAGGGAAGGGAAAAAGGGACCAAAAATGTGAGTGCAGGTGGCACGGTGGCTGCAGCTCCTCCTGCTCCTTTTGCATTTTATAGAGAATTCCAGAGCTCAGAGGGAAAAGGATGCCTGGGGGGGACCCAGGGTGAGCCAGAGCCAGAATTCACAGGGAATTGCTTCAGCCATGGGTGGAGCCTTGGGATGTGGAAGTGGAAGGAGATTGAGGGAATTCTCTCCCCTCTCCAGAGCCCCACAGCCTGTCCTGCTCCCCAGGCTGGGAATCCCTGGGCATTGGGATCTCTCCTAGGATCAGGTTTGACTCTGCATCCCTCAGTCCCACAGCTCATCCATCCCTTGGGTTCTGCCATCCAGGAACCAGCATTCTGCAAATCCTGCATGGATGGGAGGAAAGGTGGGAGCTGTGTCCCCAAACTGATGGAGAGAAAAAGTAGGAGCTGTTTGTGTTCCCATTTCCCTCACCACAAGTGAAGATTGGAAAAAAAAAAAATAAAACCAACAAAAAACCCAAGACAAAACAAAAGGCCCAGAACTACATCCATAAAATCAAATAAATACAAATGCAATGACTGATCTGAAGGAAAACAATCAACTGCCAGCCAGTTTATTCAATCTGCCTAATGTGAGAAGGTTGCAAACATCCCACTGTTTACTCTGACTTTTTTTTTTTTTTTCCCTTTTGGCAGCAATAAAAACAAATAAAGCAGAACCACTTGCTATTCAATCTGAGGTCTGACTATACCCAGAGAACCAAAGCCAGCAGCAGAGGGATGGAAGACATTTGGCCCAAACCCTTTTCTTCATGGAATCCTGCAAAATTCCCTTTTTGTAAGCTGCATTTAGGAGGATTTTTTTCCTCACTGTGATGCCCCCAAGATTCCCTCGTGCTCGTGCTGGGTCTGGGAGGGTTTTCTGCCACAGCCTGGCCAGGAGCAGGGAACAGCTCTTGGAGGAATTCCTCAGGCACAGCGAGTGGGAAAGCAACAGCTCCCAGAAAATGATGCAGATTTGCTGTTTGTTTGTTTATTAAAGTGGCATCTTTCCTCTGGAGCTCTCTGCAGCTCATAAATTCCACCTGAGCTCTGGATTCCTGGGGCAGCCTCAGCAGAGGTGGGGAGGAGAACCTGCAGCCCTCACCAGGAACAGGGGAGAGGAAGAACTGCTGACAGCACAGCTCTGCTCCTAAACAAGTTTGTTCTAGAAGGTCTCAGAGCTCTGTTTGAATATTAAAAATATTCAATCTGTACTCACACAACCTCTACTTGAAATAAACATTTAATTTTAACTTTGTTTTACAAGGATGAGACAGAAAAGAGGTTGGAAGGAAAGGAAAAAGGAAAGGAAAGGAAAGAGGAAAAAGGAAAGGAAAAAGGAAAGGAAAGGAAAGGAAAGGAAAGGAAAGGAAAGGAAAGGAAAGGAAAGGAAAGGAAAGGAAAGGAAAGGAAAGGAAAGGAAAGGAAAGGAAAGGAAAGGAAAGGAAAGGAAAGGAAAGGAAAGGAAAGGAAAGGAAAGGAAAGGAAAGGAAAAGGAAAATTAGAGGAACTTGTGCAGGTTCCATATTCAAACCAGTCGCTCTGGCTCCCAGTTCATTCCCAGTTGCTGTTACTGGCCCAGGCTCCCAGAGCTGAATATTTCTGCTCATTTCTGGAGCACAGAGGCTCTGCCAGCCCTCCTGAGGAGCTGTTGGCAGTCGGGAATGTCAGGGGCTCTGCCCTCCATTCTTTTCCCAATCACAACACAACAAAGGCGTTTGGATTTCTGAAATGTCACCGTGCCTGCCCCGAGCCCTGCTGCAGACAAGGTAATTATCCCTCCCTGTCACCCCTGCTCCTCCAGCTTGGTTAAAATGAAGTGTTAGTACCCAGCCTGTCAGGAAATGGCTCTGGATTTCAGCTGCTGAGGGGAAGGGGCAGCTCTGGGGACACCTGGGGACACCTGGGGACAGTGAGGGGTCACCTGGGGACAGTGAGGGGTCACCTGGTCACTTCACTCCCCCCAAGTCCTGCTGAGCACTGGGACCTGATACCAACCATAAGTTAATCAGGCTGCTGAAAAACCCCCGTTTGAGAGGGAGGAGAGCTTATCTTTCATTTTCCATGATCAGTTTTGCAGCGTGTTGATGTATTTATAGTTTTAATACACACCCATAAATGCCCCCTAAGCAGGGAATATTGCACCTCTCGATTACTGTTATTGCTTTATTGCTCCTGGGAACCATAAATTAACAGCTTCCCCCAGCAATGCTCACAGGGCACAGAATTACATTACAATGTACACACACTGGAGCCTATTAAGGCATTGCCATTCCATAAAAGTCTTTATAGTTTTTAAGTGTACACCTATAAGTGTTTCAATTAAAGAACTACATGCTCGCCTGGTAATTGCCCTCCCATTTGTGATAGGGCTCCGCAGCAGAAAGAGGAAGAAGCAAGACTAAAAGGTGGAAAATTGGGATATAAAACACCGAATATGAAGCTGCCATAAAAAGAAAACCACAGGTTTAAATTATGCTTATTAGAGTCGTTCGCACGGTTTAACTCTTGCTGCCAGCAAATCTGTTGTTTGTTTCTCAGGGAGAAAACTCAGCCCTGATTCCTGAATTTGGGAATGAGCACGGAGGGGATTCCAGAGCGGCCACAGAGCTCGGCCAGCCCGGGACTGCCAGCAAGGCAGAGCTGTCGGAAGGATGACATCTTGTGGTAGGAGGGCTCCGAGGAGCGGGGATTAATTAACTCCGCAAATGAAGCTGCAGCAGCATCAGCCTGCATCCCCCGGGGCTGCAGGGGAAAAATTTCAGTTCTGCTCGGGGACTTCAAGGGGCAGGGCAGGGACTGCTCAGGTGTGATTTGGGAATCGCCTCACCTGGCTCAGGTGAGCTCTGCTGCAGTTCGGGGCTCACAGGCTCAAACCCGAGCCTGGGAAATGCTGGAGCTGCCCCTTGGGTCTCCCAAGGATTGTGGGGTTTGGACCCCGCTCTGTGAGGAGTGCACCAAGCTGAGCTTGGAAGGTTCTGGAGAATTAATGGGGAAATTCATCACAGAATCACTCCTCTGCAAACCTCATTTTGCTGCTGAGTTTGGAAGAAAATTGTCTTATTTTGGTATAAGCCTGGCATCAGAACCAAAATTGGACTTTTGCCACCCTGTAGAGATTCCCTGGCACCAGCAGCACCCCCAGGTTTAATTCCCCAAGAACCAGAGCAGGATGGAAGGGACACGTGGGCACCCCTTGATAAGCAGCAGACATTAATTAGTGCTGGGCTACAATGGAATTCAGCTGCAGTAATGAATGGAGGCCACAGGAAGAGTAGAGGGAAATTCATCATGGTTGATGTTATTACACTGGGTGTCAGAGGAGGCTGTGATGATTTCCCCTCACTGTGGGAAGGAATGGCAGGAAAAGCAGGATTCACTTCTGTCCATGGCTGCTTCAGGGCACCCTGACCTTGCAAGGACAACTTGGGAGCAAAGCCAGACAGATTTAAACCCCAATATTCTGTATTTATCCTGCCTTTCTGAGGCTGGAACACTTGGGCACGTTTGGATTTAGCAGGGCAGGTTCTGGCATCCTTTTGGGGTGGAAAAGCAAATCAGCTCTTGGCGGCTTTTCCTGCTCCCCATCAACATTTGTGCCTCATCCTCCTCCTCCCAATCCTCTTCACCTGAAACCTTTTCCAGTGGAGGTTCAGGTGCCCATTTAGCAGTTTTCCCTCAGCTGGGAGCTCTGTGGGTTTGGCTGTTGGGAGCAGCAATGCTGCTCCTGAGGAACCATTTGTCCTCTGCAATAAAAAGCTTCTCCCTTCAGAAACAACAACTCTGCCAGATCCTTCCTGATATTCCCTCACCAGAAAAAATGCCTCTTTCAGAGCTCAGTATTTGTCTGGATGGTTTAAAGCATTCCAGAGCAAAACCCATCCACCAGTGTTAGCTCAGCAGATCCCCTGCACAGGGAAAGGCTTTGGGATGGAACTGGGAGGATTTATCTTGTTCTCCCCCCAGCCACTCCCTGCTGGGGACTCTTTGGGAACAGAAGCCAACAGGTTGCTGTAAAATCTCCCTCATTTCCCTGCTGTGAGAGGGCAGAACTTCCAGCAGCCTGCTGTGACCTTACCCTAACTCAGTGGAAGCCATCATCACACATTCCCTTTTTAAATAAAAAAAAAATAAAAAATATCTACAGGGATTTATTTTCTTTTAAATATCTACAAATCAGCATTCATTGAAGCACTATAAATTGTAATTCTTTAAAGGAAATAGTGTCTAACATTTGCAGCTGATTCCATTTGAGTCCCACACAGCTGCTCCAGGGCTGCTTTGTCATTGAAATAAAAACTCAGAGGTTTCCATTAGCTTTAGGTCTATGAAAAGAAATACACTTATGTATCTTTTAGAAGATTCTAAATAGTTATTATTTATTTATGCAGCCCTGGAAGCTTGCTAGGCATTTCACAGGCACGCAAGGAGAGCTCAGACTAAACCACAAACAAATAAATCCAGCAGAGAAGAGAAGGAGAAACAAAATTTCTGCTCTCAGTGTTGTCAGTCAGTGACACAGTGCCCCACCTCTGCCCTTCTCCCCAAGCTCTGACTTATTTGCAGCTGCTTCATCTTTTCCAGCACCACTGAGACCGAAGCAGGGTGCTCAGGGATTTCTGCAGGAAGAGCAAAAAATGTTCAGGGCAAGTCAATAATTAGAAAATCAGCCTGGTGTGGGTTGGGAGGGACCTGGACACTGTCCCAGCCTGGTCTGGGACCTGTCCTTGGTGTGTCCCTTCCTGTCCCCGTGCTCAGGACACTCCACTCTGCCACAGTGCAAAGGAACAATCCTTATTTTCCATGATTTTTTCACCCTCTTCTCCATTTAACAGCTCCAGCTCTCTTCCCCTCTGTCTGCAGCCAACAAATGCAAAACAAAACTCTGGACTGAATTCTTTCCTTTTCCTTTGAAGGAGCTGAGGAGAGCCAGAGTGGCATTAATGGATAATTAAAGGCAGCTCTGATGAGCCCAATAGTTGCAATTTCTCTTTTCAATAGAAGAACCCTTTTAATCCAGGTCATCTTTGGTCAGCAGCTTTAGAGCTGGGACAGTTTCTGCAGGAGCACTGTCAGAGGTTGTAAACTTTAATGACCTTTTACTTCCCAGGGCCTTGTTCTTCCCCAGCTGTAATTAAGCAGGGGTGTGTGTATCTATACATTTAAAGGATAAAAAGGATTCATATTACAATAAAAATCATCACCAGTACAAACTTCAGCAGCCCAGGCTCAGCTGTGGCCAGCAATCCAAGAGGAGTCATTACTGTAACTAAATTAGACCGTTTGTTTTCTTTCCCTCAAATCGAATTGTGGAGGAGCTGCTTTATTGCAAAACAGACATTAAAATTCCAGCTAGACCTCCGAGAGAAAGTAATTTCTATTTTATCAGCACTGTAAAGCTGTCTTTATGTTCTGAAGCAGGAAATATTGCAGGGATATTTATAGCTCCAGCACCAAAGCCAGTTTGAATAGAAATGTTACTGCGGTCGGCAGAGCTGTCACATTGCTCAGTGGAGCAGGGAATTTTAGTGAATTTGTGAATTACCCTTTCAGTCTTGACAAGTCTTTCAGGCAGCCTGGTGTGTGTCTGGAGCTGCTTTGTGCTTTCAGGATAATGATTAAAGACTGGGGTTGCTTCAGGAGGAGATTTCCTGCTATCTCAGGGATGATCTGCTCCCCCTCCAGGGAACCCCGAGCTCCCAGTTTGCTGTGCCCAGCTCAGCCCTGGGCTCCCCTGCTCCTCCTCACCTCACTCAGGGTCTCCAGGAATACAGATTCCAACTGCTGGCTGAATTTTCCCAAGGATTAACAAGTTTTCTCCTTCCCTTGTGGTGCAGGAGGAATTCTGCTGTTCCACCTCACCCTGGGCTGGATGCTGCCGTGACCCAGCTGAGCAAACTGAGAATTTGTCTTTGCAAACTTTCTTGGCCTGCTTGGAGAATCCCTTGGATTTTCCACGTGTCCTTGACCCCCCTGGCCTTTGTCATTAACCAGGATTGCAAATGGGAGGAAATGTGAATGAAATCCCTCCTGTCCTGATTGAAGCCATCCATCCTCACCCACGTGCAGAGAGCCACAGCAGAGGCTCTGCAAACACAGCAGAACTCAGCCCAGCAAATGTTCCCATCGTGCTGGAGACAAAATCATCTTTATTGTGCTGCTGAGACACAGAGCAGAGCCTGGAACAGCTGGAAGTCAGGCTGAGCCCCCAGAGCTGCCTCAGGTGTGGATTTACCTGAGCAGCCCTGGCCCTGGCAGGTCTGAGGAGCTGCTCCTGCCTAAAACCAGGCTCAGAGCTCAGTCAGGCCCAGGTCTGTGCCTCCAAACCTCACACCAGACTTTGCCAAGGGAAGGTTGAACAGCAGAGAGGAAGGAAAATCCCTTCAGGGTTGAAGGGAATGTAGGATTGTGTGTGGAGTGTCAGTGATGAAACAGATCCCTCAGAGGGCAGAGCTCCAGCAGGAAATGTTATTGCTGATGGGTTCCCACTTTACTCTGAGCTTGATCTTTTGCCTGATTTGATTTTTGTTTCAACTTGCCATTTCCCTCCTTTCACCTTTCATTCTCCTGCTTCTTTTTCATCATCACTCTCTTCCACAAATCTGTGTTTTCCCACCTCTCTTCCCTGTCAGCTTCACTTCAACCCTAAAATTCACCTTTTCAAATCCCACTAAACCTTAATCCCACCAAAATCACCTGTGAACCACCCTCCCTGTCCTCTTCTTCCAAATATTTGGGTTGGTTTTGGTTTTCCTACCTTATAATCCTTTTTCTGTTACCTGTTTATGCCACATGTAATTGCTGATTAACACCCCAGACCTTGTCCAGCTCTCCCTGGAGCCTCTGAGGATGCCCAGTGCCATTTCCAGGGGCTGAGCAGGGAACAGGTTTGCAGCTGCTTGTCTGGAGTCCCTGCATAGTCAATGCAATCATCCTGCTGGGAATGAAATCAGGAGCCTCCTCCCCTGGATGTGCTTCCCAAGGATGCTGATAACCATCAGTAGTTTGAAAAGAATTAGCTGGCTTTTCATTCTCTGCCTCTTTCTATCTCCACTCCATGAATTTTCTCTTGTGTTTAGCAGAGCCATTTATAAAATCCACATTCCTATTGATTCCCAAGGAGAAAGAACATTAATGTACTCCCATGTCTGTCCCTGTTCTCCCCCACATGGCAAGGAAAGATTTATATGATTTTCTGGGTGTGCTGCTGCCCTGCAATCGAGTCAACAATCAAGTCACACTAAATTAAACACAGATATATTTCTTCTCCTGGCCTACTCCAGGATGCTCTGCCAGGCTGCCCCTGGGGAAGGCACATCCCTCCCTTAGGTCAGGAAAAGCCAAATTCATTTGGACCAGAAGTAAATTGGTGCCTAGAGAACACCTGAGCAGCTGGAGACCTTTCTGCAATGGCAGTTCTCCCTCTTCTCTTCTCTTCTCTTCTCTTCTCTTCTCTTCTCTTCTCTTCTCTTCTCTTCTCTTCTCTTCTCTTCTCTTCTCTTCTCTTCTCTTCTCTTCTCTTCTCTTCTCTTCTCTTCTCTTCTCTTCTCTTCTCTTCTCTTCTCTTCTCTTCTCTTCCCTTCCCTTCCCTTCCCTTCCCTTCCCTTCCCTGAAACTTCCCTTCCCTTCCCTTCCCTTCCCTTCCCTTCCCTTCCCTTCCCTTCCCTTCCCTTCCCTTCCCTTCCCTTCCCTTCCCTTCCCTTCCCTTCCCTTCCCTTCCCTGTGCTGTTCTGTTCTGTTCTGTTCTGTTCTGTTCTGTTCAGGGTGTTTGAGGTGGGACCTTCTGCACCTGAACACATCCAGGAATGTGCAGACACACAGATCATGGAACCAGGGAAGGGCTGGGATTGGGAGGGACCTAGTTCCAACCCCAAAAATCAAATGCACACATATCTGTGTGTGATGGGAGCTATAAACATATCTGGGAGTGCCCCAGGCCAGGCTGGAGCACCCTGGAGTGTCCCTGCCATGGGATGGGATCCCACTGGTTGGGATTTAAGGTCCTTCCAACCCAAATCCTTGTGGGATTCCCTGTGAACATCCAAACTCCTTCACCCCACTCCCCTGGGTGCCCTTCATCCTTTGGGGAGCTCTTCCTCATGAAGAGTGACCAGCAGCTCTCTGCTTCCCACCAAACCCTGCTCAGGGAAAGCTTTGGGGAAGGAGGAGTGGAAAATGCCACAAACCATCTCCAGATCAATTGCTGCAGCCATTCCTTGAGTAATTCCCCAGCCATTCCTCAGGCCCTGCCTATCCCCACAAAAGGCTTTTTGAGGCCAACCAGAGGCTCTCCAGCGTTAGGATTTACAGCTGATTGCAGGCAGAAGATTTAGGGTTGCACCCTCAGGAAATCCATCTGCAGATCGTGGCGAAGATAAAGAAAACTATAAAGGACATTGAGATTAAAGGAGCTGATCTGCTGCTCATTAGTGCCCCATCCATTTCCTGGGGAGCTGTGATGGCTCCACGCACTCAGCCCCGTGTCCCCCACTCCAGGTGACACTTACAACCTGCCAGGACCAGGAGGGATGGAGCAGGGAGCAGAGCCCCATCCCTGCTGCATTAATTCAAGGTTCAGTCTCTGCTGCCAGGGGAAGGGATAACAAAAGGGACAGGAGGGTTCATAAGCTCATAAATATGTGACAAGCAGTCTTGTCTTATTGCTGCTTTTAGCAGCCTGTGCAGTGGCAATTGATGGTGTAATAGACTCCCAAACACGCCGAGCCCATCTCCAGCTCCCGTGTTTTTATCAGACCTCATTTCTATGCTGACAAAAAAAATTATCAGCGAAAGGCAAAAAACGGGAGCTGTTTGCTACAGCATTAATTTTAAACATCTGGAATGGGGTATAATGCATGCAGATGTTTTGTAATGGAGACAGGTTACAAGGAAAATCAAATCTATGGTGTGTTGCCTCTGCTCGTTAATATAAATTGACATCTGCTGAGTCTGGAGGTGAGCTCTGTGTTCTCCTGCCATCCAGGCTGGAATAATGCTCCATCTGCTGTGCTAATGCAGCTGAACATCCCCTGTCCCCTAAGTCATCCCTGATAGGAACAGACCTGGAAATGCTATTCCAGACAATACCAGGGTTATATATTGGCCTGATCTAAATATCTTTTACAGCACGTGAAAAACTGCTGAGAAATATCAGCTCAGGCTGCTCCAGCCAAGCTGGGAAATATCTCATCCCCACAGAACCTCCATGTTCAGGCACTGAACATAATTTGGGATTTATTTCCAGAGGAGTTATTTAGTAGCAAACAGTTGGAAGCTGTGTTCACAAGTCCAGGGATAAAATTCTGCTCCAACCTGTTAAACTCACTGGGCCATGATGGACCCAGATGAGGGATTCACACTCATGGGAACTTTTTCCATGGATTTCTGACATTTCCAGAGCGGTTTGTGGTGTTCAGCTGAAAACTGGGCCAGAAACAGCATTGATAATGAAATTTAAAATAATCAGATTTGACTAAATTCGCTGAAAATGAGAATTAAAGGAGCTGAATTTTTTGTGTTTGAGGCAGGGACTGCCTGGCTTCATCCAGCTCAGCTCCAAGGTCAGGAATTCCTGGCACCTCCCCAGTTCAGAACTGGTGCAGAATTCTCCAAGCTCTGGAGAGCTCCAATGGGAGGAGAGCCCACCAGACCTGGGCTCCCCATCAGTGTTTCCCACAAAAAACACTCCCCAACTTAGAGAAACTCCTGCAAATATTTCCAAAGGACAATCCCCATTTGAAATGAACACTGCTTTTGGGAAAGGAACAGGAACACCAGAGCTCTGATATCCCAGGATTCCCCTTATTTTTATTTTTTGGAAACCTCTCCAAAGCCACACAAACCCTGTCCACAATCTAAAACATCACTGTGGGTTTTTCTCCTCATTTGCTTTTAAGGATTGTTCTCTGATTGAATCCCCAGGGATGCTGAAGGCAGGGAAATGTGTTCTGCATGCTGAAATCCCTAAATAAGACTGTGGGGAGAACAGGAGCAGCCCCACTCCCACAGGAGGAATTGGGTCACATGTCAAACATTTCCAAACACAAGGGGGAAAAAAAAATAAGCTCAAGGCAACTCCTGGAAAAAAAAAAAAAACAAAAAACAAAAAAAACCTTTGGGGACTCAATGAAAAATTGCCACCAAATGAAAGCATTACAAGAAAACAGATGGAGAATAAGAGAGGAACATCAAAAAAATCAAATGACATGTTTAAAAGGGCAAAACATCAATACTCCCCAGAGAACTGATAAAATGTGTCATTTGAAAGGATGCTGTAAAGCAAAGAAATCATGAAATGCATCATGACTATGAAAGGGAATAAGAGGAAAAAAAAAAAAAAAAAAAACAGCACCTGCATTTACCTTTATAGATGGTTTCAGCAGGCAGGAAATTAGATTTGATTCCAGGCTGGGTGTATATCTATGGAAATACATAAAGGCAGATGCATTGCTGCTCACAAAAGGGTTGAAGTCATTAGAGGATGTCAGGATGTGACACAGGAATAGTGGCAAGGTTTGTTCAATTACCTTGATAAAAGTTCCAGGAGTGGCTGTTGGTGCTGAGAAATCCCTAAATCTGCATTTCCTGGGTTTGTTTCTTTCTGAGCTGGGGGTGCAGGGTGGGGACACTCAGTTGTGCATCCACAGGCAAATGGAATATGAAAACAAATTAATTAAAGCTCTCTGATCATTAAATCCAATCCTGGTGTTTACCCACAGGATCAGGGTGAAGATGCTCTGACCACATTATCCAGAGTTTAAAAAAAAATGAGACCAGAGATGTTTCAAATATGTGCAAATTTACCATTTTTTCCCCTGCTAGAGGGATTAATTCTTTCATTTCTTCTGTGTCCAACACTCTTAAAAGTCAAACTGAATCCTTCACAGGAAAAAAATGAGGGCAGCTTAGGAATTAAGCCTGGCCTGTGATGAGTGTTCATCATCCTAATTTATATCATCAGGACCTGCAGCTACTTCATTAATCAGTTGCAACAGGTGCTAAGCAGCAGAAATGAAGTATAAAATCATGTTTAAATGTGGCTGCTCTCCACTGCAGGTGGGAGGAGATTTCAGAGCAGCAGGGCTTGGCCCAAAAGCAAATCCCTCCAGTTCCAGGTGGCAGCAGGGATGGTGGCAGCCTGGAGAGCAGGAAAAGTTCTTGTCAGAGGAGCTGTGGCTGCCCCTGGATCCCTGGGATGGCCAAAACCAGCTTGGAGTGGGATGGGATTTTGGGATGGGATTTTGGGATGGGATTTGGGATGGGATTTTGGGATGGGATGGGACTGGATTTTGGGATGGGATTTTGGGATGGGATGGGATGGGATTTTGGGATTTTGGGATGGGATTTTGGGATGATTTTATTTTTAAGGTGCCTTCCAACCCAAACCCCTCCCCGATTCCAGCACAGAGAAATCCAAAGTCTTTGCAACTGCACAGACAAAGCTGCCTGGAGCTGCTCAGCACAGAGCAGGGAAGGAAGAGCAGCCATGCCTCATTTATTTCTGTTTTTCCCTTTAATCACAGGAGATGCAGAGTGTGAATGGAAATCAGCTGCTCTGCCTTCATTGGCAATCCCTGCACAGAGGGACCAGAGCAGGCTCAGCCCCAGGCCAGCCCTGCTGCAGCTTTACAGGGACTTTGCATAAACCCCACCTTGGGATGCTCAGCTCATGCCCGGATTAAGGGGCTGGGATATCTGGCAAACAGGAAGGTTTAGGTGGATTGCAAACAAATCACACACAAGGATTGAATCTTCCTGGGAAATGAGCTGTGCTTGCTGATGATGCACCCCAGCTGCAAACGAAGGGGAGCAGCAAGAGCAAGGGAAGGACTCGGAGTTCACATCCAAGGCAGGGAAATGGCAGTGGGGAGGACTGGAATCTGCATCCTCTTGGAGAAAAAACCAAATGACAATCAGGAGCTGTGGATTCTGAGGCCAAACACTCTGTCCATGCAATCAGGGAGGAGCTGCAGTAACGAGAGCCACTTTTCTCACTTCAGAACTGTTCAGTGAGCTGCCTTCCCCTCTTTTATTCTTTTTATTTTTTTCTCTTTGGGTTCCATTTGTTTCCAAAGAAAGTCGATGGAAATGTGAGTATAATTTTGGAATAATTGCCTGTAATCCATTGGTCACAGAAGAATGAATCACAGCACTTTCTCTTTGAAACTTCCTGAGTGGGTTCCCAGCTGGCAGGATTCATGGGGGGATCAGCTCCCACAGCTCCTCTCTGCCTGGACAGGGCAGGAGCTGCACAGAGGGAGCTGGAGGGTGCCCCAGAGGTGATGGGCAGCTTTAGTTCTGCTCAGAGCAGGTTTTGCCCATCCATGGACCCCCCTCCAGCCTGGATCTGTGTCAGACATGAGCACCAGCTCCAGGCACAGCTCCCTGCAAGGTTTGGCTCTTCCCACACCAGGAAAAGGCAGTTTTATAAAAATGAAACATCCTACAGTAAAACCTCACTTAGCTCCTAATGTTTAATTGTGTCTCCACCTCGATCCCAGCACTTGTTTCCAGGACTCCTGCTGCTTTCCCCAGTTATCCTCCTTCTCCCCAGCCATCCTGCTTTTCCCAGTTAACCTGCATTTCCCCAGTTATCTTCCTTTTTTCCCAGTTATCTTCCTTTCCCCCAGTTATCTTGCATTTTCCCAGTCATCCTGCATTTTCCCAGTTACTCTCCTTTTCCCCAGTTACCCTGCATTTCCTCAATTATTCTGCTTTCCCCAGTCATCTGCATTTCCCAGTTATCCTGCTTTTCCCCAGTTATCCTCCATTTTCCCAGTTATTCTCCTTTTTCCCAGTTATTCTTTTTTTTTTTCCCCCAGTTATCCTGCTTTCCCCAATTACCCTGCTTTCCCCAGTTATCCTGCTTTTCCCTGGCCTGGCTGGGGCTCCTCCCAGGGAATATCTGGTGCCAGTTCAGCCCAGGGAGCAGAGAGAAGAGTCTCTGAGCAGCTCTGGATCCCTGAGGTGCTGCTGCACCAGGGACCCAACACCTGCAAGAAAGCAGGAAATGAGCAGATTCCCTGGGACTGGGAATGAGGGAAGCAGGGCTTTGTTGTGGCACTGCTGCCTGGATCTCCACATTCCATATTATGAGATGTAAAACTCATTCAAAACCAAACTCTCAGCGTGGAAGAGTTTCAGCTGAGCTCTGTGGAAACACATCTCCCAGAGCAGAGCTGAACCTCAGCCATAACTCCAAGGATGCTTTAGAGGGGGATTCACACACCTGGACCACAGGTCCAACCCCAGCCTGCACTTATCCATCATTTATTGACTCAGATAAGCAATCACTGCCCAGCTGCTGCTGCTCTGCTGCCTGGGGCGCCCTTTGCCTCTGAATTATTGAAATGCAGGAAGTTCTAAATCAACTGACAAACCTGAAATGCTGCAGGCCTCCACCTGTGGGTCTGCAGCTGCTCTTCAGGCCAAGCTCACCTGCCAAGGAAGTGGCAGCACTGGAGATAAGATAATGAGGCAGAGATTGGTGCTACCAGTCCAGGTTGGAAAATCAGGAATTCCAGCAGAGATCTGTTTCACTATAAATGATTTGTTTCCAATTAAAGCTTTAATTTTTACAAGTAAATATTCCCTGGGAAAACAAACACCCCCCCCAAATTCTGACTCAATTCACATGGCTTTTTTCAGGGCCAAAGCTCCATTTCATTCACCATGGGCTGGATTCCTGTGACCCTGGGAATTTCAGGGATGAGGCACCTGGGTCCCTCCCTCCCTTCCAATCCCCTCTGCTCGTGTGTGTCTGACTGATATCCTGGATTATGGAGCTAAGAATTAATTTCAGCAGCACAATTCCACCACATCAACTGTGCTGCTTGTTTTCAGATGCCATCATTTAGAGAATGTTCAAGGGAATTGTAAAACAGGATTCACTTTATGATGCGGATGGAGCCGGCACTGAATTCCAAATGAGCTGGGTACCACATGCTAAATTGTGTCAGCAACACCTCAGTGAGCAGAAATATGAGCTTCTCTCTGTCTCTGAGACACCTCTCCTGGAGTGATCCATGGAGTGGCATCCTTATCAGCCCAGACAGAACAGAGTAGATTTGATGACAAATCTGTCACTTGAGCAGGGTTTGAGCCGTTTCCAGCTGGGAGCAGCCAGCAGGTGGGACAGAGCTGTGATCAGCTCCCAGGGCTGCACTTTGGGAAAGGCACTGAACCCACCTGGATTTCCCGTCCCTGCGAGATTAAAGCCACTCAAACCACAACTCAGTGTGCAGTCCCAGCGTTCTGGAGGTCTTGGTGACAAGACAGAAGCAATGACACCCCAGTAAATGACCTTGGGTGGCCCAGCTGTGCCTTTGCCCAGGGACTCTGGGACCCTGCACAGAACAACCCAGGGCTCAGAGTGCTTCCCATACCATGGTGTTTGCAATATTCTGAATACTCAGAACGAGATGGAGCTAAGTGCTAAACCCACCTCAGCTCCAAGCACCGGGGCTGTGTTTGCTCAAACCCCTCTCAGGAGCTCGGGATCTGTGCCCTGCCCAGCTGAGCAGGATCAGTCCCTGTGGTCCAGATCTGAGAGCACAGCCAGCTCTGATTTCTGAAGTTTGTGCATCCAGCCACAGAAGGAAATATGTGATTGCATCTGGCATGCAAGTGAGAGATTTGCTCAGGAAGGCTTCAAGCTGAAGCACAGATACAAGCAGCTGATAAAAGCACGGTGCTTTCATGGTGCTTCATCCCCCCTGTCCCCTCTGCAGTTTGACAGAGCAGACCCAGGCAGAGATGGGAGCTGTTTGAAATTCCCCCACCACTGCCTCACGCTCAACGTGTCACTTGGGCTTTACCCATGGCAGGGCAGGCTCTTAAAAGAGCATATTTTATTATCTCTCAATAAAAGGCAGTGTGGTCAAAACAGCACCTGCCAGTCTGCAGGCCAGCCCGGGCTCCAATCTGTCTGCTGTTTGCATTGGGATGGAGATGGATGGAAGCAGAGACAGATCAGCTGTGCTGAGCACCCAGGCAGGGAGCTGTGATGAGCAAACCCTGGTTTCCAGAGGCAGCTCTGCCCAGCCTGAGCTCAGCCTTGGAACGGGGAGAGAAGTGCTGAGGGAAAATATCACTGGTGAGGCTGCAGATGGAGCCAGGGCTGTGCCAGGGCTGGGATTCCTCCATCCCCAGCTCTGCAGCCAGACAGCTCCATTAACCCTTTGTGTGTCCCCCTGGGATGGGGAAAGGGGCTGCAGGGAAGGACATGGTGGAAATGAGTGGACCTGGATCCATCCTGCCCTGCACCAAACCCAAAGGGATGCTGTGCCTGACCCCACAGCTCACCCAGGGCTCTGCTGGACTCAGTTTTTGCCACTCTGATGTGTCCACAGCCCCCTGCACCCTCCCTGTTATCCTCAAGAACATTTCTAGCAGGACTCTGGAAACCCCAGCCAGGGAGACTGTGAATATCTCAAACTTGTCATGTTCAAAAGCTTTATTTATGTCAAAAAAAAAAAAGTCTGATTTAGTGCAGGGTTTGGTGACAAGCTCTGGTGACAAGGCCCAGTCCTTTTCAGGAAAACACTGATGAGGAAAAGCCTGTCCCAGCTTCCCTGGAGCTCAGCACTGCAGGGAGTGTCAGTCCCAGGTGTGAGCAGAGCTGTTACCATGACAGGGGTTTGATCTCCACAGAAATCTTTGAGTCTGCCTTGAACACAGTGATGATAAAACAAAACTTAACCTTTCCCACAGCAGAAGCCAAGTGGGTGCTGCTCAGAGCACGAGCTGCTCCTGGCAGCTCTTGGCTCTCCCTTGCTCCTTTTTATCTAAAATGAAGTGAAGCTGGGACAACTGGAGACACAATCTTTAACTCTTTCACCTCCCTTGGGGATTTAAATCCAAGGCAGCACTAGAAAAGGTCACCAGCACCTCAGAAATCCTCATTTTACCTCAGTGCCAGCCCTGCCCTCACCCCCAAATTCTGGCAGGACCCTCTGCCCTTCCTTTGTGCTCCTTCAGTGACACTAACGAGCACTCAGAGGGGAACAGCGTGCCAATTAACAATTGCTCGTTAGCTTAATTGGGGGACACATGTTTTTAATCACAGCTGAGAACGGGCAGGGATTGAGGAATTGATTCGGGGCTGTGCAAAGCGCCCCTGGCAGGGCAGGGAATTTCATTTGGCAGCTGTGGTCAGGGGAAGAGCAAAGGTCTCCCCTGGCTTGGCTGCTGGGCTGTGAGAGGGCTGGAGGAAATATCCACAGGAAAACATCTCCCACCAGCACAGGGACAGGCTGAGGAAACATCCAGGCTGAAAACATCTCACACCAGCACAGGGACAGGCTGAGGAAATATCCACTGGAAACATCTCACACCAGCACAGGGACAGGCTGAGGAAACATCTCACACCAGCACAGGGACAGGCTGAGGAAATATCCACTGGAAACATCTCCCACCAGCACAGGGACAGGCTGCCCTGGTGTACAGGGCACTGGGAAACACAAAACCAGCACCACTGGTTCAGTTCTGGTGCTGGCATCATTTTGCAGCACAAACGTGGCCCCCTCACCAGACACCTGAGCCAGAGCTCTGGGAAAGGAGCTGATCTCCCTTTGCTTTTTCACCAGGGGATGTCCTGAGTCACAGCAGGAGAAGGGCAAACACAGCTCCTCCAAAAGGGCTTCACCACAAACACTCAAGATGGGAAATTTCTGCCTCAAACCCAGGGAAATCCTGACAGCTCTGCCTCTCCATCCCTGCACCAGCAGCTGCCACTCCCCCCTCACTGGAGCTTTCAGTTAATGGTGTGGCTGAACACGTTCCCTCTGCCTCCCCACCCGACCTTGCCTGTGAGAGCTGGAGCTCCACGTGCTGCAGCACTCGCACAATGCAAGAAATGGTGACATTTACCAGCAATCACAGACCCGGCAATGGAAGGTCTGTGCAGCAGAACAGTGTTTATGCAAGTGCTGAAATGAGAGGTTTCAGGCAACACAAACAAAAACTGAACAGTCACCAGCGAGGGCTCGACAAAGAGATGTCCCTGTGATGGAGCAGGGTCAGCAGCTCCGAGCCTGCCCCACGCTGCCTCTGGAACCAAACTCCTGATTCGCACCCAGACCCCATTGCTGCTCTTTACTGAGCACATTAAACAGCTCCCCCAAGTTTAAATCCACCTGGAAACCGATCACATTCCCATGGCCTGCCTGTGCTGTGTTCCCGCTCAGCTCCAGAACCTGGCACTGCTTGTTGGACACTGGAAATGAATGAAATGAGATTTTGGGTAGGTCTAAGGACCAGCTTTGACCACCCCCACCCCAGCTCTGCAGTTTTAACCCTCCCAAAAGCCCATTCCCATTCCAGACACCGAGCTGAGCAGCTCTGCTCTGCAGAATCCTCTTTTTTCATCCATCAGGCTCTGGAGCACCACGGGTTTAACTCCCCCCAAGGCAGGTCCCTGCCAGGCTGCAGCACAGTGTGGGCACTGCAAGAACAAACCCAAACCATCCCAGAGCTGCTTGTCACAGGCTTGTGCTGACCTTGTCAGAGCCTTGTTGTCTCAACAAAAACACGTGTGCGAGCAGAGATCTCCTTCCTCCCCTCAATTCGTGTTTTAATGAATTCTCCTTCCCCCACCCAAGCATTGTGGGGAGGTCAGGGTTGGAACAAATCCATTCTCTAAGCTGGTAAGGTGGAAATATTCAAGGAACAGAATCAGCAGAAGCCAAGGCAGCTTTCATCTGTTGCATTTGCCTTCTCTCACTGATCTAATGCCCGTGTTTTTGTAAGAGAGAAGCTCAACATAACTTTTTTTTTTTCCCCTTCCCAGATTTATGAGTAATATGCAGCAAATTGGGCAGATCACTCATGCAAACAGTAGCTCTCCAATCCTCAGCAACATTCATCTCCAATAAAAATGGCATGTGGAATTTTTTAGAAATGTTTCAGCCCAGTTATTGATTCCACCTTTAGAGGAGCAATTAGAAGATATATTTGTGATGTCAGTGTTGGTGTTAATGAAACATCTCTTTCCCTGCTCAATATTCTGCTTATTTTCATGGATACAGAACCTGAAGGAAGTTAAAATTGTGCTGCAGGATGAGCTGAGGGATTACAAAACAGAAAAAAATGTTCAATTCAAACCATGAGGCCAGGAAATCAAGGGCCAAACGAGTCCATAAGAGCAGGTGAAGGACAAACAATTCACTGAGGGAAGCCAGAGAAAATTATTCCTAATTTTGAGGCTTGAATGGCAGCTGAGTCTTCTGGGCAATACCAAGGATGGTCAAGAGGACACCAGGCTGTGGGACTTGGAAAGGAGCTGAAGCTCACTGGGAAAGGGACAAAGTGAAATAGAATAATTCTTATGAAGAATTAAAATAGTTTAAATATTTATAGAATATGAAATAATTACTGAAAAGATTAGGAAAAAGAGGGAAATTGTTAAACAAATAAAATGTCTACAAACAAACACATTTCTCGATGAAATAAAAGGATTATGGCAAAGCTTGCCTGTGGAAATTGATAAAAAGCCTTATTCCCAATTTTCCCTGAATCCGTTAAGAGCAGCCATGTGGAGAAATTATTAGCAGCTGTAATATCTCAACCTGTATTTTTAATCAGTCATTCAAATTAATGCAAAGCAGATGGAATGGACCATATTTTCCTCAATCACACACATTGAAATATGTAACTGAAGTTTTGGAGCTTGGAGCCAAAAATGTGCTGCAGCCACAGCCCCAAATGTCCCAAATCAGGGGCAGGTGCAGCAGGCTCAGAGGAACACAAAATTCTAGAATGGTTTGGGTGGGGAGTGGTTTAAAGATCCCCAGATTCCATCCCCTGCCATGGCAGGGACAGTTCTACCGTGCCAGGCTGCTCCCAGCCCTGCCCGGCCTTGGGCACCTCCAGCTGCTCTGGGAATTCTGTGCCGTTCATGGCACATCTGGAGTGGTTCCTGTGGTTATTAAAAATCAGCTGGCACAGTCCAGATCAGGGGAGATGTCTCCCCTGGAAGAGGTCGGGGTTTGGAGCAGGTGCCAGGGCAGTGCTGGGGTCAGGGGATGGCTGCAGGTGGCACTTTGGGCACGGTGGCATTTGGCCAAAGGTTGGGCTGGGTGACCTTGGAGGTGTTTCCCAAGCTGAGCCTGGCTGGGATTGTGTGAAATGCAGGCTCAGGGCTGCGTGGGGATGTTTGCTGAGGCTGCTGGAGCAGAGCCATCCATGCTCCCCTCCCCACCCTGAGCATCCCTGGCAGCGCTGTGCAAACTCTCCCAGAGCTCTGGCAGCTTTGGAGCTGTGCCCATTCCCTGGGCAGAGCCTGCCCCGCCCTTTTCCCCACACAAAGGGGTCAGACAAAGCTGGTGCATCTTCCCCTGGTTTGTGGGATCAATATGGAAAGTTAAAACTGAGCCATGGTCATTGTCAGACCACCCACACTCACCCAGACCCCTTCATCTGAGGGATTCATTTGGTAGCCTTGGACTAAAGGAGAGGAAGGTTATTTTTTTCCTACATTTCCAAGCTATTTAATGATCAGAAACTCAAAATTTCCACTTCAAATGTTAATGGCTTTGCTTTCTGATTTGCAGAAATTGCCATGTTGATACGCTAAATGGTGAGCGCTGAGCGATGAGAGATGAAGATGTGCACTGCGAAAAAATGAACTGAGATGGGGAGGCTTGCTAAAAAAAATGAGTTTGAAGGAAAAAAATTAAGTCTCCAGTGAAAAACAAAATTAGACATGCCACAATATTTCCTGCTATTTCTATCAGGAAAGCCAGATAGACTCAAAAATGGTTCAAAATCCACTGGTGATGTCTTTGCAAGGAAAGCCTTCTGAGTGAAGACCAGTGTGCTTTTCAGCACAGTGCTGCTCTTTCAGTTAAAACTTCATTGTTTATATAATCTAATTCAATATATGTTATAATCCAAAGCGTCCCTGGTACTGATTTCAGGATGCTTTTCAGAGGAGTCACTGCTCTGCTGCTTCACCCCAAATACAGATTTTTCACAGATTCACCCCAGATTTTTCCTCCCTGTTAGAGTGGCTTTGGGTTCGTTGGTTTTGGCTCTGTTTGCTTTAACTCCTGCAAACAAACCCGAAGCTTTTTTCCCCTTTCCAGCCCGTTTTGCTCCTTTTCACAGCTCCAAACCCCACAGAGCAGCAGCGCTGCTGCCCCAGAGCCGCCTCCCCTCCTTCTGCAATCCTCGTGCAAACACCTCCATCTCCAAACATTTTCCTCCTGGCCAAACAATGGATTTTTTTCCAGGTGGGAGGGCAGGCCCTGGCAGTGCAGGGTGTGGTGAGAGGGGTCTGGTGAGTCTGGCTGTGCTGGGAACAGACCCGGGATGAACCCCCCGGTAAATCCTGCAGACTGCAGCCAGCTCCGAGCGCGGCCCCTGCGCTGGGATAAATCCACGGGCAGGCAGCCAGAGGAGCTGTGATAGCGAACACTGACTGAGAATCTGCTCTGCTGTTTCCAAATAAATGAAAAAACCACCGACAGAAGGTTGGCTACGTGCGTGCGGGGAGGGAGCGCGGAGCAGATAAATCGGGAGGGAAGCGCGAGGTCTGCAGGGGTTTGTGATGGATTACGTTGCATGTTTGAACATAATACACATTAAGGCTGCAGACACTGATGCTTTGAATGGTGTGAAATTCCATCTAATGTGGGTTGTTTGCCTGACACAAACATGTTTAACACGAGATGGAACAAAGGCGAGAAAATCACAGCCGAGTTTCTGAGTGACGCTCGGGAAATTGTTTGCTCTTCCTCCCACCGCCCAGTTTGAAAACGCTGCCTCTCCTCCAGCCCCACGCCTCTCCCCGCTCAGGAGTGGGTTTGTAAATAATTCAGAGCAAAAACAAGCAGCAGAACTCGGCGCAATAAAAATGATGTCTCTATCCAGAGCCGGGGCGCCACTTAAGGAAGACGGATGGGAGGATGCTCCGTGCTCTGCTCAGCAAACTGCAGGGACAGGGACACAAACAGCCTGCAACAGGAGCACAGGGCACGCTGGGCTGGCACCCTGCTCCCTGACAGAGATGCAGCCACAAGTAATTCACTGTGAAATGGCAGCTTGGAGCGGGAAGGAAAAGAAAATCACGGGAGGAGCTGAGACTCGTTAGTGGCCCAGCCTCGGGTTCTTGTCATTAATAACCTGAAAGGGCCTGGCTGAGACAGTCGCTCAACAACAGCCCCTCTGTGGGGCTCCTGCTCCAGGAAACATCACAGCTGGATGCTGAGGGACATGGGGTGAGAGGTGGGGCAGGCAGGAGTGGGGTGAGGGATGGGGCAGAGAGGAGTGGGGTGAGGGATGGGGCAGGCAGGAATAGGGTGAACAATGGGGCAGACAGGAATAGGGTGAGGGATGGGGCAGACAGGAATAGGGTGAGGGATGGGGCAGGCAGGAATAGGGTGAGGGATGGGGCAGACAGGAATAGGGTGAACAGTGAGGCAGGCAGGAATAGGGTGAGGGATGGGGCAGGCAGGAATAGGGTAAGGGATGGGGCAGGCAGGAATAGGGTGAACAGTGGGGCAGGCAGGAATAGGGTGAGGGATGGGGCAGACAGGAATAGGGTGAGGGATGGGGCAGAGAGGAATAGGGTGAGGGATGGGGCAGACAGGAATAGGGTGAGGGATGGGGCAGACAGGAGTGGGGTGAGGGTTGAATTCCCCACAGCCAGGGAGGAGCTGGGATCTCAGCAGCACAGCAGAGATGCTCCTGGAGCAGCCCTGCACCCCTTCTCTTTTGATTATTGCCCCAGCTCTGCTCTGTGTGGTTCAGTTGTGGAGGGAGCTGCAAGTCCCAGCAGCAGAGATCACCCAAACCAAAAGCTCCTTGGCAGTAAAGCCTCAGAGCCAACATGCTGCAATTCTGACAATGCAAACTCTTATTTCAGTGCCAAAATGGGAACTGAGCTGTTGAGGAGAGCTTGTCTTTGGATTTTGAGTGTTGAAAGTTTGGTTTCCAACATCCCTCAGACTCTGGCCTTTGGTATTTTGCTTTTGGAAACCAAACAAAGCCCAGCACCCCCAGACTGTCCCAGGCTGCCTTAAGGTTGGAGCATAATTTATAAATATTGATTGTGTGCTGGAGGCTCAATCTTGCGAGGTGCTGAGTACACACAGAGCTCTCTCTGCCCTTTGGACAGCCACAGAGAAAGCCCCTTGATAAATGCACAACTCAGCTGCTCCAGCAGGAGGAAGTGCCAAGTGCTGTTATTGTTCTGTCCCTTCAAACACAAGAGCAGATTTATTTGGAAAGCACACACATAGTGGAAGTTGCAAGGTAGAGGTAAGACATTAATTATGTCTCAGCATGAGAGCTCTGACAGATTATGGGCAGACTAATTAAAGGCTTTAATTAAAATACATGGTCTTGCAAAGCCCGGACTAGATATGGAGGAGCTGGCTCTGGGAAGGTTGGAAATCACCTTAATGAAGGCATCCAGCACCAAAGAAGGTGTCAGAAGGACAGAGTCCACTTTGAGCAGCATCAGGAGATCATCAGGACCTTGGGTGTCTGCTGGGCTGGGAGTGGCTGATCCCAGAGCCTGAGGGGGATCCCAGAGCCTAAAGGGGTCCCAGAGCCTAAAGGGGATCCCAGAGCCTAAAGGGGATCCCAGAGCCTAAAAGGGGATCCCAGAGCCTAAAGGGGATCCCAGAGCCTAAAGGGATCCCAGAGCCTAAAGGGGATCCCAGAGCCTAAAGGGGTCCCAGAGCCTAAAGGGGATCCCAGAGCCTAAAGGGGTCCCAGAGCCTAAAGGGGTCCCAGAGCCTAAAGGGGATCCCAGAGCCTAAAGGGAACCCCAGAGCCTAAAGGGGTCCCAGGGCCTAAAGGAGATCTCAGAACCTTAAGGGAACCCCAGAGCCTAAAGGGGATCCCAGAGCCTAAAGGGGATCCCAGAGCCTAAAGGGGTCCCAGAGCCTAAAAGGGAACCCCAGAGCCTAAAAGGGGATCCCAGAGCTTAAAGGGAACCCCGGAATCTAAAGGGGTCCCAGAGCCTAAAGGGGATCCCAGAGCCTAAAGGGGATCCCAGAGCCTAAAGGGGCTCCAAGAAGTCCTGCAGAGGGATTTCCCTCAAGGGCATGGACTGAAAGGAAAAGGGGAATGGCTCAAACTGCGAGATTGCAGGTTTGGTGGGTATGAAGAAGAAATCCTTCCCTCTGAGGATGGTGGGGCCCTGAGAAGCTGTGGCTGCCCCTGAATCCCTGGCAGTGCCCAAGGCCAGGCTGGATGGGGCTGGGAGCACCTGGGACACTGGGAATGTCCCTGTGTCACCAGGGAGGTGGCCCTGCCCAGGGACACTGACGCTGTGATGTTTTTTCTGCAGAGATGCTGTTTGAAAGGCTCTGTTCACAATCCTGGAGAAGTGCCCCACTGCAGATCCTAAACTCCAAACTGGGAAATGTTTCACTTTTTAATTAAAATGAAGCTTCTGGTTTTCCCTTCTTTGTTCTGTACCAGAAAGCACAACATTTGGGTTGTAAAGACTAAGTCTCAATTTATGTTTCATCATGAGAACCTTGGCTTTCAGACTCTTTCTATACATTCATCTGAATCTTTTCAACTGAGTTATGGTTTCTATTTACATAAATTACCATATGAAACTTGTTAATATTTCCTGAATATCCCTTTTCATAGCACTATTAGACAAGGTTCTGTGCTTTTGTTTGGGACTCGGTGTCAGCAAATCAGAATTCATGGCTGTGATCAGTTAGGAACAGAACAAAATAATTTATTCCCTAACATACAGTCTGGGTGTCAAACAATCCATCCTGAAATCAGCAGAATTTTATCATGCAAATGCCAGCAAGTGTCAGCAGGAGGTTCCTGATCTGCTGCCATCTCCACTTGAAATGAGCTCAGGCTTCCCTGGTGGAGGGAGCAGGTCTGGAACGTGGGCTTGGGGCTTTTTATAGAGCCGCCAATAGCAGGAAAGGGCAAGGGGAATTTCACCCCTGAGGAGGTTTTGTCCTGGGATTTCATCTCTGCTTCCCTGGGGAGGTTCTCAGCACTGAGGGAGCAGCAGGAGCTCTCCAGTGAGGGGATGCAGAGGTGCTTGGCTGGCTCTGAGTGTCATCCCAGAGCTGGGAATTTGGGAAAGATCCCAAACATCCCCTGGATCCAGGGTGTGGCCCAGCCATGGTTTGGGAGCAGCAGGTCTCTGTTGGATGTTGCATTTGGGAGCAGCAAAAAGGATCTAGCAACAAACTTCTTTGTGCAAAAAGCAAAAAGCTCATTATTTAAAGAAACACTGCACTTATTTAGAGTGGTTTGTGGTAGCAAGGATAGAAATTATTCCACTGGTGCAAGAGAGGTGACACCCTGGAAAACGTTTTCCTGGAAACAATCACGCCTCTCACGCACTCTGCAGGTGCTTAATCATTGTCATAATTATTTTATGTTTTCCTTGAGCAGCCTGAGAAATCCAAGCTGCTTCAAGGCTGCTTTTTCCCCAGCTTTCACCACACTGGGACACTTTCACCTCTGACTGTGAACCCTGTCTGGGTGACCAAAGCCCCCTGGAAATCTGAAATGTTTCAGATTTGCTGGACCTCATCCTCTACTTCCAGAAATAACTCCTCTCCTTCCAGGTCTTGTTGGTGAGAAATCAGTTTTTCATGCATTGTATGTGGGGATTGATTTTTTTTTCAGTGGTTTTTTTTTTTCCACTAGATAAAAGCACCCTCTTCCCAATCCCTTTGGGAGAGCTGAGAGCCTGTTCCCATTTCTGCTGCTCGATGTTTTTCACTCCTTGTTAATCCCTTCCTCGTGATTTGCTGTTTCACCCTGCTTGCATTGGAACAGGGAGAGCTGAAGAGGAGGAAAACAGGCCAAAGTCCCTAAAACAGAGAGGGGATGAGCTCACCTGCCATCTGGAGCCTGTGGTCTTCCAAAGAGGAAACTCAAAATCTAATTAAAAACACTCTCTCATAAAGGCCAGGCTGCCAGTGGGCCCGAGAATAAATTGGGGATTATTAGACCTTCATTTCCCTGCAGCATCTTCCAGGAATTCTCCTTTGCTGACCCAGGAGATGAAGCCAGTCCCAGGGTGGGGCTCAGGGAGCCCTCTGCTCTCAGGATGCTCAGGGCAGGAGAATTCCAGCTCCCACCCCAAACCCCTGCTCAGCTCTGGGCTCCTCCAGAGCTCCCATCCCTGCTCACACTCCCCAAAATCCCTTCTCCAGCCTCTGATCTTTGGCTCCAGGCTCCCCCCACCTCCAGCTGAGCAAACCCAGCCCTGCCAGGCTCATTCCCATCACAGGAAGAGCAGAATTTATTTAAAGTTTCCTTTTAGTGACAAAATCCAGGACATTGCCTACCAGCAGCAGAACCTGGGGACCCTCAAGGCTGGAAATTGAGTTATTTTATTATTCTTCTGCCCCAGCAATAATTACTCTGTGCTGGAGGTGCTGGAGCTGCCCCATGCCTGCTGAGGTCATTGTCACCACCCTGCCCATGGCACAGGCAGTGCCCCTGCCCGGGGACAGCAGCTCCCAGGACACCAGGACACCTCTCTGGGGGCTGCCAGCTCCAGGGAATAATTTCATTTTGCAGCCAAGTGCACACCCACCCTGCAGAACGGTGCATGGGACTTCCCATGGGATTACAATAAAAATCCCTCTTGGTACTGAGCAGCTTGGGACAGATGAGGTCCTGATTTTGCTGGGGTTCCTTTCCCTTTCCTGGCCCTTAAACAGCAATTCCTGCAGCTCTGTGTGAGCAGGAATCACTTTGTGGGAGGGAGAAACTCTGAATCATCACGTGCACCACAAACTCCTGGTGCCAACAGCCACAACCTCATCAAAGCTCTTTGGAGAAGTGCTAATAGGAATTGGGGTTTTAAATTGATGACTCAGTCAGGATTATTCAAAGTGATGCACTGAAATTTGTTTTCCTCAGATGTTGAAGCCTCTCTGAGGGCTGTGGGGGCCCAGAACAAACAGTGCAGATGAGAGAAGTGGAAATTCTGCCTGACTTTGCTCCTTCACCTCTGCAAAGATTGTTTTTATCTCCACACAGATGAACAGGACTTTCATTCCTGGGACCTTGCTATGCTCTCAGAGCTCCTCTTGGTTTGTTTGTAATGCCATTCAAAGCTGGATCTGTGCAGTTTTATTTTCTCTGCTTCCATTAGCGCTGCCCTTGGCACTGAGTGAGCAGCTCCTGTCCCTGGGCAGGGGTGAGCCCAGGACTGGGATCTGCAGCACACTGAGCCACAGGAATTCTGCTAAGCACAAATCTCATTCCTTTATGAATTCCTGCCATTTGGGCCCTGCATTAATCCAGCCACCATCCCTCTGTAATTTATGTTCAGGCATAATCTCAAACATTGAAAAGGAGAAGTGTTTTATTTTCAAAGGAAAGGGAGCGATTCATAAAACATTATATTTTGACATTTTCTGGAGAATATAAAGGGGCTCATTGCTCTGATTCAGACCCTATTTACATAATTTTTCCTTCCCTCACCACAGGTAAATCATGGTTAAATATTGAAGCATTTATCACCTGTGTGTTTTCAAGCCAAACTCTGTATGAGCACAGGAGAGGGTGAGACTTTCTCAAGCACAGGCATCAAAAATACATTTTGCCCTCCAGTTCTGCACCCATGAAATGAAGATCCTGGCCAGCTCTGGGCACAAACCCCTCTCCTGGGAGGAAAACCCCTCTGGGATTGTTTTCCCAGGGAAAGTCCCAAAGCAGAGCTCACAGGGCTGGAATTCTGCACGGATTCCACCTGCACGGGGCTGAGCATCCCCCAGTAAAAATCACAAAAAAGAATATTTGGATGCTCAGTCACCCCTGCCCTGCCTGCTGACCTGTTCTTATCCAAGTTTGTTGCCCTGGAATGCTGAGCCATTGAATCTGGCTGGGAGTTCTGGGCTGCATCCTGAGCTGATGGAGCTGGGGTGACTCTGCAGCAGATGCTGACACGGGATCACATCTTGTTCTCCAAGTTCCTCTCCAGCAGCTCTACAGTATGTAAATGGTGGCTAATTAAAAATACATGTTTTACACAATAGAAGCTCTCAGCCTTTCACAAGTGAAAACATGACAGAATAAAAAGTGTCTGTTCCTCTGTCCACTTCCATTTCCCCCCCAAAACGTGGCTGGGGGCCAAATAAATAAGTGAAAAGGAGCAACGCTGCTGTTTGTCACATAACATCAAACACTTCCCTTTGTCTCATCCTCCCTTCTCCCTTCTGTTGTCCTAATAAATAAAATAACACCGTGGGGAGTTGGATTTGCAAACAAACCATGCCTGCAGTTGGCTGTGTCTCCTGGAGCAGCCAGGGAGGAAGGTTCTGCTCCTCCACAACCACGAGCACACAGAAAATGCATACAAATGATTGCAGCTGTCGCTAGCACGACTGAGGAGTAAATGCAGATGGCATGAAATAATATTCACAAACAGCTAATAGAATTTTAATGGCTGCAGAAAGAAAATAAAATGAAAGACACTGTATTTACTTGGGATGTGAAGGGAGTTTGGAGTGTGCCAGTGCAAGGAATGAGTCACTTTGGACCTTGCATTTTCCCACATTCAGAAGTGGGCAAGGCCCCCTGGGTTTTATTTATGGGGAGTTTAAATAGCAATCAGAATCTGTGAAATGTTCAAGGGTGCATCTGCATAAAGTATGATGTTGGCATTATGCAAATGTCATGTATGATGAATGAAATGCATCAAATGTCTTGAGGACACCCAGATGTTAAAGCTGCCAGGATGCCAGGAAACATGGAAGGAGGAGAAGAACATGATTTCTTCTTGAGTTAATTGATTCTCATGTTCCAGCAGCACCTTCTAAACACTTCCAATCAAGCAGCAAGCTCCAGTCACAGCTCACTTGTTGTGGTTGTCTTTTTCAATCATCACTCTCAGCCTCCTTTCCCCAGCCCAGCCCAAGAACCACCCCAGCCTTTCTGGATAACGAGATCCTTTCCTCACACACGTTCCAGGGATGCTCTCTGCTCCACAGCCACGCCTGCAGCTCTGCTCCCTGCCCACTTCTGCTCTGTGCCCACGAGATGGGCAGCAGGGCCCTGCTCCAGCAGGGGCAGGGGGGTTCCTGTGCACGGAGGAGCTCCAGTCCTGGCACACACAACGGGCAGATGGGGCTTTGCAGGGTGGCTCCTCCTTGTGGGTTTCGAAGTAGAGATCATAAAGATCCATATGTGCTGAGCAGGGAAATTTATGGCAGAGTAAAAGCCTGTCCTACTAAAAGGATCAGAAGCTGTGCCTTTGGCTGCATTTGGATGTTATTTCCTGCACTGAGCACATCCAGCCTGCTCACCTTGAACCCTGTTATATTTTGTTGTGTTTTCACTGTACAAACAAAATAAAAATGCCCTCAGCCTTTTCTCAGCAGAGCTGAGGGCCCCACCCCGATGCCCAGAGCTGGAGGGAATTATCTCCTGGTCAGCACCAAATTCTGCACTGGTGGTGCAAATGAACTCCCAGATAAAAATGGTTCACGTCCTGTTCCCAGCACGGGAAGAGTGAGGGTGATCCTGAGGGATGGATGAACAACTGCTGGTTGTCACACCCCTGAGAGGATTCCTGCTGCTCTCCCTGCCTTGGGGCACAGGGACAGCAGCCACATTCCCATCCTCTTGCTGCTGAAGGAAATCAGATTTATGGACACGAGCAGAGCCTGTCAGTGCAGTTTCCATCTGGCAGAGGAGGAGGAGGTGCAGCAGGTGGGTCCCAGAGCAGATGTTGAGGATGCACACACAGCCAGGACCTGGCTCTAGCTGGCTCTGCCAAAATCCTAAACGTGCCAGCAGTGGGAGCAATCCCTCTTTGACCCAGAGGGGAAGATTTGGGGTAAAACGTTTGAAAGCATTTCAGGGACTGACAAAGCAAATGTGTGATCGGTTCTTTTGTGGGTCCAGCAGCAGCTCTGCCTTGGAGGGGCTGAGTTACACCTGGGACCCACCCAGGGAGCTCTGCAGAGCATCCCAGCATGGCCTGGGCTGGAAGGGACCTCAAAGCCACCCAGTGCCACCTTCTGCCCAGATCCAGACAGGATTGCAGCTGCATCACTCGGGGATGTGCAGCCCAAAGTTATTTACTTGTCAGCTGAGGCCCGGGATGAAACTGAGCAAGCTCATAATGAAGTTAGGAATGTAAATCTCACTTAACTTCAGTGGTGCTGATCTTACTGATATGGCAAATCAGCAACTGTCTGGCAATGACAGATTAAAACTGATAAAAATAATTTTATTATTGAGCACATCGTTTGATGTTGTAAAAATGGGATTGTGAGAGCCAGTTCCAATGATGACTATTGAATCTGCTCTGGGTGATGGATAGCTTTTAAATGCACCAAACTTGCCCACCAGCTGAAATTCATAATAATTCTTTGAAATGTCCCTATTAAAGGAGCACTCCCACATAAATACACATTTTTGTCAGACAGGAGAAGTGTTCTGCTTCAAACATCAAGGTACCTGCTCGTAGCTGCTCCTCAGGGTGGCTCTGGGGAGGGCTGGGGCTGCTCCTGCCCCCCAGAGCTCACAGGACTCACCCCCAGCCCTGGTGCAGCCCTGAAATCCTGCCAGGACCCTGCAATCCATATGCAAGAGAAAAGGCAGGAGCATCATTTTTCTTGCACGAGCCTCTCTCAGACAAAGTGATTAAAAGTCCATCAGTCACTTGCTGCAATGGGGAGGGGATCAATAGCTGCTGCTTCACAACAGCCCCAAATTCCCGGGCTCTGCTGGCAGGATTTTTGGCAGGGAGGGGCTGTTATCCAGTGGCAGCACTCAGTTCCATCGACAGCTGCTCTTAAGCCTCATGGATTCCCAAAGAGTTGGTGGAGATTCAGGTTCCAGCTGTCACTGGGACAGGCTGTGAGGTGAGCACGGAGCTGCACATCCCATTGAACAATTCTGCAGGATCACCAGCCCAGGAGGGGCAGAGGGACTGTACTGATGCCCAGCCAGGGCTGGCTGCTCCCACAGCAGCCTGGTTCAGTGTGTTGGGTTGATGTGGCCAGAAATGTGGATTCTGTCACAGTGACCCTGATCTCCTGGCACACATTATCTGCTCATGGGCCATCTTTAAACCAGCTGGGCAATCATCTTTATCTTCCCACAGCCCATCCTCCCTCCAGGAGATATCTCCTGTTCATGGCCACTGAGTCCCAGGGCATGACTGATAAAATTCCATCATCCCACTGGGAGATGCTCCAGCCAGGGGAGGAGCCAAGCCTTTCCTACCCAGATAAAAACTGAGATTTGGAACAGCAGAGCAGCCTTTGCCACTGGATCCCAGAGGAAAGCCAGACCTTTCCACATCATCCCTGGAGCTTCAGAGGAAACTGCACCTTCTCCAGGAGCACTGCTCCAGCTGAACCACATCTGCCCCTGCAGGAGGATGCAGCCACCATTGAATGGGACTGTGCCAACACCCTGACTGACTGACGGGTGTCAGCTTGGATTCTGACTCTGGCAGTGTTTTGGGATTGTTCTGTGTAATACTGCATTTCTATTTGAATTTTCCTAGTAAAGAACTGTTATTCCTAATTCCCATATCTTTGCCTGAGAGCTCCTTAACTTCAAAATTATAATAATAATTCGGAGGGAGAGGGTTTACATTCTCCATTTCAAAGAGAAACTTCTGCCTTTATTGCAGACACCTGTCCTCCAAACCAGGACAATCTTTGGGTTGGGAGAGACCTTAAAGCTGCCCCCAGCCCCTCCCTGAGCACTTCTGAGCTCTGCTGGAGCCTGAGCTCTCCTCGTGGGACAGGGGACACCAAAAGCCAAAGGGACCTCCCTGCCCAAAAGCCACCTCTGATACCCAACCTCAACAATCCTTAATTCCAGCCCGTATTTCCTCACTCCCGTTCAGCACTTGCATTTTATTTATCGTTAATAACACGAAGGAGGAAATATAGTGGCAATAAGATAAGAGCACATGAAATTGTTCTTCCTTTGACTCGGGACTTTGGTTGATTTGTGGTGCAGCTCCCTCCATGTATTTCAGGGGTGTGAGGCTGAATTTACGCTGCACTGAGCCAGGGCAGTGCTGAGCTGACTCTCCTTCCCTCTCCTCCTCCCAGGGCAAGAATCTTCCACCTCCCCCATGCCTCGGATATTAAACACATTATTCTGCCTTGATTGAATACTGGGGAAATTCCATTTCTGCTGTGCCTCACTCCTCTCTGCTGGAGCAGGGATCTGCACCCAGGAAAGCAGAAAGGAAAGGGAGAAAGAAGCGTGGCTGGAGCACTAAGGAGTGCCCCTTTTATCCCATTAGCAGTTTTAGGGCAGAGATGTTAAATTTTAGCTCCAGTGGTGCAAATTCCAGCATCTGCTCCATCCCAGCCCCACTGCCAGGTGTGGCCTCACTGCTGGGGAGCTGCCAGATGCACTGGGGCAGTAAATAAAGGGTAAATCCCACCGGCAGTGCCAAGGGGCTCCTGAGCTTCCCCTTTGTTTTCCCTCATTTGGTTTCACATCTCCAGCCTCTGCAGCGCTCTCTCAAGAGCATTTAGCGAGGAATCTCCTTCTCTTTAATCCTTCCTCTTATCTCCCTGGGGAGGATGAAAGCTAAATGATGTTAATCTGCTAAATATTTCTGATCACTGAGAGTGCAATAGAAATTACCACCCCGACTGGGAATTAATTGCAAAATCAAATGGGTTTGGAGAGGGGTGTCAGCACCTGAACATCCTTTCTTCTCTCACAGCAGAGGACAGCTCTGGAATCCAGGGTAAAACCTCAAAAAAAAAAAAAAAAAAAAAAAACAACCAAAAAAACTGAGCATGAGATGCTTGGGGGAATCACAGATTTCATTTTTAGAAAGTTTGGGTGCTCACAAAAGTTTATTTGTACCAAGAGCAAAGAAACTCTGGTTCTTCTGCACCTGCCAGAAGTACAGAACTTCACACTGGAAGGAAAGGTCCAAAGGCACCAGAGCCAGAGGGGAGAATCCCATTTACCCCGGGGTGCTTCCACTGGGGCTGAATGCACGGAATAAAAAATAGCAGGAGGCCAATTCTGTTCTCTTTTATTCCACTCCTATTCATGCAGAACTCCTGCCAACATCAGCTGGAGCTGGAGGGGAGCAAGGGCAGTGCCACGAGCTGATCTAACACCTCTTTATTCAGAGTTTTCCATGCAGAGCAGGAAAGAATCCCCTGAGGGACAAAAGGAACATCCCCAGCCTGGGTCACAGCCATGCAGGGAGGTTTGTTGCTTCCTGACAGAGCAAGTTTTTCTCAGATTCTGTAATTCCCCCTGAGCTGCTGCTGGTGTTTTTAATATGAGTAGAAAGCAAGAGGATCCTGGACATTCTGTGGGGAGGACGAGGTTTCCCACTGGGAAGTAAAAAGTGGCAAAAGGCACTTTGCTGTTCGTGAAAGGAGCTGAGTTAAGACAGCAAGGAATTCGCTGCCTTTCCTTGGGATCCTCCACCAGCCTTCCTGGGCTTTAAACCATCTTTTGGTTTGGTTTTTTTTTTTTTTTGGTTTTTTTTTTTTTTTGTTTGTTTGTTTGTTTGTTTTTTTTTTTGGTTTTTTTTTTGTTTTTGTTTTTGTTTTTGTTTTATTGTTTTTTTTTTGTTTTTTAATATTGTGTACATCAGCTGTGCATCTCCTGTTGGGTGGAAACTCCCATGGCTCTGCAGAATGCAATAACCTGGCTCTGCCCTCAGGGATGGCACAGAAACTGCACCAGAAACTGCATCACAAGCTGCATCACAAACTGCATCACAAACTGCATCACTGCACCAGAAACTGTATCACAAACTGCACCAGAAACTGCACCAGAAACTGCATCCCAATCTGCACCAGACACTGCATCACAGACTGCACCAGAAACTGCACCAGAAACTGCATCAAAAACTGCACCAGAAACTGCACCAGAAATTGCACCAGAAACTGCATCACAAGCTGCATCACAAACTGCACCAGAAATTGCACCAGAAACTGCACCAGAAATTGCACCAGAAACTGCACCAGAAACTGCATCACAAACTGCATCACAAACTGCACCAGAAACTGCACCAGAAATTGCATCACAAACTGCACCAGAAACTGCAGCAGAAATTGCATCACAGACTGCACCTGAAACTGCATCACAAACTGCATCACAAACTGCACCACAAACTTCATCACAAACTTCATCACAAACTGCATCACAAACTGCATCACAAACTGCACCACAAACTTCATCACAAACTTCATCACAAACTGCATCACAAACTGCATCACAAACTGCACCACAAGCTGCACCACAAACTTTATCACAAACTTCATCACAAACTGCATCACAAACTGCATCACAAACTGCACCACAAGCTGCACCACAAGCTGCACCAACACCCCCGACCCTCCCGCTGCTCCCAGGCCCGGGCAGTCCCTGGGGCTGGCATTTCTCTGCTGACAGTGGCTGCTGCTCAGAACTATTTCGGGAGGCAGAGCCTCTCCAGGCTGGGGAGCAGCTTTCCAGGGCAAAAACTCTTCAAACACAGAACTTCCAGGAGAAATTCTGCAATATTTGGCTTAAAAATATTAATTTGGGGAACGGGGAGGGGGGTTAATGAATTTCACACTCAGGAAGTGTTATCAGATTTTTGGTGCCATCTGCTTCTGCTCAAGACAGTTTCCAAGGCGGTTTTGCTGCCTGGAGCCTCTGCTGGTGAGAGACCACGGCCAAGGGAGAGGAGCAACCTCCGTGCTCGGCCTCCCAGGGCAGCCTGGGTCCACCCTCCCCGTCTGACACTGAATATTTGTGCAGCCAATTTATAAATAGCAGCAGCTTTTAACTGCTCTGGTGAAGGAAAGGGGGAAGGGGAATTATAGCGGGGGGAAAACATGGTACGTGGTGTGGGAGAACAGATTCCCACTCTCACAAAGATTAGTTTGCACTTGTTCTGGGCTGTATTCATTTTCTCTCTTTAAATTCTAAAATGTAAGAAATTAATAGAGGAATTGCTTCACCCACCAAAGCAACAGAAGCAGCAAAATCCTCCCAGCAATAAAAGGGAGGGAGGGAGGGAGGGAGGGAGGGAGGGAGGAAGGAAGGGAGGGAGGGAGGGAGGGAGGAAGGAAGGAAGGAAGGAAGGAAGGAAGGAAGGAAGGAAGGAAGGAAGGAAGGAAGGAAGGAAGGAAGGAAGGAAGGAAGGAAGGAAGGAAGGAAGGAAGGAAGGAAGGAAGGAAGGAAGGAAGGAAGGAAGGAAGGAAGGAAGGAAGGAAGGAAGGAAGGAAGGAAGGAAGGAAGGAAGGAAGGAAGGAAGGAAGGAAGCTCTGAGCCTGAGGGATTTTGCCAAACCAGCCTTGACTGGACCAACAAAGACCCCCCAAAGATGGGGTGCAGTGTCCTTTTGGGAAGTGACAACGTCCCTTTCTGGAGGAGCTGGGAAAGAATAAACAGCTCTGCAGAGATTTACTTGAAATATTGTGCAGGAGGATTTCCCAGGAGCTCGGTGCTGTTGACCCCAGGTGGTACATCCATAACTCCTGCAGCACGGAGTGCACACAAACCTTATCTGGAGACATTAAAGAAAGCTGCTTGACACTGAAAATCAAATTGATTTCTTGCCAAGATTTCACAAGGGCATGTGTGACAGCAAATGACATGCTTAAGCCTTGCAAGAAGAAAATAAACATGTCCAATGCAGAAGCCATCAGTTTCTGTGCCAGCTTGAATTATGCACATCTGTAGTGATTTGACACCCAGCTTGCTTGGCAGCACAGGCACAGGGTGCCTTGCCACAAGCTGAAAGAGATAAATAGGGTAGAGCAGAGAGAGCAGATTGGAGCAGGGCTGCCCTCTCTCCTCTTTGCTCTCCTGGTCGGTGACAGCTCCTTGCAAAGCTCTGCTGCTGCCCCTGCACTTCATGGTGCCTGCTCCTCCTGAGCAGGGCTCCTTTCTGCTTTCCCATAACTGGCAGAGAATTCCAGGCAGGCAGGACCAGCCTTTTTTCCCCCAAAATCAGGAATTTGGTGTTTGATGGGCAGGACACCCAGAGTCCATTCCCTGCTCTAGAGCTGGCTCTGGACACCACAGGGACACTGGGCACAGGGGGAGCTCCCACACTGAATCTGGGGGTTTGGGGTCCCTCTCTCCTCTCCAGCTCCTGGAAATCCCTGTTCCTGACTGAAATGAGGGCAGCTGTCCAAACTCCAATCCCTGAACATGCCATGGAAGCAGGACTGCCCACGATGTCCTGCTGGGCATCCCCAGGTCCCTCTGAGGTCACTTCTCTCGGAATTATTTGTCAAATCCAAGCAGAAACCCTTCAGGCCAAGCACCCAGGAGTGGGTTTCATGCCCACACTGTGCCAGTGCCCTCTGGGGTGCCATAAAACCCTTCCCATTCCAGCACCTGGAGATCAGAGCCAAGTGTTTGATGCCCTGAGTGCTCCCAGCCCCAGAGATTGATGGCACAGCCACCTCCCACCGGCCCCTTTGCCATATTAACATAAAGTTTCTATTGCACAGCAGTTTGATCCATTTGTGTTTGTTTAACTCCTGTGTTCTGACAGAGGAAGATGGAGAATCTGCATAATTAATAATGACCCAAGCAATCTCCCTTAATGCCTGCTCTGAAGCCCTGCTATCCCTGCTAACTGAGGACATCCATAACAGAGGCAGACAGGGAAAAAGCTCCTTCAGGCTGCTGAGATATTATTCCCCTGGGATCAGCAAGGGGTGGTTTGAGCTCCAGCCATTAGCTGGAATTGCTCAGGTCATTCATAAAACTTCTTTTCCTTTGCACAAAGGGAGCACAGGGGCAGGGCTGCAGCAGCAAGTTGGGCACGAGGGTTTTTTTAATCTTCTCCATATTTCTGTATCTGTTTGTGGAATGGCACAGTGCTCCTGGCCTGAGCAGCCCTTTGGGTGCAGGATGGGGGCTTTGGGCAGCCCAGGCCATCAACACCTCTGTGTCACCTCTGCTCCAAGCTGAGAGCATGCCCCAAAGCAAATCCCTGTGGAACAGGCAGGAGGGGTCCTGAGCCACCCCCAGATTTAAACATCCACAGCCCCTGGCCACAAAGGCTGCTGGAAAGAGGCCTGGGAGGTGTGGGGCTCTCAGCAGGCAGAGGCTTTGTCTCCTGCAAGAAGTAAACTTGTAATTCCTGCTATCAGAACAACACTCTTTGCCAAATCAGATGAAATGCTTGTAACAGGGGCTAATCAGATTCTACATTAATGAGAGAAAATATGAAGCTAATCAACACCCAGGCAAGTCTCTAGGCTGCAGGCCTATTAAACTTCATAAAAAATTAATGGCTGAAAGAGCAGAATCGTTTGTAAGGGGCCTCCAGTGGCCCTGGGAGCTCCGAGCCCCATTCCCCTCTCACTGCTCTGCATGAGCCTCACCCAGCCCAGCCCTGCTCCAGGACACTCCTGATGGGTCCCTCCCTCCTCACACCCCCTGCCCCACTGCCATGGTGGCTTTTCCATTGGCATTAGGGGCATTTGTACCCCATCACTCCTTGGGCTGGGCTGGGAGGGACCTTAAAGCTCATCCCATCCCATTATCCCATCCCATTATCCCATCCCATCCCATTATCCCATCCCATCCTATTATCCCATCCCATCCCATCTCATCCCATCCCATCCCATCCCATCCCATCCCATTATCCCATCCCATCCCATCCCATCCCATCCCATCCCATTTTCCCATCCCATCCCATCCCATCCCATTATCCCATTATCCCATTATCCCATCCCATCCCAAGGATCCTATCCCAAGGATCCCATCCCATCCCATTATCCCATCCCAGTCCCATCCCATCCCATGGATCCCATCCCATCCCATCATCCCATCCCATCCCATCCCATCCTATTATCCCATCCCATCCCATCCCACCCCTGCCCTGGCAGGGACACCTGGCACCATCCCAGGCTGCTGCAGCCCTGTCCAGCCTGGCCTGGGACATTCCAGGGATGTTCTTTGTGATTTCCACAGGATGGATCTGCAGATTCCCCCTGGAGCTGCCCAGCCCAGGGCTGCCAGCTCCCTGTGCCACCTGCACAGGTTGTGCTGCACTAATGAGATGCAAAACCCAAGCTCAGATTTCATGAATTGTGCAGGAATGGAAACAAGGAAGGTTCCTCTGCCTCGCATCTGCTGAACAGAAAAAGAGCCTCTGGTGATTCGGGCTGTCCCAGCCAAATTTGAAGCAGACAGGCTCAACCTGCCCAGTCCAGTCCCTCTCCTCACAGGCATTGTTCAGCTCTCAGGTAATTGCAAGGCTGTGCACAACAGATCACACGGAGTGATCCTCTGTTTGCAGTGTTGTGGAGGGAAAACAATCATTTCTTGGGCTTTTTGGCTGGGAGAAGAGAAGACCATTAGAGCAAATCTTCAATATTTAATGCACTATGTAAATGAGATGTGTAAGTACATATCTGGTTCAGAGCAGGAGGAGCAGGGGAGGTGCATTCCAAGTGTGAGAAAGACATCTGGAGCGTTCAGTGATCACTGCTCAGTGCTGGCTCCCAGCAGAGCCTGGGATTGGGTCTGAACTCCCTCAGTGCTGCCAGGGCTCAGTGCTGGGTCAGTCCCTCAGGCTGTAGGGCTGGCACTGCTGTGGATGTTCCATTCCCCCCAGTGCAGCCCTGCAGGGTGAGCTCAGTGCCCCAGACCCTGCCTGGGTGGGACCCAGGGCTAAGCCAGGCTCAGGCTCTGGGCACAGAGCCTCATCCTCTGCTGGGCTGGGCTTGGGGAACCCTCACCCTGCTCAGAGGTGTCTGTGTGTGCCCTTTGGGGTCAGCTCTGAGAGGCTTTTCTGTGACCCAGGCACACCAAAAACCCCACAACCTGCTCCAGGGGCACAGCAAACCCAGATTGTTGTGGCAGTTCAGCTGTAGGATCCAGACTGTGAATAAACCCTGTAGGTTTGTTCAGACAAGCCAGCTGTGGGTGCAGTCTCAGAACAAACTGGAGTGGTGGGTTCACCCTTCCTCTCCCTTCCCCTAAAGGACTCAAGGCACATTTTCACCTGGCAGAAGAGCCCTCAGCTCCAGTATGGAGGTTTTGGGAGTGCAGAGGGTTGGATTTTGCAGATGAGAGGAAGCAGCTGCTGTAGGTCAGCGGCAAAGACAGATCTCAAATTCATCTCTCCTGACTAACAGCTTAAAGTGCCTCTCTTTAAAAAAACATGCAGCTCTTTGGAGATGCAGCTTTACCTCTCTCAGACCTCGTTCCTACAGAAGATAAACCTGAGATGAAAAATTTATTGGAATGCAAACTGTGCAGGTAAAGTGCTGGCTACAACTGCAAAGCAATAAAACTGCTCCTAATGTCTGCACCCCCTGCTCCTGCTGCCTCCAGCAAAATTCCTGGGATGTTCAGCAGCCTCAGCCCAGCCCACCTGGACCTGCTGGCCCCAAGCTCTGCAGAACAACCTGGAAAGAATAAATCTTGGTTTTCCTTTAATGTTTGATGTGTAGCATACAAGGAGGTGATAGATAAAGCTGCCCCTGAGTTAAATATAAAGTTGTCATCCCTGCAGCCAAATGGTCTCATCTTGCAAAATACCACAATAGGACAAGGAGAATAAGAGAATCATCGAATCCCAGAATGGTTGGGGTGGGAAGGAGCTTAAATCTCCCCCAGTGCCACCCCTGCCATGGCAGGGACCCTTCCACTGTCCCAGGCTGCTCCCAGCCCTGCCCAGCCTGGCCTTGGGCACTGCCAGGGATGGGAACCCATGGAATAACCTGTGCCAGGGCCTCCCCACCCTCCAGGGAGGAATTCCCTCCCAGTTCCCCATCTCTCCTGCTCTCTGGCACTTTGAGCCATCCCTTGTGCTGGCACTGCTGTGAACAGTCCCCATTTGTCCCTGCTGTGCTCTGGAGCTGGGACCCCTCTCTGGAATTTGCAGCTGCTTTTCCTGTGCTGCTGTTTGAGGTAATTCTGTGCCACTGATGGGCTTCTCGAGCACTTTACATTCCTTTTAATTTGTATTATTTGAGTATTATTGAATAGCAGAGGTGAGATCCCCCTTCCCACTGAAACCCTGAGGAACCTCTGCTTCTAAAGGAAAGTGACTGTGACTTCTCAGCCCTTGTGGCTGGAGGTTGGGTGTGCTGGGCTCAAAAAGGAGAGAACAAAGCAGGGGGGAACAGGTGGTGGCAGCTTTTGATGACCACACAGGGAATACAGCACCATTAACAAGACAGATGCAAGCTTTCCTCTCATCCTTTATCCAAGTTGTCTCTTCCAGGACCCACTGTCTGCAGGGCAGAGAAGGGGCTCTGTGATCTCACATGAAGGAGGGAGGCAGGAGCTGCAAAGAGCTCTGAAAAAAAAAAAACAGAAATCAATCAATTGCTTTGGTCCCTTTATTCTGAACTTTTCCAGGCAGGGTGTATTTACTGCTGGATCTCATCCTGTTGCTGATACTTGGAATGCACTGAGTGCAATCAGCTCGTTAGAAATCCGAGCAAGGCATTCATGAGGTTTTTTTTTCCCCTCTTTTGGGAATCCTCTCCTGTGTAAATAAGACACATAATAACCCTCCTCTGCATTTCACACATGTGCACAGCTTTTCAGCCATAAATGTCACAGTGCTGCTGCAATTATCCCCATTTTCCAGGAGAAAAAAAAAGGGAGCACGGGAGGGTCTGATGAGCAAACATTGGCTGTGACAGCTAAATTTGGATGCTTGTGTTCAGGGCAATTTTCAGCCCTCTCACCCTCTCCTCTGGAACAAGGAGGGATCAGCATCCAAACCCCAATTCCTGCAGTCCTGGGGTCAAAAGGGGCAGAGGGACAGGGGGGAGCTCCTTCCCATGGACAAGTGACAGGATAAGAGCAAAAGGACCCAGGCTGGGCCAGGGGAGGTTTAGATTGGATATCAGGGGGGGAAAAACTTCCCAGGAAAGCTTGTAAATCTCTGGAAAGGTCCCTCAAGGACCTCTGTGTTTTCAGCTGACAGTGCCTGGGATTGAGCTCCATTTAATTTCTGAATTTCCACAAAGACCCTGTAAGTGATTGTGATTTTGCAGTGGAAAGCAGGGTCTCGCCGTATCTAACCCCCAGAGTATTTTAATCTCTAAATCAATAAAATCCATTAAACAAATTGCTCTCCCCCCACCTCTCTCCACACATCCCATCCAGAGCCATGGCTTTGCCATTATTTATTTAATTTGGAGCACGTTCCAGAGCTCTGCTGATGGATTGAGCACTTCTGCTGGTGCAGCTCAGCTGCAGCAAAAAAAAAAATTTCAAACTTTGAATGGAAACAAATGGCCTGTAAATGCAGAGCTCCAGGAGGTGGGGGGAAACAACAAAAACAACACTCCACAAAAAGCCTGGGATGTTTGTAGGGTTTAGGCTCCGTGCTCTGTACGTGCAAATCAGAAGGAATGATTAAAAGCAGCTCTTCTCTTTGGAAAGGTTAAGTGTCTCATCTCACACAAAGGAACTCCGTGTACCAGCACTCTCAAATCCTGGAGTGAGATCAAGTGCTGGAGTCTTGATAGCAGAATATTTAGTGATAAAGAATGAATATCAGGGGGGATTGAAAATATGGAGAGCAGGCAGATGTGCTGCAGCACTTGGGGCTGTATTGACAGCACAGAGTTGGAAATTCACCCAGTGGAGAACTGGGGGAAAAAAGAAGAGAAATAGTTGGGGGTGGATGTGTTGAGGTGAGGGTGGATCTTTACCAGGCTGGGGAGATAAAGAGATGAAAACATTTCCCATCTCCTCTCACAAGGAATTCCTGCTTTGGCTGAGTACAGATGAACCAACAGACAAAATCACTGTTCATGCAACAGAGGTTCATGCAATCTGATTTTTCTCAGGTTCAGGAGCCCCTCCACTGTCAGGCTGAAACTCAGGGCTGGCTGGTCAGGCTCAGCCTCAGAGCCAGGGCTGCACAGGGAGTGGCAGATTGCAAACTGAGCATTTCATCAAGTGTGCTAAAGGACTGTGGGTCTGGGACACTGAGCCACAGAGAGCAGAAGGACACCGAGCCCAGGTGTGAAGCAGGGAGAGATTTCCCTCTGTGCATCAGCTCATTCCCCTCTCAGCAAAAATCTCCCTGGGACAGAGATTTCCTTCCTGGGAATGAAGAATGGGAGAGTTCCCTGCTCTGGGTCTCTAAATGTGACATTAAGCAGGCTGGGGAGGAGAGGGGAGGGCTGGCAAGAGGCCATAATTAATTTTCTGACATTTGGAGAACTGTGACATCGGGTCTGATCTGTCTGTGGTGAAAAACTCCACAGCCCTAAGGCAACAGGAGTATTTCACCAGGCTTTGATAGCCACAAAAACAGCAACTTACTCTGTCTCTGCCTCAACAGAAGGACAGAAAAGATAAAAAAAAATAGACAAGGGCTTCAAATGAAGGCATTGAAGCACTGTCATAACAAAGGAGCCCCAATTCTGGTGTGTGGGCATTCCAAAAGCAGGGTTAAAACCCTGAGCTCTGCTCATTTACAGGCCAGAGCTCTGTGCCTGCTGCTTGGGGCAGAAGGGATGGGGAAGGTTTGCTCTGCTGGCAGGGGAGGGGAAAAGTGATGGGGAGGAAGCACAGGCTGCTGAGGAATGTGGGGAACATGGATATGGGATGTGGGTGTCCTGGTTTGGAGGACAGGTGTCTGCAATAAAGGCAGAAGTTTCTCTTTGAAATGGAGAATGTAAAACCCCTCCCTCCAAATTATTATAATTTTGAAATTAAGGGGCTCTCAGGCAAAGAGATGGGAATTAGGAATAACAGTTCTCTACTAGGAAAATTAAAATAGCAATGCAGTATTACACAGAACAATCCCAGCCCTGCCAGAGTCAGAATCCAAGCTGACACCCGTCAGTCAGTCAGGGTGTTGGCACAGTCCCATTCAATGGTGGCTGCATCCTCCTGCAGGGGCAGATGTGGTTCAGCTGGAGCAGTGCTCCTGGAGAAGGTGCAGTTTCCTCTGAAGCTCCAGGGATGATGTGGAAAGGTCTGGCTTTCCTCTGGGATCCAGTGGCAAAGGCTGCTCTGCTGTTCCAAATCTCAGTTTTTACCTGGGTAGGAAAGGCTTGGCTCCTCCCCTGGCTGGAGCATCTCCCAGTGGGATGATGGAATTTTATCAGTCATGCCCTGGGACTCAGTGGCCATGAACAGGAGATATCTCCTGGAGGGAGGATGGGCTGTGGGAAGATAAAGATGATTGCCCAGCTGGTTTAAAGATGGCCCATGAGCAGATAATGTGTGCCAGGAGATCAGGGGCACTGTGACAGAATCCACATTTCTGTCTCATCAACCCAACACACTACCTCAGGGAAATTCACCCCTCTGGGCACAGGAGAGCTGCCAGCAGAGAGGGACAGGGCAGGTTTGGGAAGGATCCTTCCCTCTGCCTCCCTGGGTGTGAGAAAAGCACCAGGAGCACAGGGAGCCCATTCAAACAGTGTTTAGAGAGATAATTGCAGCAGCTAATTGCCAAATAATAATAATAAAACATCTTGAAGTTTGCTAATGGAGGGGTTGGAATACTGTAATTCTTAACAGACAGCAATTAATACAGGCTGGAGTATCCAATAAATTAAGAAACCTCATCCATTCTGTTCTGGAACCACATGATGACATTTTATGTGATGACAGCTCTGCTCAGAAATCAGATACGTCTGGAGTTCTTTTATTTTTATGGGGACAGAAAGACATTCTCTAGTGAAAGTTAAATGAAGTTAGAGCCCTTCTGTAAACAGTTTGCAATCCCTGTATTCATTAAAGTCAAAAGAAATTGTGCTGTTAATCAAGGCTTCATTTTAAAAGGATCAGAACTGGACCTTGCCTATCACACCTCCCCTTCCCTACTTCTCCAATAATCACAGATCAAATTAAAGCCTAAATCTGGCTTTCTGTTTAATTGAGTTCTGCTCAGCTCTGCCCTTTCAGCCACAGCTCCATGTGCAAAGTGTGACCAGGAGATCTGGGGGGGAATTCTGTGCTGCTTTCCTTTGATCCATGATGCAAGATTTGAGTCCTCTCTCCTCACAAAGTTTTATTTGCATAAGATACAAATTTTCTTGCACCATCTGAAGCTGATGAGCACATTCCACAATAATTCCTGCAATCATTTTATTCCAGACAGCAAACCATGAATATCTCAGGGCTGGGTTTTCAAGTGTGCCTGGAATTTTTGCTGGCTGGGGGTGGGAGTTTGTCCCTGGCCCTGTGCTGGTGCTGAAGTGTCCCCTGTGTCACCTCATGGCGCATCCCTGGCTCTGGAATGCAGAATTCCTGACTGCTGGCTCAGATATTCCATTTATTCCTTGCAAGTATTCCCATTTTCCTGCGAGGCCAGCACGAGGAGGGGAGGCAGCAGCTCCTCAGGCTCCTGAAATGCCTCCAGCACCTCTTCAAATGTCTCCTGGGAGCTCCAGGAGTTCCTCAGGAATCCCACTCTGGTCTCTGCAGCCCTGGGGCTTCACTTCAGAGGGATTTTCAGAGATGGGCTCTGTCTCTCTGAAAGGCTGGAGCAGGCTCAGCTGCTGCCACTGGCTGAAATGAAAGGTTAAGTTTTGCCAAAAAAAGGGAAATGGTGTCTTCCATCAGCGAGCATTCAATTGCAGTGACATAACAATGCCACAAGAGCAATTTTGTTCTTGGCATATTTAGAGGTGGCATTAGGGAGTGTACCAAGGTAGCAATTTTCTAGATAATCAACTTAATGTCTTCATTCTAAGTGAGTTTATACGTGTAAGTTAATTAGGGGAGTTAATTTTCACAAATGGCAGAAAATCTGCATTTTTTTTCCAGTCAGCTTCTGCTTTATGGCAGCTCCTGATTCAGGGGAGCTGGGAGGGACGAGCTGAGGCTCCTGCCACAGTCAGGAGAGGGGCTCCTGGGTTTTGGGGCTCCCTCTGCCCCATTCCAGCCCCTCTGGGGCAGAGGGGAAACTTTCCTGCAGCAGATCCCAGAGGTGGAGAGAGCTCTGAGCCAGCCCTGCAGGGGAAACTTGTGCTGAGAAAATGGAAATAGGAGTGAAGTGACAGAATCATGGCATTGGGAGGAATCTTAAAAATCATCCCATCCCAGCCCTGCCATGTCAGGGACACCTCCCACTGTCCCAGGTGCTCCAAACCCCAATGTCCAACCTGGCCCTGGGCACTGCCAGGGATCCAGGGGCAGCCACAGCAAATCTGAGCACCTGTGCCAGCCCTGCCCACCCTCCCAGCGAGAATTTCTTCCCAAAATCCCATTTAAATCTTCCTCATAACAACACCACAATGCTGGGCTGGAGAGAAAAATGCAAGAAAGGGCCACGATGAACGACTTTGCAATTATCTCCAACTCTTTATGGCAAAATTCTGTAAAAGAGATAAAAGCAGACTGTGATATCTGGCCTCAGTGAAGCAAAAGGGAATTTTACCACATGCTTTAAAAGGCCTGGAATTTCAAATGGAGTCTGTAAAAGTTAAATTGCTCTGAATAGCAATGCCGTCTGTCCAAATTAGCAGGGCTATCTGAGCCCACGGAGTGCACGTGGATTCAGAAAATGACTCCTTCCCACTTTGGGAAGAGCTAATGCCTCGGGTTGACAAAGAAAGGATTTTTGGTGATTGCTTCACTCAGGGCCCTCTGAGGAGCCCTGAGCCTCCCTCCCATCCTCCTCCCTGCTGGATTGTGCAGGTTCCCCTGCACGTGTCCCCTTTGGCCCCATTGCCACATTCATTGCACTTCACTCCTCAGGGGACAATGGCTTTAAGCTGAAGGAGGGCACATTTAAGTGGGATTTTGGGAATTAATCCCTCCCTGTGGGTGTGAGGAGGCTGTGGAATGGAATTCCCAGAGCAGCTGTGGCTGCCCCTGGATCCCTGGCAGTGCCCAAGGCCAGGCTGGACACTGGGGCTGGAGCACCCTGGGACAGTGGGAGGTGTCCCTGCCACGGCAGGGGTGGCACTGGGTGGGATTTAATCCCAAACCAGTGTGGGATCCACCCAGAGAGGCTGAAAGCAGCAGGTGAAGGATGCAGATGGCAGACTCAGGGGAAGGAGGAGGAGAGGCAGCCCAGCTGTGTTTGTCCCTGGTGTGGGACAGCAGCACAGCCACCCTGTCCCTGTCCGTGTGTCTGTCCCTGTCCCTGTCCCTGTGTCCCTGTCCCTGTCTGTGTGTCTGTTCCTGTCCCTGTCCCTGTCCCTGATCTTCTGTCCCTGTCACTGTCTCTATCCCTTGTCCCTGTCCCTGTCCCTGTCCCTGCTCCTGCTCCGATCCTGTCCCTGATCCTGTCCCTGTCCGTGTGTCTGTCCCTGCTTCTGTCCCTGTCCCTGTCCTTGTCCCTGTCCCTGTCCCATCCCTGTCCCAGTACCTGTCCCTGTCCCTGTCCCTGTCCGTGTGTCTGTCCCTGCTTCTGTCCCTGTCCCTGTCCCTGTCCCTGTCCCTGCCCCTGTCCCTGTCCCTGTCCCTGTCCCTGTCCCCTGTCCCTGTCCCATCCCTGTCCCTGTCCCTGTCCGTGTGTCTGTCCCTGCTTCTGTCCCTGTCCCTCTCTCTGTCCCTGTCCCTGTCCCTGATCCTGTTCCTGTCTCTGTCCCTGATCCTGTCCCTGTCCCTTCCCTGTCCCTGTCCCATCCCTGTCCCTGCTCCTGTCCCTGTCCCTGCTCCTGTCCCTGTCCCTGATCCTGTCCCTGTCCCTGTCCCTGTCCCTGTCCCTGTCCCTGATCCTGCTCCTGATCCTGTCCCTGTCCCTGTCCCTGTCCCTGTCCCTGTCCCTGATCCTGTCCCTGTCCCTGTCCCTGATCCTGTCCCTGTCCCTGTCCGTGTGTCTGTCCCTGCTTCTGTCCCTGTCCCTCTCTGTCCCTGTCTCTGTCCCTGATCCTGTTCCTGTCTCTGTCCCTGTCCCTGTCCCTGTCCCTGTGCCTGTCCCTGTCCCTGATCCTGTCCCTGATCCTGTCACTCTCCCTGTCCCTGTCCCTGCTCCTGCTCCTGCTCCTGTCCCTGTCCCTGTCCCTGTCCCTGTCCCTGTCCCTGTCCCTGTCCCTGTCCCTGTCCCTGTCCCTGTCCCTGTCCCTGCTCCTGTCCCTGTCCCTGTGCCTGTCCCTGTCCCTGTCCCTGTCCCTGTCCCTGTCCCTGATCCCTGTCCCTGCTCCTGCTCCTGTCCCTGTCCCTGTCCCTATCCCTGTCCCTGCTCCTGTCCCTGTCCCCGTGTCCCTGTCCCTGTATCCCTGTCCCTGTCCCTGTCCCTGTCCCTGTCCCATCCCTGTCCCTGCTCCTGTCCCTGTCCCTGTCCCTGTCCCTGTCCCTGTCCCTGTCCCTGTCCCTCTCCTGTGCTGGGACACCCAGCTCAGCCTCTCTCTGCCAGGAGAGGTGGGAGCACAGGGCACAGGGAGCCCTGAGTGCCACATCTGCCCTGTTCCTGCCCTGCTGTGCACCCAGCCATTGTTCCACACCTGCACATTCCCAGTGCAGCCATCACCACCCCGAGGAACGGCTGCCTCCCAGGAAAGGGCAGTCCCTGCTCTCCTGGGGCACAGCTCCTGCCTGGGAGCAACTCCATCCTGTGGATCTGGGAGGAAGAGGCTGCCAGAGCAGCCACCCTGGATTTGAAGGAGTTGTTGTGTTTTGGAGAGGGTGGGAGCTGGCAGAGCAGCCAGGAGCCAGCTCCACCTCAGTGGGCACAGATTTCACAACCCTCCCACCCTTTGGCCTTTCCAGCGTGGTTTCTCACCCAGCAAAATGGAAACCACGGCAAAAAGGGAAATAAAAGACAGAGACTGAGCTGCTGCTTCCTCCCAGAGCTGTGAGCAGGAGGGATTGAAGCACAGGCTATTCTCTATTTGAAATAAACACCATTAAGGTCCCCATTAACCTATGTGAGCCTTCAATTAGATCAGTAATGCTTTGAGGGAAGAACAGTTTCTGATGTATGCTTAGAGTGAATAATGAAAGATTGGCCCCCAGGTACTACAGCCCTATCAATAATAAACATTATTACTAAATAATAGGAACGAAGACTTGGAGTTAATATTTAAAATGTGCATGAGACCAAGGCATGCCCAAGCACATTTCACGCTTATTTTAATTGCCACCAGACAAATAGAATGAGGATGGCTGTTCACTCCAAAGGGTGTGATTCTGTTTTGCTGAAGCACTCAGATTTTAGTGTGCTATTGTCAAGCCTATTTGGAGTAAATTGTGGGCAGAATTGCAATGAGAGCTGTAGTTGCCTAGCAAAGGTCTAAGATTTCCATTTAAAATTAATGTGAACTGTTTCTCTGAATCTGACATATGGGCTTTGAGAACCCCTGCCAAGATGTCAAGAGCTAGACTGCTCCCCCTCCAACTCCCAAAAAACGCTGGAGGCAACTTTCTGCTGGTGTTTGGGGTTTGGCTCCGTGCAAAACAAAGAGCCCTGCTGCCGTGGGGCCGAGGGCACAGCCCCAGCCCAGGGCTGGGGAACGGCAGGGACAGAGCCTGAGCCCTCAGGAGGCTTCTCCCCCTGCAGGGATGTCACCTCAGTGTCACCTCAGTGTCACCTCAGTGTCACCTGTGTCACCTGTGTCACCTGCAGGACAGCTCCTTGTCCCACCAGGTCAGTGCAGCCTCAGCCTTGGGTTCCATTCCCACTCAATCCCTGTCCAAGCCTCTCAGCTACTCCAAAACTGAGCCCTTTTTTTTTTTGTTGTCAGGGCTTTTTGGAGCCCCAGGCTTTGCTCTGAGCACGGGCTTGGCTGCAAGGGGAGCTTCTCCTGCAGCAGGAGGTCCCCAGTCGGATCCCACTGCTCCCACATCACCCCCAGCCCTCCATCCCACCCCACCCTGGGCTCCCACATCACCCCCAGCCCTCCATCCCACCCCACCCTGGAGCAAAAGCTCCTCCAGATCCCCCAGCTCCTCACCTGCCTCACCTTCCACTCCCCCAGGTCAGTTCTGATCTCCCCTTCCTTGGATACCTCAGCTTACTCAGCACTGGAGAAAGTTCATTTCCCTTTGAATAAATTCCCCTTCCCTCCACTACAAAGAATGTGCATTTCTATTTGGCTGGTTTTCTTATTATTTTTCCCCCATTTCCCAAATTATACCCTTTTGGATGAGTGTGAAACTCTTTTCAGTGAGACTTGGGGGCAACAAGAGTGAAACCTGCCAAGGGTTACACAGCCTCAGGTTAAACTGGCTCAGGAGGCAGCCTGGGGAAGGGGAACCACAGAGGAGAGGGGAAAGGAGAAAAGGTGTCTGAGGGATAAAGAATAGGTTCTAAAGTGCAAGGAAACAATAAAGATACTAAAAATGGCTCTGGAAAGACAGGAATGAATGCTCAGCTTCCCACACCATCTTTAGGACGCTGAAGGAAGTTCACAAACGAGGTAAGATTGTCTCTGGATACAGAAAGCTCTGCAGGACAGAACAGGCTGCTCTGGGCTGGTTTCCCATCCCTGAGCTGCAGATTCCCCTGGAGCCTTTGGAGCTCCATCCCCTCTCCTGGCTGGGGGAGCCTGCCCAGCTCTGAACACTGAATTCCTGAGCTGGACTCTGAGCTGCCTGCCACCAGAACTTGTTTGCATTGCTCTCTCCACAAGCACAGCCTGACGTGGCCCTGGTGTTCACAGGAGCCTCCTCAGGGCTGGACAAGAGCAGAAATAATGATTCCAGTTATTCCTTCTTTTGGGATGCCAACACTGCCTTTAGCAGCTGGATGTTCTGTGGGAGTGGGAGGAGAGACAAAACTGAATTGAAAAGGAGGAGAAATGAGAAGAAAAAGCCCAGCAATGCTTTCCCTGTGCAGTTACACCTCCAAAGCAGCATTCCAGGTCTTGCCTGGCACAGCAGGGGACAGGGCCAGGTCCTGAGGAGGGGAACTGAAAGAGGATCAGAGGATGGTCTGGGCTGGAAGGGACCTCAAAACCTATCTTGTTCCATCCCATCCCATGGATCCCATCCCATCCCATCCCATCCCATCCCATCCCATCCCATCCCATCCCATCCCATCCCATCCCATCCCATCCCATCCCATTATCCCATCCCATCCCATCCCATCCCATTATCCCATCCCATCCCATCCCATTATCCCATTATCCCATTATCCCATTATCCCTTCCCATCCCATGGATCCCATCCCATCCCATCCATCCCATCCCATCCCATGGATCCCATCCCATCCCATCCCATCCCATATCCCATCCCATCCCATCCCATCCCATCCCATCCCATCCCATCCCATCCCATTCCCTCTGTCCCTGGCTGCTCCCAGTCTCACCCAGCCTGGCCCTGGGCACTCCCAGGGATGGGGATCTCCCCTTGCAGTGGTTCAGGGCAGACCTGGGTTCTCTGGGGAGGCTCAGGCTCTGGGCCAGCAGCTCTCAGCCCCAGCCCCTCTGCCTGTCCCCTCTCCTGGCCAGGGCCAGGCTGGTGCCAGCCCTGCTGCCACCGAGGGCTGCCAGGCTCCCAGCCCAGGCCTGGGGTGCTCCACGTGTGCCCATCCCTCCCTCTGGCAGCTCTGGCCCTTCCCTGGCTCCCAGACAGACTCTGAGCCCAGCACAGGCTCGGGGACAGCTCCCCACGGGGACACACACCAGGGAAATGTTTCCTGCTGGTGGAAATAGGCTGGAAGAGGAAACAAAACATGCAGGCACACACAAAGACGTTGGCTTTTTTTGTTGAATCTGACTTGGACTCTGCTGAATTGGTTCATTGTTTGTGGGGGAATCTGAGCAGAATTAATGACTGGCGCAGGCAGGAAGAGGCACTGTTTGCAAATGCAGTGGCCAGACATTCTCCAAGATCTGTAATCTAATTTAGCTTGGAGAGTTAATGATTTTAATGATTTGTTGTGATCTCAAAACAACTGTTAGGAGATAAATCTACATCATTAAACCTATTATGATGTTTTGCTTCATTTAGCAAATGGTGTTTTTTGTTCTGAAGACGCCCACATTTTAAACAAGCAGAGGGGTCAGCTGCGGATGGTGAGGAACAATTTATTCCCAGCTCCCTTGGAGACTGAAATGAAAGGTGTCCTTGGGAAAAAAAATAATTCCTTACAAATGTTATGGACTGTTTTCTAAACAGCAGCTTTGCTGGAGCTGTGATGTGTGAGTGTCTGGGATGAGCAGACAAGATTCCTGCAAACAGCCACTGATGGTTCAGCACCACTGGGTGTGAACTCCAGTTCCTTCCCAAGGAATCCCAGGGACTGCCAGGCTCGGGGAGCTGAGCCTCAGGGCACCCAGCAACAGCAGGAGGGGTGTCAGCATCCAGGAGCCCTTCAGGAGCTGCTCAGCCCTGCCTGGGGAGTTTCACTCCTGGGTTTGGAAAGAGAGGTGCAGGTCCCACAGCACGGCAGCCACGAGCCCTCCTCCTGCAGGACACGTCCATGGGACAGCAAAGGGACAGGGACACATCCCACAGCTGCCATCCCAGCTCTGCTCCTGCAGGACACGTCCATGGGACAGCAAAGAGACACTGACACATCCCACAGCTGCCATCCCAGCTCTGCAGGACACGTCCATGGGGCAGCAAAGGGACACTGACACATCCCACAGCTGCCATCCCAGCTCCAGCTCTGCAGGACACGTCCATGGGGCAGCAAAGGGACACTGACATCCCACAGCTGCCATCCCAGCTCTGCAGGACACGTCCATGGGACAGCAAAGGGACACTGACACATCCCACAGCTGCCATCCCAGCTCTGCAGGACACGTCCATGGGACAGCAAAGGGACACTGACACATCCCACAGCTGCCATCCCAGCTCTGCTCCTGCAGGACACGTCCATGGGACAGCAAAGGGACACTGACACATCCCACAGCTGCCATCCCAGCTCTGCAGGACACGTCCATGGGACAGAATGAGGCACTGACACATCCCACAGCTGCCACCCCAGCTCTGCTCCTGCAGGACACGTCCATGGGACAGAAAAGGGACACTGACACATCCCACAGCTGCCACCCCAGCTCTGCAGGACACGTCCATGGGACAGAATGAGGCACTGACACATCCCACAGCTGCCATCCCAGCTCTGCAGGACACGTCCATGGGACAGCAAAGGGACACTGACACATCCCACAGCTGCCACCCCAGCTCTGCAGGACACGTCCATGGGACAGCAAAGGGACACTGATGTTGTAACCCAAAACCAAGGATAAAAAAATTGCTATAACTCTTTCTAGTTCCTATCCCATTGGCAGGAAAGCCACAGGGGCCTCTGTCCTCCCTGGTCTCTCCTGTTACCCTAACTCCGTGTCCACATCCTATTGGCTTCTTTCCAAGTCCCCTCCCTGACCTTTTCCCTAAAAAAGTCTGTTAGCTAAAACCCTAACCCTCTTTGTTCCCTGGAGTCATCATGCAATAAACAAGATCCCTGAAAAAAACAAAGAGCTTCTTTTAAATTCCCTTCGTTTATCTAATGTAGCACACCTTAGCTCCCTCAAAGTAAATAGCTAGGAGGGAGTTAACAGGGTGTTACACACTGACACATCCCACAGCTGCCACCCCAGCTCTGCAGGACACGTCCATGGGACAGAAAAGGGACACTGACACATCCCACAGCTGCCATCCCAGCTCTGCAGGACACGTCCATGGGACAGAAAAGGGACACTGACACATCCCACAGCTGCCATCCCAGCTCCAGCTCCTGCCCTGCCCCTCTCCTCTGCTCCTCAAGGAATGGTTTGGGTTAGAAGGGACCTCAAAGCCCACCCAGTGCCACCCCTGCCATGGCAGGGACACCTCCCACTGTCCCAGGCTGCTCCAGCCCCAGTGCCAGGGATGAGGAGCCCACAGCCTCTCCAGGGAGGTTTCCTTCCTCTTCAGAACAGTTTATGTAGGACTGACACGTGAAATGTGCATTGAATTCCCCCCGGAGTGCCTGATCCCCATCACACACACAGAGCAGATCCTCCCACCCACTGTGGTCTCACTGCCCTCCCAGCTCAGCCTCCACAGCCTGCTCTGTCCCAAAGCCTTTCCTGCAGCTGGGAAGAGGACAGGGGACAGAGCAGAGAGGGCTCTGTGTTTTCTGCCTTTCTGTGCCAGTTGTTTGCACAGCAGAGAGCAAACAATCAGTGATCCCCTTTCCCTGCAAGCTGCACGAGCCCATTACAATCTGACTACATTTGCCTAAGCTAAATATTTTATACATTTCAAATATGATGCAAAGGGAAAAAAACCCAGTTCAGTAAACAGCAATGTCTGGGGTTTTTTTCCTTGCTCAGCTGCTTTTTATTCCCAGAGCAGGGAGGGATATTTTGGTTCTTCACTCTCACTCAGCCACCACCAGGAGCCCCCAGCCTGGCTGGAATGTCTGCCTGGCACAGGGACACGAGGAGGGGCAGGAATGCATTTGTTTGCTGTGGAAGTGAAGCACCCACTGGGGCCTGGGCTCTGTCCTTGGAGCTTTTCTAATCCCCCACACTGCCTGGAGAGCACAGACTTGTCACTTTAATAACCCAAAGCAAATAAAACCCAAAGAAAATTTCTTTGTGTTTGTTTGGGGGAAGCTTCTTTCCTCAGCTCTGAGTATGGGGAATATATTTTATTACCCACTGTGACATCTCCAAATGCAGCAGTTGAACTGTGCTGGAACACAGAGTCATGTCCTGCCCTTGTGCATTGCTTGCAGCCCCAGAAATTCCTGTTTCTTGTCCAAGGGAGGAGGCTCTGGAGCCCTGCTCACCCCCTGAGCTCCAAGCACACAGAAGAGGCTCTGAGGTTCTGGGGATTGTCCCCACCTGGGTGGCAGCTGCTGTCTGACCCTGGCCTGCAGCTCCAGACAACTCTGCATTCCCTGTTTTATGAGGAAAACCTCCAAGTCCATAAAACCCCAAAATCTGGACACTTGTATCCCATATTGGAGAGCGAGTAAACAAATAACCCTGCCAAAGAAACAGCTTTCCAAACTTGGGTGGGAACAAATACATGAAATACTGGAATTGGGGATTCTTTCTAGGCTGGAGTTTAGCTGAAGTTCAGGGGGAATTTGGTGCATCCACTGAGCCATGAACCTCTGGGTGGGCATTTGGGCACAGAAAACACCTGGTGCCACACTGGAACTCAAGGGATGTAGATGATACAAATCCAGCTGAAAATGTGAACATGTGGTGGTTTCTTGGTCACTGTGCTGCCCAGGGGAACCCCAGTGAAGATGGGGTCTGTGTTTTGTGGGGACACTGCCATGATTTCCCATTTTCCTGTCTGAAATGAGACCCCCTGTTCATCATTTTGGCCACCATTCCCCTGCCAACTGTTGCAGCCATGCCTGGCTGTGCTGTGATATTTGGAAAGCGCCCTCCAGGTAGAACAAATGTTGGTTTATTTGCTGGGTGGAAATTCGTTAAATAAATCATAGATTCATCGTGGCACAGGAAATTAGCAATAAGCTGTGCCTGGAAGGTTGGACATATTGTACTTCAAAATAAGCAGGAGGCCACTTTGCAATTCAAAGGAGATATATTGGGAAATGGGAAGGCACATCTGTTAATCATTTTTCCCAATACCCAAAAGGTCCCAGCAGAACCCTGCTCCAGCACTGAGTGCCTCTTTTAAATTAACTTCAATGGCTCCTCTGCCAGGAGAGAGCTTGGGAGCTTTTTCTGTGGAAGCTCTGATGTCCTTGGCAGTGTGGGGAGCTGGGCTGGGCTGTCCAAGCTGAGGGGAGTCTATTATTATTATTATTATTATTATTATTATTATTATTATTATTATTGCAGTCCCCTCTCTCTCACAGCACCGTGAGCCATTATTAGTCTGGCAGGGGCTGATATTTCACAGGGCTGCAGCCTGGGGTGCTCCTGATTTGACAATTGCTGCTGAGTTTCCCTAGCAGAGAACCCAAGGAAAGGCTCTTTCCTGAGAGCTCCCTCCAAGTGACATCTGATGAATTTAAATAACAGGTTTGAGCTCTTGCTAACGCTCCAAACATTTCTACATTTATTACAACCTTTGCAAAGCCTTTGTTCCTCTCCCTGATTGTTTCACCACCCTGATCTACCTGGAAATGTTTCATGCAAGCATTTGAAAAGGATGCTGGAAGCCTCTGACCCTTTGCCTGTGTTTGGGGTTGCTGCTGGTGTCAAATGTTCTTTCTCAACAGGGGATGCAGGCAGGGACTGTTCCCTCAGCAGCCTTTGGGTCAGCAGTGGATTTGCATTTTCTCTCCTCCAATAATGGGTGAAATTCACCTTCCCATGCTCTGATAGAATCATGGAATGGGTTGGGTTGGTTTTAGTTCCAGCCTCTGCCCTGGGCAGGGACACTTCCACTGAACCATTTTATGGAAAGAGAGATTGCAACAACTTAAATCTAAAAACCCAGAGTCCCTGACAGAGCTGGGCATGGAATCCTCCCTCCCCATGCCCAGTGCCAGCTCGCACAGGGTTTGTCACAGGGCTCCTCTCACATGACAGCCAGCAGCTATCATTATTTCCTTCACCCTTAAACTACCCAGAGAAGAAAAAACGCGGTGAAAGAAAGGCCAGCACAAGTTCAGCTGAAGCAGAAGTGATGCTCGTCGCTGCAGGGCAGCTCCAACTGAACTCCAGCCTAGTTTAGATAAACAAGGATTAATTATCTTTCTGTTAGTCTGGGAGGCAACTGATAGCACATATAATTAAATTATTTTGCAGTTACTGTTTTCTGAATGCTTAACCAAGAGGCAACATAAAGGTAGTGGCTTCTCCTTTTTTTTTTTTTTTAATATCTTACAGAATGGCTTCATGTTCAGAATATTTTGTTTTACTGTATTAGCTTGTGTAAACTGTGGCACTGCATGTCTCCTTTTGCTTTTATTTGCCCATTGGGTCGTTTACTTATTGGAATTGAAGTCAGAAGTGGTTTGCTCTCCCAAACAGCCCTGAATTTCTAATAAATATGTAAATAATATATCTCTGAGCTGTTGCCCTTGGCATTTGTTCCTACATTATCCTCGGCAGTGGTTACTGTGCTGTGAACACACACTTGTTTTCCTTGGAAGGAACATCCATGGTGGGAACAGTGCTCCCCTCACCCTGCTGGGGCTGCAGGGCAGGAGCAGCCCCAGGGTGAGGAGGGGACAGAGGAACTGGGGCACAGCAGAGACCAAAGCCAAGCTCGGGGTCAGCTCTGGGACCTGCCCCAGTCCTGGCCCAGGGAAATCCTGATTATTGCACTGAGCAGGAAATCTCACTGTCTTGGGCTGCAATACAGGATGTGGCCAGAAATGTGAATTCTGTCACCAGCTGTTAAACCAGGTGGGGCAGTGCCCCTGATCTCCTGGCACACATTATCTGCTCATGGGCCATCTTTAAACCAGCTGGGCAATCATCTTTATCTTCCCACAGCCCATCCTCCCTCCAGGAGATATCTCCTGTTAATGGCCACTGAGTCCCAGGGCATGACTGATAAAATTCCATCATCCCATGGGAGATGCTCCAGCCAGGGGAGGAGCCAAGCCTTTCCTACCCAGATAAAAACTGAGATTTGGAACACCAGAGCAGCCTTTGCCACTGGATCCCAGAGGAAAGCCAGACCTTTGCACATCATCCCTGGAGATTCAGAGGAAACTGCACCTTCTCCAGGAGCACTGCTCCAGCTGAACCACATCTGCCCCTGCAGGAGGATGCAGCCACCATTGAATGGGACTGTGCCAACACCCTGACTGACTGACGGGTGTCAGCTTGGATTCTGACTCTGGCAGGGGTTGGGATTGTTCTGTGTAATACTGCATTTCTATTTGAATTTTCCTAGTAAAGAACTGTTATTCCTAATTCCCATCTCTTTGCCTGAGAGCCCCTTAATTTCAAAATTTTAATAATAATTTGGTAAGAGGGGGTTTACATTCTCCATTTCAAAGAGAGGCTTCTGCCTTTCTTAGCAGACACCTGTCCTTCACACCAGGACACTCACCCTGAGTGCTAATTTCAGGCAGCCCTGGATGTTCTCTGGTGGCTGCAACAGCCTCAGCCTCCAGTGCAGCTCCAGTGGGGGCTGCCTGCAGGGGCTGGGAGCACTGGGGGAGCTCACAGGGAGGGAGAGGGACAGGGGATGTGACAGCCCAGGAACTGTCACAGCAGCAGGGCTGGGGGAAGAGCTGATTCTTCAGGGCATGGTGGGACCTCGGGATAAATGAGATGTGCAGAGATGAAAGCTGTGCCAGGCAGAAACTGCAGCCACGGGGAATGAGGGAAGGAAACATCACATGGAGCACAGAGGGGCTCAGCCAGACCCTCCAGCCCTTCCTGCAGGAACTCAGCATCAATCACAGTGTCCAACACTTTCTATTTCCATCCACTCTGAGGAGAACGAGCTCTCCCCAGGCTGCTGGCACCAAACAAACCCCAGGCAAGGGGGGACAGGGCAGGGGACAGCTCTGTGACTGTCACTGTGAATGTCCTTCAGCAGACAGGAGCTGCAGGGAGCTGAGCAGAGCCCAAACCCCTCAGCTGAGCTGCCCTTGGGGCTGTTCCCCACTGTCCCCCTTGTCCCTGTCCTGCTGCCCCAAGGAGCCAAGGAGGGGCTCTGCCCTCCCCAGGTTTGGGGTCTCCATGTCCCCAGAGAGCCCCTGCCTGAGCCTGGTCTCTCTTTACCTTTGGACAGACCAGGGACAGAAATTTGTCCTTTTTCCCACCTTCCCAGGGTGGAGACATCCCCATGTGCCCAGGGGCAAGCTGAGCTCAGCAGGGAGAGATCCTGAACTGGGCTGGGGCTGAGATGGATGGGATGGGGAGGAGGCACGAGAGGAAGGGTTATCTATCCATCTATCTATCTATCTATCTATCTATCTATCTATCTATCATCTATCTATCCATCCATCTATCTATCTATCTATCTATCATCTATCTATCTATCCATCTATCTATCCATCTATCTATCCATCTATCTATCTATCTATCTATCTATCTATCTATCTGTTTACTTATTTGGATGGACAGCAGAAGGCCACTGAAGTTTCCTGCATTTAAGCAATGAGAGAATGAATCCTGAGTCCCCAAGTGCTGTGGATCCGTAGGTGCAGAGGGCAGGGTGTAATTCCACCCCCATGAGCACTTCCACACCTAATGGGAGAAGAATGTTTTGTGCTCCTGGTGCTTTATCAACAAAATGCCCTCCTGTAGCCACTTGGCCTTTGGAGATTATTTTCCCAGGGAAACTGTCATCACGCAGCTGATTAATTACTCTAATAATCATATTTTTTTTTCTAATAAGACACTCTCTTCCCATTCATTAACTACATTGCAGGTAGGTGACAGTGGTAATTATTCTCTGGGAGTACTTCTGAATTATCTTTTCTAATCCAGCCTGTGCTGACATTTTTAAGAGAAAAAAACATTTTGTCTCTCTTTCATGAGCGGGGTAACATTTGAATATGCAAACAGTGTCAAAGCGTGCCCTCAGGATGTTTCCCTGAACTATGATTTATGAGCTCTGGCCATTGTATTTGCTATCATAGACCCAGAAAGGTCATTAGACAAAGAGGTTTTCCCTGCAGGGGTCCCTTGCCATCTTTATCTTCTGATATTTTAATTTTTTTCCCAAGCTTCAAGCAGGAGAAGTGTTGTGAGTTCCCCCATATGCCTGTGCTGTTTATTATTTATTTATTCACTAAAGTCCCTTGCAGTGCTTTAGGCACAGAAACCCACATTTCCAAACCTTTCAGAGCAGATCTGGTCAAACCCTGCCTGTCAGGGCTCCCAGGTGAGCAGCACACCCATGGGGTCTTTGGGAATGGGAATTTCCACCCAAGGAGTTCCAGCCTTGCCCTGTGTGGGGGGGAGCTCACCCAGCCAGGGCTCCCCAGGGTCAGGGGAGGCGGGTCTGGGATGGAGGAAGGAAAAGCCAGAGCTGGTTTAGAGGCAGAGCTGGGAAGAGCAGGATCCCTTGGGCTTAGCCTGGTTTTCCAGGTTTTCCTGCTGCTCCTGCTGCCCTTTGGGAGCAGTGCTTTCCCAGCAGCTCCCAGTTCCCCTCTCCATTTCCAAACCCTTATAGGTTCCCTCTGCTGGAACTGAGGTGTGGGGGCTTCAGACCCCTCTGCGCTCCCAGACCATGGCTTTGTGCAAAAAGTGTTTGCTCAGGGAAGAGCCCAGCACAGCCAGGCACTGCTCCACTCCTGGGTGGAACTGGGATGTGGAGGGATTGGAAATGCTCTCCTGGATGGAACTGGGATGTGGAGGGATTGGAAATGCTCTCCTGGATGGAACTGGGATGTGGAGGGATTGGAAATCCAATCCTGGGTGGAACTGCGATGTGGAGGGATTGGAAATCCAATCCTGGATGGAACTGGGATGTGGAGGGATTGCAAATCCACTCCTGTGTGGAACTGGGATGTGGCAGGATTGGAAATGCTCTCCTGGATGGAACTGGGATGTGGCAGGATTGCAAATCCAATCCTGGGTGGAACTGGGATGTGGAGGGATTGGAAATGCTCTCCTGGATGGAACTGGGATGTGGAGGGATTGCAAATCCAATCCTGGGTGGAACTGGGATGTGGCAGGATTGCAAATCCAATCCTGGGTGGAACTGGGATGTGGAGGGATTGCAAATCTGATCCTGGGTAGAACTGGGATGTGGAAGGATTGCAAATCCAATCCTGGATGGAACTGGGATGTGGAGGGATTGCAAATCCAATCCTGGGTGGAACTGGGATGTGGAGGGATTGGAAATGCTCTCCTGGATGGAACTGGGATGTGGAAGGATTGCAAATCTGATCCTGGATGGAACAGGAATGTGGAGGGATTGCAAATCCAATCCTGGATGGAACTGGGATGTGGAGGGATTGCAAATCTGATCCTGGGTGAACAGGAATGTGGCAGGAGCATGACCACATCTGCAGGAGCTCCCAGTGGCAGCAACCCAGGGAATCAAGGCCCAGCAGCTTCCAGGAGGGACTGTCTGTGGTTATTTACTCCAAAATCCACAGTTCAGCCCATGAGACCCAACAGGAGACAAGTGAATATCAAACTCAGAGAGCAGCTGAAAAGAACAGTGGGTGTGAGTGGGCTGCAGGGCAGTGCTCTGCATTCAACCCTTTCAGGCCCTTTTTTTTCCAACTCATCTTTATTTCCAGTGGATCAGTAACCTCTAACAAAAGATCTGTCCTTTCTAATCATGCTCTGCCCTCCTCATGCCATCCCCTCTCCTCACAAAGCCCAGCTCGTTTGTTGAGCCCACACAGGAGCCCTGGGGCTTTGGAAAAGTCTTTTTCAGCATGATTATATTCATCTATAGCATGATTATATTCCAGCCCAGCCTCTGCTGCCCCTTCCCCTTGGACTGCCACTCACCATCACCCAGCTCAGGCACTCTGCAAATCCAATGTGACAACAGTGCTCCAGACGTGTTTGCGTCCGTGCAGCAAAAATAAAGAGGGGAGGAAATGGAGATCTCTGTGTGCTTGTTTGTAAAATGGAAATGGAGAATCCCGTTGTTTGCACAATTCCTGCTGCACCTGATTGCTTTGTTCCTCTAGTTGGGGTGCTCAGAACAGGTGACTGACACAGAGAGAGACAAATATTTGCTGTGGCAGATGATTTCCTGCAAAAGCCAGGAATCAGTTTCCCTGCAAAGCTTCCTGGCTGCCAAACTCTGCTTTTTCATTGTTCAGTCTGAATGTCTGGGCAGGTAAATCTTCACACAGCAAAGTCTAATGTAAAATTTCTGTTCCTTTCTTCCACACTTATTTTTTTTTCTCTCTTGAGTTCAGGATGCTTCACCCACTTTGATTTCTCTTTTGCTATAAACCCCAGCTCCACTGAAGCCAACGAGAACTTCCCCTGTGGGGGCAAAAAGCCATTTTTACACTAAATTTAGGTTAAAACCAAGTAACCCCTTTTGATAGAAATAAAATATTCACTGGGTAGACCACAGGTTTGAATTCTAAATCTGACAGACATTGGCCACTCTCTCTGTGGTGTATATGAGCTGTATCTATCTATATCATCTATATCTAAATGTGTATATATAAGATATATACACACATTAGACACATCTAAGCCCTCATAACTGCTGATTCATTAGAACTGTCCTTACACCCTGAAAACCATGATTGGGATTTATTTATGCTCCCACCTGGAGCTGGAACAGCTCAATAATGGAGTAATTAAGTGTAATTTTATATATGCTCGATGATTTAATAAACATATCACAGTCAGTTATAGAATAAGCAGTAAAATACTGCTGGGTGTATAAAACATCAGCTGTAAGATGAGAACTGTGTGTGAGGGCAATAAAATTCCAGATGTTGTTCTGTGTTTCCATTGTTTGATCCCAAAGTCCTTGGTAACCTTGAAGGAGCTCTCCGAGGGTGTTTTTGCCATTTCCAGAGAAGGAGCAGGAGGAGCCTGGGCTGCTCTGGAGAGGGCAGGGCTGGGACCAGCAGGGTCACCCCTGTCCTGGGAGCAGGGAGGAGCAGCCAGGAGCAGCTCAGGGCAGGGCTGCCCCAGCCCTGGGTGCCTGTCCTGGTTTGGAGGACAGGTGTCTGCAATAAAGGCAGGAGTTTCTCTTTGAAATGGAGAATGTAAAACCCTTCTCACCAAATTATTATTAAAATTTTGAAATTAAGGGGCTCTCAGGCAAAGACATGGGAATTAGGAATAACAGTTCTTTACTAGGAAAATTAAAATAGCAATGCAGTATTACACAGAACAATCCCAGCCCTGCCAGAGTCAGAATCCAAGCTGACACCCGTCAGTCAGTCAGGGTGTTGGCACAGTCCCATTCAATGGTGGCTGCATCCTCCTGCAGGGGCAGATGTGGTTCAGCTGGAGCAGTGCTCCTGGAGAAGGTGCAGTTTCCTCTGAAGGTCCAGGGATGATGTGGAAAGGTCTGGCTTTCCTCTGGAATCCAGTGGAAAGAAGGTTCCTTGGTGTCCAAAATGTCAGTTTTTCTCTGGGTAGGAAAGGCTTGGCTCCTCCCCTGGCTGGAGCATCTCCCAGTGGGATGATGGAATTTTATCAGTCATGCCCTGGGACTCAGTGGCCATGAACAGGAGATATCTCCTGGAGGGAGGATGGGCTGTGGGAAGATAAAGATGTTTGCCCAGCTGGTTTAAAGATGGCCCATGAGCAGATAATGTGTGCCAGGAGATCAGGGGCACTGCCCCACCTGGTTTAACAGCTGGTGACAGAATTCACATTTCTGTCACATCAACCCAACACATTTCCCTCCTGCTGCCCTGGGTGCCCTCCTGCTGCCGGGCTCTGCTCACAGCTCATCCCCACTGCTCCTGCTGCAGCCCCAGCAGCATCCCAAGGGATGGAGGCTCTAGCCTGCAAACTGTGCTCTTTGCCTTCCTGACAGAATCAGGGGGATTGGGAACTTCTTGCTTTGGGATTGAGGAATAAATAAATCCCCCATGAAACCAGGGAATTTCCATCCCCGGTGTTTTCTGTTCTGTTTAGGGGAGCAGAGCAGGACAAGGGGGAATGGGCTGGACTCTGAAAAGCCCTGCTGGGCTCAGGGTCAGGGCCTGGTGGCACACAGAGCTCAGCACAGGACATTTTCCAAAAGAGCTTTTGCACATCCAGGGATTTCTCACCACTTCCCCAGGAGCAGGGCAGTCCCACCCTGCCCAGCAGAGATCAGCAGGTGATTTGCTGAAATTTAGGTAGGAGAGACTCACAGTCCCCCCCTGCTAAATGAGTTTCTCTCACTAATAAAAGGTTATTGTAAGAAGTCGAATGGAAATGTATTTGTGTTTAACAATTAAATGTAATTGGCAAGTGCTAATGGCTCTGTGATCACAAAACTGGGGGAAAAAGCAAAGAGGAAGAAACCAGTTTGAAGGGACTTTATCTAATTTCATTTTAATTAGATCCTTTTTCTAACTGAGTTTCTAATTTTTCAATTAGCAATTAGCAGCTGCAACTCATTCTGAGCGTCACGAGGTGCCAGAGACACTAATTACACCACAGGAGTAGGAGGCTGAAAATGAGAAATAAAATTATCCATGAATGTTATTAGAAGAAAGGAATGATTACATTCTGTAATAATATACTGATGTGAGGCTAATTAGATTGAAGTATTGGGGGGAAAGTAGGAGATTTAAAAATGGAGTCTATTTGGGAGCTCACAGGTCACCTTTTTGGCATTAAAAATGATCAGGTGTGCATGGCTGGGAGCAGAGGCAGTGGGGCTGTGTCCCTGTCCCCTGCTGGCACACAGATCTCCAGGAGCACAACATCACCTCCTCACATCCCCCTGCACCTTTGTCCTGGCACCATGAATGGGCAGGGATCACTCACTCACCTGCTTTGGGATCCACAGCTCCAAAGAAACACAAAATTCTCCGATTTTCGTGATTTAGGGGCTCCAGGTTCCCCACTCTCCTGACAGCAAAGCTCCACCCCGACCCTGAACTTCCCTCAGGACAAAGGAGAGTCTGAGAGAGGAAATTATTTATCCCCAGCAAGAGGGGAACCAGTGCAAAACTGGAAAGAGCCACTTGGTAGCAAAGAGGGAGCCCTGCTCTGAGTGCATTTATCTCCCTGTTTAAAACACTCCCATTCCTCTTTATGAATCAATAATCTCCTACAATTGATTTAATAAAGGGAGTGGCCTCTCTCCAGCTCAGTGTGCACAACCTGCAGTCTGGAATCACTTCCAGGGACCCCAGGAATAAATGATTACATCCAAATGTGGTTCTTAATAAAATTTATGAGCCCCCATTCATCCCAGTCCCCTATTTGTCTTTATATATCTCACAGCATTTGCCACTAATTATATTCCTCTTTATAATCTGGGCTCCCCAGTTAAGGGCTGTAATTGATAGATTCTGAAAACCATTAATTCCAGAATGGACCAGAAGGGTTTGTCCCATTGTTCCCCCTCATTGCTCCTTTCCCCCTCAGCATCCTCAGCCCTAAAACTCTTCTGAGCTCATGGGAGACGCAGTAATTGGTCTGTGATAAGAGAGGGAAAAGAGAAATCTACCCCAAATTCCTCCCCATCACTTGATAGGAAAGGGTGAGGAGAGTGCCCAAGGAGCAGGAGAGCAGCCCCTGCCTTCCCCTGACATTCCCTGTGTGCTCAGGGACCTTCCCCAAATGCCAGGGACCCTCCCCATGTGCCCAGGGACCCTCCCCATGTGCTCAGGGACCCTCTCTGTGTGCCCAGGGACCCTCCCCAAATGCCAGGGACCCTCCCCTGTGCCCAGGGACTCTCTCTGTGTGCTCAGGGACCCTCCCCAAATGCCAGGGACCCTCTCTGAGTGCCCAGGGACCCTCCCCAAATGCCAGGGACCCTCCCCTGTGCCCAGGGACCCTCCCCATGTGCCCAGGGACCCTCTCTGTGTGCCCAGGGACCCTCCCCAAATGCCAGGGACCCTCCCCTGTGCCCAGGGACCCTCCCCATGTGCCCAGGGACCCTCTCTGAGTGCCCAGGGACCCTCCCCAAATGCCAGGACCCTCCCCTGTGCCCAGGGACCCTCTCTCTGTGCCCAGGGACCCTCCCCTGTGCCCAGGGACCCTCCCCAAATGCCAGGGACCCTCTCTGAGTGCCCAGGGACCCTCCCCTGTGCCCAGACCCCCTCTCTGAGTGCCCAGGAACCCTCCCCATGTGCCCAGAGACCCTCTCTGAGTGCCCAGGGACCCTCCCCAAATGCCAGGGACCCTCCCCTGTGCCCAGGGACCCTCTCTGAGTGCCCAGGGACCCTCCCCAAATGCCAGGGACCCACCCCATGTGCCCAGGGACCCTCCCCATGTGCCCAGGGACCCTCTCTGTGTGCCCAGGGACCCTCCCCATGTGCCCAGGGACCCTCCCCTGTGCCCAGGGACCCTCTCTGAGTGCCCAGGGACCCTCCCCATGTGCTCAGGGACCCTCTCTGAGTGCCCAGGGACCCTCCCCTGTGCCCAGGGACCCTCCCCATGTGCTCAGGGACCCTCTCTGTGTGCCCAGGGACCCTCCCCTGTGCCCAGGGACCCTCTCTGTGTGCCCAGGGACCCTCCCCTGTGCCCAGGGACCCTCTCTGAGTGCCCAGGGACCCTCCCCTGTGCCCAGGGGCTCTGCAGCCACAGCCAGAGCTTGGATCCCATCTCTCCCACAGCTTCTTGGGCAGTGTCATGGATAAAACCAGCCTATAAATTAATCTTGCATTTAGAAGCTGGTTAATAGTTCTGGCCCATCATCTTCTGCCAGAAATCTGCTGCATCTGCAGAGCTGGAGGGAGTAAAAAGGAAATAAAAAAGAGGGATGAAGTACTCGGGAGCACTCTGCTCCGGTTTGGAGCTGCACAGGCAATATTTCCAAGAGCACCACAATAAATTTGAAAGCCTAACTTTCAAAAAAAGCCCGTCAATCACCTCAGGCACTTGCACTCCACAGTCATTTAAGACTTCTTTTAAAAATGCAAGAAGCCCACGTGTTAGCTCTACAAAACAAGGCAGTTTCTTTCTCTGTCCAGATTTTATTTCTCTGCCAGGACAAGGCCAAACTCTGGGCCAGCATCCTTCTTCCCTTCAGAGCCCCCTGCCCAGCCACCTTTGCATTTCTCTGCTAAAAGCCTTGTGGCACTCGTGCCAACAGATCTCAGTTTGTGTTTGTTCCTGGGAGCATGGCAGGGCTCGGCGCCTGCAGAGCCACAGGACTATTTTAAGGAAAATCATCACTTCAGATCCAACTCAAAGGGCCTCCAGATCTCCAGGAGGCTTCCCTTGTCACACAGATAAAAGATGTAAATAAACAGATGCTTGCCTGGTGGGCTGCTTGCAGAGTAAACAAACGTTTTTCTTGCACTGCTCCTTGCAAGGGGATTTTCTGAATTCAGGTCAGCCCGGGGAGAGCAGCAGAGTCCCCATGGAGGGGACATTCCAGGCAGGCTCATCTCTCCTTCCCTGCCCATTTTTCACCATCCAGCCTGGACCTGGACCTGTTTTTCTCCCTCCCAACCTTTGAAGAGCCACACATTCCCAACAGATATTCCCCTGTTGGGCTAGGAGAGCAGCAAAAAGGATGCAGCAACCAACTTCCTGCAGGCAGAAGAGAAGCAAAAAGCCAATTTATGAAAGAAACAAATCACACTTATATAGAGTAGATCGTGGAACTAAGGATGGACTCAATTTCATTGGTCCAAGGCAGGTGACACCCCTGGTAAACATGTTTTACAAAAACATCACGTCTCTCATGCATCCAGCAGGTGCTTAATCATTGTTATAATTCTTTCTCTTATGTTTTCCTTGAGCAGCCTGAGAAAATCCAAGGCTGCTTTCTCCCTGGCTTTCACCAGAATCCCACATTCCCCCATCTCCTCTGACACCAAACAAGCAGGAAAAACCCTGAAAAATCCTGGCCCATGCCCAGAAATCCCCGTGCAAATCTCCAATTTCCCAGTGTTTGACAGCAGCCAGGCCCAGACTGATGGCCCTGCTCTGTGCCTAAATCATTTAGCAGCCAAGGTGTTCTGTCTCCTTCTCATTAGGAAAAAAAAAGATATTCCAATAATCTCATTACCCCAACGTGAATAACAGGACAAATACACCAAGAGTGATGTTCCTTCAGCCCTGGGATGGCTCTGCTGAGGCCCTTGTTCCACCCAGCCTTCCCTGGGCTCCCTCCACTCACCAAGCACTTTTATGTACTATTTTTAACTAACTTCAATAGGAAAAGAATGTGTCATGGAGTGTTAAACTTTATGGAAATTCTCCTGGAGAATAACATCATTTCACGGTGCATTACTCCACAATGACCTGGTACTTGAACAATTAATTTTTAAGGTACAGCCTTTCTCTTCCTATGCTGTGTTTAGTTTTTTCCTAAACCATCAACAAGGCCAGGATTCCTTTTCTCTCTCTTTATGATCTGAGGAGACAGTAAAAACCTCCCAGCATGTGCTGCACTTCCACAATTCATCATGCAGAATATTCTGTTTGAAAACAGAGTGAGGAAGGGGAACCAAACTGCTCCAGGATTTACCTTAATTATTTCTACCTCATGAATCTGCTGCCATTTCTCAGCCTACCTTATTTTCTGCTGAAAGTCTTCCAGACTTTCCCAGGATGCACCAAAGCCAATCTGTTTATCAGAAAGTGGCAATCTGCTGCCAGCACTCACTGTTAGGTCTGGCAAACAGCACCCAAAATATTCCCACTGCTCCCTGGGCATCTCCTGGGGTTTCTAGTCCATCTTTCAGTGGTGCCCTCACACAGATTTCTCAGGTTTAAATTCTGTTCTCCCCACTGCAACCTCAGCAGCCATCAAAGCATTTTATTTCCATGGGGCAGGACACGTGTAACCCAACTTTCCACCTAAGAAAACTGCCGAAAATTTTCTGTGACTTAATGATTTTCCCACATCTGCAATTTCTATAGAACTGTGCAAAACAAGGATCAGCAAGTCATTAGAGCACGTCCCTTCCAAGCCATTTGATTTCATGGGGAAATGAATCAGGCTGAGAAATAACTCTCTTAATGTTGGGCATTATTCTCTTCTGCTACACAAACCTTGTGGCTTAGCTCTGCCATCTGCATATTAAATTTGGATGGTTTGGTCTCCATTCCCTCTTGCCCCCCAAGGGATGAGCTCTGTGATGCCTTTTGAAAGTTTTGCTCATCACACATCCCAGCCGGGAGGGCAGGAGGCTCCCAGGGCCAGACCCTGCATGGATAAATCTGATTTTACTGCCACTGCCCCCAGAGCAGCTCCAAAAAGCAGCTCCAGATGTGCCCGTGGCAGCTGGAGCAGGGACAGGAATCCCCCAGCTCTGGGCTTGTGCAGAGCCAGGGATGTTCCCTGTCCCTCAGGGCTCTGCTCCTGTGGGGAAGGGAACTTTTCCAGGGATGTTCCCTGTCCCTCAGGGCTCTGCTCCCAGGGGGAAGGGAACTTTTCCAGGGATGTTCCCTGTCCCTAAGGCTTCACCTCAGTGAGGAGGGAGGTTTCTGCAGGGCTGGGTGGTTTCCAGGCACCAGCAGGAATCCAGCAGGGGCTGGGAGCATCCCAGAGCGTCCCTGTCACCACAGACACTGCATGGCAGTCCCAGGAGGGAATCAGAGGGTCCCTCCCTCCCCAGCAGCTCGCTCTGGGCTGCACAGCTCCTTGCAGCAGCCCTGAGCTCTGGAATTTCAGGAGATGGAGTGAAGCTTTGGCTCTGAGCTCACACACACACACCAGGCTGGAGCTGGAGCTCCCCTGGATGCTCCAAACCCTTCCTGTCCTGCCAAAGTTGTGTCCAGGGCTGAAGCAGACAAACGAGAGGTTGGAAATATTCCCATCATGGGAAAAGAGAGACAAGAGTCAGGAGGGAAAGTCTCTTAAAACAACTTGGCCTGTGAAATGAAGATGTTGTCTGTCACCCAGGGAACGTGTTAGGCTGGGTAATTATTCCCAGGCTATTCTCTGGCTCCACCAGCCAAAACATTCACATCAAACTGGAGCACACAGAGCCTGTCAGTCACAAGCGATTTTTCAGTCTCAGTGACTTTTGATGAAAAATGCAATTTACAAAAAGGAATCAACATTTCCCTTGCAAGACATCAATAAATGACACTCTCAGAGATGCTCCAGTACCTCATAAGCACTGCAGCTCAGATCCCTTAAGCATTTTCCTTATCTGCAGGGATTTTGGCTGGAACACAATTTCCTGCTCTCCCCAGAGCAGAGTCACAGGATGGATTCGTGTTCAAGGGAATTGTTCCTGTCCAAGGGACCTCCTGGCACGGGGACTTTTAGCTCAAATTGAATGAACTCTGCTTCAGCTCTGGAGCTGCTGAACCTCCCTCCCCTCCTGCATGAGAGTGGGTGCTGGGAGCTGAGACAGCAAAGCAAATCCCTGGCAGTGGATGGGCAGTGTTTAATTGTTTAATTGTTTAATTGCTTAATTGTTTAATTGGTCTGCTCGGGGTCAGGGCTGTCCTTCCAACACCATCACCACAGCCCCAGCCTGGGGCATTAAACTGGGGATTAAACTGAGCTTTGGCAGCTCCTAAAGACCCTCTGGGTTTGGGGTGAGTGGTGAAAGGGAAGCCAGGGCTGTAACTCACACCCAGAGCCCTGCTCTGAACAAAGTGCCCGGCACTAAATCTCACCCGGGAGTTTCTTTTGTGTTTCTGCCTCTGATTGTGCTGGGAATCGTTTACCCATCGACTTTAACTGCTAATACAGTTCCACGGAATGCAAAGTATAAATCAAAATTACTGGATCATTCAAACTCTGTCTGAGCCGTTGTTTATGTGGCATTTTTCTTCTCCTGCTTCTGCACGGCAGCAGAGACACCATCAAATTATGATGTAGTGCAGACACCCACCGACATCCTGGCAGAGTGCTGCCAATAAAACCCAGCACGGTTAATTATTTTCTTAGTTATACAGAGCATAAACACTAATGAAGAGAAAAGACTCTAAGAAAGGGCAGGTACAGCCAATCACCAGATGAGTGATGAAGAAATGAAATCACTTCTAATTAAAATAAGAAAAAAACCCTCAGAAATGCCTTTGCCTGCATCCTGATGGGCACAGCCTCCTCTCAGACAAGGCAGGAGGAGCTGAGGCATTGATCAGGATGGAACGTGGGAAGGAACAGGGCTGGGGGTGCTGTTTGTGCAAGGCAGAATTCTATTAAGACCAAAAAAAAAAAAAATTAAAGAAGAAACAACCAAAATTATGGAAAAGAAAGGCTTCCATTCAAAGAACAAACATTTTCCCACTGGGAATCGATCCTAATGCAGGGCTTCAGCAGGCATGACCAGACTTGGACTGAAGCTCCACGGTGTTTCCTGAGAGAAATAAGGAATATTTAAAGTAACTCATCCTGCCCAGGCAGGAGCTGGAATCTGGCAAAAGCAAAGGGAAGGGAAGCGACAATGGAAGGCACAAATCAAAGCCCTCTCTGTAAATCAAACCTGCTGTTCATTAATCCCAACTTAGCACATTAAAATAAAGCAGCAGTTGATTAATGCCCCTAAGTAACACTGGGGGCTGAGTGAGAACTCGATGTTAATGGAGTTGATATTGCAGTGCATTAATGAGCCCAGCCCTGCTCCAGGGATGCTCCTGGGATTCTGCTCTCCCAAAACCCAGCACAGGGCAGGCAGGGCTGGAGCTGAGCCCCTGCACCCAGGGCAGCAGGGAGGGCACACGGGGATGGGGCTGGCAGGAAAATTCCAGCACTGAGGAAAAGCAGCTGGGAGCTCACAGGGAAAATCCCCCTTTGGAGTCACTGCAGAAATCAGGAGCTGCTCCAGTCCTGGGGAGAACTGAGAGGCAGCAAAGAACTGGAGCAGGGATTCCTTGAGGTGGAGCTGGTGCAGACCTGGGAGCTTTTATTGGGTAGATTTCCAGGAAGGGGGGACCCCAAAGCTGCCAAACCCACAGTGAGATCCCCTGCAGCTCTGGAGAAGGAACTGTTCCATTGTTACCCAGGATGATGGAGAAGGCATTTGAATTTACACATCTCAGCTGAGGATAATAACCATAAATGTGTTTAAATGTGAAAACAAAGGCTTTCGGGAGCTTACATAAAGATCCTTAACTAATATTGATAATTTTTTACTGATGTTCACCGAAAACACAGATTTGCCAATAATGGAGTTCAACCTGCCTAGGACACACCATTAAATTTTATAGAGTTATCCCTCTCTTGAACACACAGAGCATCATTTCCAGCCAGCACCTGGTGCTGAATAACCAGAATGTTGTAAATTTATATATGGGCAGACACAGATGTAAAGGAGATTGGGACAACTGAGCAGCACTTGTGGAAATTAAAATCCACCAGCACAGGACTGGGTGCAGCAGAGCTGGAAGAGTGAATGACAGAGTGGAGAGGCCTGAGCCAAAACCCAAAAAGACAATTGTGAGCAATGTGTCATCATTAGTGTGCAATCTCTGCCTGTGACTCCTGCCATGGATCTCCAGTGCCAATATCTCTGTGCTGGCGTGTCGAACAAATTAAAGTGACAAAACTCAATATGGAAATTGAGATCATTAGCGTTTTAACCAAACTGTCGATATTCTAAAAATTAACACGTTCCTGACAAAGAATCATCCTGCTCAGGGCCTCGGGCTTCTCTCAATGAGCACTGCAGCCCCCCCAGCCCCAGCTGTCCCCTGGCCATGAATTGGCCCAGGGTGGCAAAGCTCAGCTCCATTTCCTTGTGGGATGGTCCCTTTGGGTTTCAATTGCTTTGTTTCCTTAGGAAACTGTCCCTTGGTTATAGTGAGCTTGCCACTAGTACACCAGGGGAATCTTGAATTTCAGAGTTTTAATCTCAGAATCTCAGAGTGGTTTGAGTTGGAAGGAACCTCCAAGATCCTCTTGTTCCATGGTCAGGGGTTGCAGCCATTGAAGGGTTTTGGCTTCCCAAGTGTTTTGTGCTCCATGGATTCACTTCATTGGATTCACATCGATTGTAGTCTGCTTTTTATTCTGGAAAGGGCTTTTCCACAACTTTTTTGGGTGTCAAAGTCCATTATAATCAGCATTTTCAAGTTAATTCTTCTATTTCTGACTGCTATGATTTGAAAATCTCTGACTCAGCCACAGCCATCAAAACCAAAGCTCTGGTAAATGTGATTGTGTGCAAGAAGCTGACAGTGATCCTAACAAAAGATGATCATTAAACATCTCCAATAACAATCCAATAAAACATTTCCTTGTGAAACGTGTACCAGCAAATCTGGAGACACTTTTACATTCTAGAGGCAAACAGAGCCACGTGCTTCTCCATCAGCTGCTGTTCCCTTGTTTGTTTGGGGAGGTTTTAGGTTTTACAAGGGGGCAATAACTTATTCATTAGCACAGAACTGAGGGAGCATTTGCATGGCCAGCTCCCGACCTGGAGCTGTTTGTCTGTGACTTTCATGGGGAAATGGGCTTTTCCTGGAGCCTGACAGGCCCTGCAGCGAGGGTGGCACAGCTTCTTTATCTCTGACATTTCCTCCAGTGACACAAGGTCAGGCGAGCAATGAACGGCAGAGCAGAGCCATGAAAAATGGATATTAATGAAGTGTGCCTATGAGTAATAATGCCATGAGCAACCTCTGATAACAAACACATTCCCCTAATAACATCTTCAATTACCTTCATTAATGTCTGTCCATGGCAAAATGTGCAGTGCAGCCCTTCAGGACCACGGCCCCAGCAGGTTTGGAGCACACTTGAACTGCCTCCCCCAGCTCATCCAGGGAAGTGCTCTCTGATGGATGGCTCAGAGGATGATAATGTGCATTTATCATCATTTCTCAGCACCACCTGCCTCATCCTGTCATCAGCAACCTGGAATTGGGCTGGGATTGCCTACCCTGCTGGGGAGAGGGATGGGCTGGGAGAGGCAGAGAGCCTGCCTGGCAAACAGGAGCTGCCAGGGGCACTCAGAGACACAGGGGGTCCCAAATCTGGGAATGTCCAGGAAAAACAGGAGCTGCCAGGGGCACTCAGGGACACAGGGGGTCCCAAACCTGGGAATGTCCAGGACAAACAGGAGCTGCCCTGATCCTGCTGAGCTGCCAGGGGCACTCAGGGGCACAGGGCAAAGAGTTCCTGAAACCCACCAGCAGTGCAGAGGAGCGAGGCTTCCCAGGACACCTCCTCTCCAACTCGCATCTGGACCTCGGCTTTTCTTGGCAGAAGTCAAAAATTCTTCTCCACAGTCTTCTCCAACAGCATGCTTCTTCTCAGCCAGGGGTTTGCACCCACCTTTGTGGGCTGCAGGCCCACCCAGGGACGCCAAATGTCACTGCCCATGGTGTCTCCTTTGACCTGAGATCACCTCAGGAGGACGTGCAGTGGTTCAAGTCCTGGGTTTTCCCAAAGTCACTGATGAGAGATTGCAGGAGATGGTTTTCAGAGGTTCAAGGATTGTTTATTGTTTCTTGTCTCAGGAACTCTTTGCCCGGCTAACAGCGATCTTCCCAGCCGGGCATCAAGGATGGAATCTGCCTGGTGAAGGCAGGGCTTATCTTATATAGTCTGCATTATGTGCTAAATGTTTATAACAATTTTCCAATACAATACAGTCTTGTTAAACGGTCCAGCTCTGACCCCATCCAATCTAAAAGTGCCAGCACATCACCCAGCATGGATGACATGGAGAAGAAGTAGGAAGAGGTATCCACACCCCAAATTCTCCATCTTGGCCACATGTCCCTTATCACAAACATTCCCAAAAGTCTATTTATCTACGTTCTAGCAACCTAATTTACACTTTACTAATTTTGGTGGCTTGTTTCCATTCCCCCTGTGTTGGTAATTTCCACCAGGGGTTTGAATTCAGTGCCTAAGACACCAGGGTCTCACTCAGGGGTCTTTGGGACCCTCGCCAGGGGGGTTTTGAGACCCCCAAAGAGGCCAGGGGTACACCCTGGGCTCCCACAGGTCCCAAACCTGGGAGTCTCAGGGGAACCAGGAACTCACAGCGCTGCAGCAGGACCTGAGCAAGGCCAGGGGCAGCAGCAGCCAAGCCCAAACCTCTCTAAAAAACCCTCTGGGGAGCACTGACAGCCTCAAGTAACGGCAGGGGAGTTTTATTTTGATTTTAGGAAAAGTTTCTTTGCCAATGGTGCTGCCCACCCCTGGCACAGCTGCCAGGGCAGTGCTGGAGTCCCCATCCCTGAGGGGATTAAAAAGCCATGTGGATGGTTGGACTGGATGATCTCAAAGGTCTTTTCCCCCTGTTTTACAATTCCTTCATTCCTGGCACTGGCAGCTTTGCCAGCAGTGCCTGCTCCAGCTCCAGGTCTCCCCTCCCTGCCTGTCCTGGGTCCAGCTGAGCCCCAGGCAGATCCAGCATCCCAAATCCAGACAGATCCCATCCCAGGCAGATCCAGCATCCCAAATCCAGGCAGATTCCACATCCCAATTCCAGGCAGATTCCATCCCAGACAGATCCCATATCCCAAATCCAGGCAGGTCCCATCCCAGGCAGATCCCACATCCCAAATCCAGGCAGATCCCATCCCAGGCAGATCCCACATCTCAAATCCAGACAGATCCCATCCCAGGCAGATCCCACATCCCAAATCCAGGCAGATCCCATCCCAGGCAGATCCAGCATCCCATCCCAGGCAGATCCCAAATCCAGGCAGATCGCACATCCCATCCCAGGCAGATCCCACATCCCAGCCCAGCCCTGCTCTGCCTTCCCGAGGGAGCTGCTGGAAGGTGCCAGGCAGCAGCTCTGAGAAATGCAATCCTTCATTCAGAGTTTAGCTCAGCGTGGCTCTGACATCTCCCCCAAACTGGCTCTCAGGAGCTGGAGCCGTGTTCTGGAGAAGGAAATTTCCGCGGAGAGGAGAGGTTATCAGCCAGCAAACCCTGGGAGGCTCTGACAAAGAGGGATAATTAGTGCCTTCTGTGAAAGCATCTTCTGGGATGGGGCCATTATCTCAGTTCCAGGGTGAAATTGAGACTGGAATTTCTGATAACACTCGGAGCTATTCACGGTGAGGGAAAGACCCTGAAGCACCAACAGTCCCCTCCCTCTGCACAGCCCCGGGCCATTTATGGCTCACTCGAGATGAGAGGAAGGCAGCACAGAACTCATTATTGGCGTGTTTGCCAACATTTCTGTCGGCTCTGGATTTTTGTTGACTTGAACCTCAGGGTTAGGACATTCTGAGTGCAATAAAAGACTCCTAAGAAATCCCTTCCTGGCTATTTTGAAACTTTTTTTTCATTGCTGCACATTAAAAAAAAAAAAAATTGTAATGTTTAGAAATTGAAATAAAAATTGTGTGAAAACAAATTCAAATATGAAAGGGGGGAAACTGTGCAGGCTTTTCTCTGCTCATGGACCTCAGTGAAAGAAAAGCTGAAGGAGATTTTCCTGTCACCACCGAAGCCTTGCCTCGATATTTTTATAGTAATTTAAATTTAATCAAGTCATCATCCGTAAATTTGCTCTCCTCTCCTCTGAATTGGAAAACATTGAGTGTGGAGCCCGCAGCCCGGTGCGATCACAGCGAGGTGTTAATGAGGTGATGTCTCCATCTCCTCCTCCCGCTGCAAACGGGGCCAGTCCGTGCAGCTCAAAATCCCCATTTGTCTTCTGGTTTTGTTTTGTTTTTTTTTTAGGGTTTCTTTTTCAGAAGAAACCTTCCTGGCATATTGATCACCTTTCCTTCCTTCGCATTCTGTCTCACACAGCTCTGGGATGGAACATTTTCCTTCGGAGATTTCCCTGCACACCAAGCCCGGGATGTGGAGGATGTGCAGCTTCTCTGCTGAGCTGACAGCCTTGAAACCGAAACCTTGTTAGCACAGCCAGGCTACAAATCTGCCCAGAGTGGGCTCCTCAACGAGGCCTCATCCCTGCCAGGGACACGAACGAGATGAAAAACAGCACAAGAAAAGCAGCAGTTGTGTGAGTAGGGAGAGAAAAGGAGAAATAAGCAGTTCCAGAGAGCTCTCAGGTGCTTTTGCCACAGCTCCAAAGCTCCCTGCGAGGCAGCTTTCCAACCTGGCCACATCAAACCTCCACAGGAACAAAAAAAAAAAAGCAAAGGTGGGAATGTTTTAGGGGGGATGTGACACTCCAGCCCTGCTACCCCAGCTCCCATCACACCCACAGGGCTGGCTGTCCATGCACAGGGAGCTGGGGTGTCAGGGACACCCATGAACACCCAAAATGTTCCTCAGCTGAGCAGGGTGGGACCCAGGAATTCCCAAAATGTTCCCCAGCAGGGCAGGATGGGACCCAGGAACACCCAAAATGTTCCCCAGCAAAGCAGGGTGGGCACCCTGAGCTGACTCCAGGGATGCAGGGGCAGCTCCCAGAGCCCTGGGGAAGGGGACACAGCTCCTGGGGAAGGGGACACAGCTCCCAGAGCCCCCGGGGAAGGGGACACAGCTCCCGGAGCCCTGGGGAAGGGGACACAGCCCCTGGGGAAGGGGACACAGCTCCTGGGGAAGGGGACACAGCTCCCGGAGCCCCTGGGGAAGGGGACACAGCTCCTGGGGAAGGGGACACAGCTCCTGGGGAAAGGGACACAGCTCCCAGAGCCCCCGGGGAAGGGGACACAGCTCCTGGGGAAAGGGACACAGCTCCCAGAGCCCCTGGGGAAGGGGACACAGCTCCTGGGGAAGGGGACACAGCTCCCAGAGCCCTGGGGAAGGGGACACAGCTCCCAGAGCCCTGGGGAAGGGGACACAGCTCCTGGGGAAGGGGACACAGCTCCCAGGGGAAATCTGCGGTGGCTGTGGCACAGGGTGGCTCTGCAGGGCCAGCACAGCCCTGTCCCCTGGGCTGGGGATCCCCCTGCAGCTCCCAAAGGACTCAGCACAGGCTGGGAAGGTGCTCGGTGCTCCTGGCAGCTCCCTGGGCCAGGCTGCAGCTTTCCAAAGGCATTCCCACAGAATGAGGAACAAAAGGATTAGGGAGAGGTGTGAATAATGCACTTCTACCCCTGTCTATCCTCACTTGCTGTAACAGATTGGTAAAATAACTTCATCCACCAGTTTATTAACAGCTTGCCCTCTCTTGTATCTCACCTCCATAATGAGATGGAGCAGATATGATGGATTACATTTTGCCTCCTGCTTCCATCCCGAATGAATTATCATTTCTCTCTGCTCACAGCCTCCTGCTTCGGCTGCCTCCAGCCCATTAAGCATCGGCAAGCCAGAGGGGGAGGGTGAGGCTGTGATGGAGAAGGTAAAGGTCCCTCTGAGAAGCAGTTTTAATTTCCAGGCTAGAGGAGATGGAATTGGAAGAGGAGATTCTCACTCCTGCATTTCACCCAGCAGTGCTCACCCCACGCAGAACCATTGCTGCTGCAGGATCAGGAGCAAACCCGAGCAAACCACACACCAGTGTTCCCAGTGTCACACACCAGTGTTCCCAGTGTTCCCAGTGTCACACACCAGTGTTCCCAGTGTCACACACCAGTGTTCCCAGTGTTCCCAGTATCACACATCCAGTGTTCCCAGTGTCACACACCAGTGTTCCCAGTGTTCCCAGTGTCACACACCCAGTGTCACACACCAGTGTTCCCAGTGTCACACATCCAGTGTTCCCAGTGTTCCCAGTGTTCCCAGTGTCACACATCCAGTGTTCCCAGTGTTCCCAGTGTCACACACCCAGTGTCACACACCAGTGTTCCCAGTGTCACACATCCAGTGTTCCCAGTGTCACACACCAGTGTTCCCAGTGTTACACACCAGTGTTCCCAGTGTTCCCAGTGTCACACATCCAGTATCACACATCCAGTGATTCCCAGTGTCACACACCAGTGTTCCCAGTGTTCCCAGTGTCACACACCCAGTGTCACACACCCAGTATCACATATCAGTGATTCCAGTGTCACACACCAGTGTTCCCAGTGTCACTCACCAGTGTTCCCAGTGTCACACACCAGTGTCACACACCAGTGTCACACACCCAGTGATTCCCAGTATCACTCACCAGTGTTCCCAGTGTTCCCAGTGTCACACATCCAGTGTCACACACCCAGTATCACATATCAGTGATTCCAGTGTCACACACCAGTGTTCCCAGTATCACACTCCCAGTGTTCCCAGTATCACTCACCAGTGATTCCCAGTGTCACACACCAGTGTTCCCAGTGTCACACACCAGTATTCCCAGGATCACACACCAGTGATTCCCAGTGTCACACACCAGTGATTCCCAGTGTCACACACCAGTATTCCCAGTGTCACACACCCAGTATTCCCAGTGTCACACACCAGTGTTCCCAGTATCACACACCAGTGATTCCCAGTGTCACACACCCAGTGTCACACACCAGTGATTCCCAGTGTCACACACCCAGTGTTCCCAGTATTCCCAGTATCACACACCAGTGTTCCCAGTATCACACACCAGTGTTCCCAGTATCACACACCCATTGTTCCCAGTGTCACACACCCAGTATCACACACCAGTGATTCCCAGTGTCACACCCAGTGTTCCCAGTATCACACACCAGTGATTCCCAGTGTCACACCCAGTGTTCCCAGTATCACACACCAGTGATTCCCAGTATCACACACCAGTGATTCCCAGTGTCACACACCAGTGATTCCCAGTGTCACACACCAGTATTCCCAGTGTCACACACCCAGTATTCCCAGTGTCACACACCAGTGTTCCCAGTATCACACACCAGTGATTCCCAGTGTCACACACCCAGTGTCACACACCAGTGATTCCCAGTGTCAC